>NC_133449.1:22790257-23097757 GCF_048565385.1 Saimiri boliviensis
AAACAAAAGTCCCTTTTTTACCTCCTCGGCAGCCTCTCAGTGGTAGCCCTATTCAGTGACATCTCTTTCCTGTTCTCCCTCTCAACCCACTTTCTCCTTCGTGTCCGGTCTGCTTCCTTTCTTTCTCTTCTATCCGGGCCTTTTTTCCATACCCAGCACAGACAGGGGACGCGAGACCTCCACCACCTGGATCTGAGAACAGGTCCAGACAGTGCCCAGTCTCCCTCTGCCTGGGCAAATTCACAAAACAGCAGCCCAAGAAGACACCCAGACCCTGCGACTGTAGGACGTTCCTATTTCAGTCAGCCAGAAAGAAAACTGGGGTTGGGGTGCTCTTCTAGAAGCCACCAAGAGAAAATTCCGCAGAGCTGGGTCTCCATTCTCTGTACTTGTATCTGCTACAGCACTGATCATCCGGGGCTGTCTGCTCTCTAACTAAACCTCAAAGTACGTGATGTGATCAACCTTTGCCTCTCCATCCCCCATACCAGTCCAATTTTTGCCAAAGAGGAGAAAGGAGCTGGAGAATTATTTATTAAATGACTGAACAAATGAATAAGGGCTGGCAAGAATGTACGAATCAATGAATGCCTAGATCACAGGGGAAAAGTGATTTGAATATTTATCTTGAACTAATGCTTATTTGTATTTGTATCAAACTAATACATGCACGCACATGGTCTAAATAAAGCTCACATAGAGCTAACACTTCAAGGGGAAACAGCTGTCTCCTTCTTTACTTCTCCCCTACCACCAGTCCCGGTCTCAAGAGATAACCACTCCCATCAATTTGACCTGTTTCTTCTCATAAATAACTTCATATACCTTGATTTGTCAATTTCAGACATTATGCATTGATCTCCTTTGATGCTAGATAAGGATTTAATGATCACATACCCCCACAACCTCCTTTCTCCTCCTCCCAAACTCCCATAAAATGTACACAGAATAGGTATTAAATCAAAAATCAGTAATACTGTTGTTTTGACAGTATTTGCATTATGGGCAAATAGCCTTTGCTGCTAAGACAGATAGTGAGCCATGCCTTCAAGGGGTGGATCATGATACTGGGACTCCAAGGCCTTCATACACAGCTATCAACCAACCCTATTCAGGTCCACAGCTTACTCCTGCCTCCCCTGAGGCTCTTCATCTCCAGCTTCTGAACCCTTTTTCCAGAAGAGAAAACTGGCCCACTTCTCATCCGTATCCTCCTTCGCAGGCACTTAAATTGCAACACCTCTACTTAGTTTAATTAGTTACCACTTCATTCAATTTCTGTTTTCCAAATATTTGTTGTAATTACTCATCTACTGTTGCCTCCATTTCTATCCTCTCTAGCCTCATAGTGTTGTAACACTTTTATTCCCTCACTAGCATTTTAGTAATGTTTCAAGAGGGGAGAAAAGAAAAAGACATGTGGTCAATCTACTTATGCTTAAAGTAGTGCAAACTGTTACAGAAATGGACAGTTACGCAGTCAGCATTGAACAGCTAAAATCATATCCGTGATAGTTTCAGCAGCCTTTGCAAGGTGGAAAGTTGTAGTGTATACTGTGCATTACCCCAGTGACTAGACTGAGATCAGTTGAGGCTTCTGTTCCTAGGGGTAAGATAGATAAGTGGCTAATAAGAGTATTGCATAATTTATACAATCAAAAGAAAATAAGGTGTGGGAGGGTGCTCAGGGAGTAACTTGCCCTGATTTTCAAAAAAAAAAAAAAAAAACAAGTCATGATCTCTTGACCAGCTTCTAGACCAGGTGTCCCCAAACTACGGCCCGCGGTCCACATGCGGCCCCCTGAGGCCATTTATCCGGCCCCCCGCCGCACTTCAGGAAGGGGCACCTCTTTCATTGGAGGTCAGTGAGAGGAGCACAGTATGTGGCGGCCCTCCAATGGCCTGAGGGACAGTGAACTGGCCCCCTGTGTAAAAAGTTTGGGGACGCCTGTTCTAGACCTAAGCCAACTCTCAAACCCATAGCCCATTTACTAAAGGAAAGTCCATTTCCGCAGGCAGAAGAGCCCTGAAACTCCATGACAAGTTTATACAGTAACAATTCTCCAAAGGAAAGGACTGGCAAGAAAACCACACCTTGGCAAAATGGAAATACTCAGACATTTCAAAGACTACGGACACAGTCCAAGCTGCCATTGCCATGCAGGGAACTGAAGTGGATTCAGTGGATTCCCGAGTCCCCTCTTAGAGTAGAGGAAAGAGACACCATGTGAAGTTAACAGCACATTCCAATAGGAGAATCACAGCATAGTCACCTAGGGTTCTGGGACATGGTCATGCCATCTGCACCAGAGAACCCCACACCACTCAAAAAGTAGTCCCTGGCACAATACTGGACCCTGACTGAGACAAGGAAGGTGATTCTCAGGCATTAAGTAGACCATGCGGACCACACAAGGTGGCTCACGCCTGTAATCTCAGCACTTTCAGAGGTCAAGCCCTGTGGATCACGAGGTCAAGAGATTGAGACCGTCCTGGCCAACGTGGTGAAACCCCATCTCTACTAAAAATACAAAAATTAGCCAGGTGCAGTGGCATGCACCTGTAATCCCAGCTACTCAAGAGGCTGAGGCAGGAGAATCGCTTGAAGCCAGGAGGCAGAGTTTGCAGTGAGCTGAGATCGCGCCACTGCATTCCAGCCTGGGTGACAGAGAGAGGAAAAAAAAAAAGAAAGAAAGAAAGAAAAGAAAACTATGCAGGCAGAACCATACACCATGACTGGCTTCTGCCAGACCCTCCAAGTCCAAAAGTCAGGTAGGCCCAGCAGCAATCCCTAGTGAGATCGAAGTGGCACATCTGGGCCTGGGCACAAACAGAGCCACGGGCACAGGACACTCTATGAGCAGATAGCTCCAACCCCTATCATCCACCACTGTTGCCTTGATTCTGCACCCTCAGCCCATGCCCACAGCCCCATGAGGGGTCCTTAGGCCCTGCAGATGGAGGCAGAAGTCTGAGCCCTGTTCTCTCCTGGGTCAGCTTCACAAGCCAGGGCCAAGCAAAGGGGCTGCTGCAGTGCCGGGCATCTCCACTAGGGGCGGTCCTCGCCCAGAGCCCACCCCTCTGGGGCTCCTCAGATGTCCAGATGGTGGAAAATAAGGGCGAATATGATCCTTTTAGTTTTCAGAAAGACTTGAGCTAACCAAATAATAACCAAAGGACTCCATTTTCACTTCAGAGTGCTCTGGGCAGAGAGCCACGATGCACCCACCTGGGAAATAAACAATGATTTTTTTTAATAACCATAAATTCATTTATATTATCAAGAAGAAAAGAGGTTTCATTCTCAGCCACAGGAAGGCTGATTGGTGAACACTCCTTCACTATTGCAACTACAAGAGAAAACTTAAGCTCGGTGAAGATGGCCTGACAGCTGTACCAAATCCTCCAGAAACTCAAACGGAGTTTGAACAGTGTGTGGGGGCACTAATTTAGCCAAAGAAAACACAGGAACTATTAACCCTATGCATGCTACAGACAGAGCAAGACCCAGCAAGCCGGTGAACCCACCTCCACGTTCCTCGTGGGTGGGAGGCTGCCACACTGCAGGCTCAACATGGGGTCAATATGGGAACGACTAATTTCCCATAATGGGACAGAAAGATAAATGGGGTCAGAGGAGAGGTATAAGCAAAGGTTTACATACAACAGACTCTTGTTTTTCCCTTCCACCCCTGCCAAAAGCAGCCCTCTACCCTTTCTCCCAGAAACTCAGCACAAAATGTTGGGGTGTGCTCCCTCTTCACCACACCAACATCGGGTTACTCCCACGAACCGGCAGATGCCACATCTGAAAAGTTTTGTGCTCCATTCCCTCAGCCTTGTCCCTTCTCCCCGGCTCACATATACAGGGATTCCATTATTATCCCAAAGCAGAAATGGGATAAATGCTCACGTATCTTATTTCCTCTGGCTGGGCCCAGGGGAAGACTTCATTTCCCAGCCTCCCATGCAGTTACATTGGAGCCACAGGATGTGGGCTGTGAGCAGAAATTAAACATTAGATTTGCTGTCTGGGCCATAAAACTCCCTCCACAATTGCCCACACTGTCTCTTCCTCTTACACAACAACTGCAGAAGCCACAGAGTGAAAATGGTAGCTGGACAAGATGGAACAAGTATGGATCCTTCCAGAAGAGCCTCCCAGACTATATCAGATTGAGACAGAGTGGGAAGAGAACTTTTTTAGCTTAAGTCGCTGAGAGTTGAGGGCTCCTCATTGTGACCACGTAGCATAGCATTCCCTGAGCAACACAGATCTCTCCAACTTGCGTGGATAACCCTAGTCACTAGCAACGATTCCTTCTCAGTTGATTTCGGACATTGGCTGGTTAAACTAAGTAGCATTTCAAGAGTATATGAAACTCTACCCTAAAGCTAACTTCACTAGATACTCTTCTGCCTAATGGTAAGATGTGAACATGAAGATTTTTATGTGAATATATTCCTACTTCATTTCCCCAAGGATGGTCCGCAATAACCACAGAATATAAATGTTTTATATTTAGTGACATTTCAACCATTCAACTGGACATGCTCAGCTGTCTACTTTTTAAAAAGTTTTAATACTATTGTGTTCTACATGACACACAAAGTATG
This sequence comes from Saimiri boliviensis, assembly GCF_048565385.1. Classification (NCBI taxonomy): domain Eukaryota; kingdom Metazoa; phylum Chordata; class Mammalia; order Primates; family Cebidae; genus Saimiri; species Saimiri boliviensis. The sequence goes on from NC_133449.1 coordinate 22,794,875, forward strand.
CACCATCTGATTTCACTGTAAGAATGATTGCCGCAACCTGTCCCTTTACAAATGTGCTTCCAAGACGGATGTCAAAATCAATCAGTCACCATGGAAATTCAATCAGTCAGAACTGGGCAGTCTGAACTGCTCACACACAGTCTTTGTCTACGCTCATTTTCCGAACTCAATACCTTAGCTGTGGTATTAATTAATGACACGCTCTGTAAACAGCAAAGATCAATGGAAAAATACCCATCATCTGTGGCTAACAATAAAATAATACTCATCTCAAGAATGCCAAGAGCATTTGAAAAATCACAGCAAGCCCAGAAACTTGGGTTCAGACACAGGAGCCACAGGAGGGAGAGACGATGGTGGCCAAAGTGACCAAAGGTAAGGGTGACGTAGAGCAGGCAGACTTGCCTGGGGCAGATGGAGACGGCAGAGCAAGTGGTGTGCACGATACAGAAATAGAGAGTATGTGTTGTACTCCCCACAGTGGGACAGCAGCTAAAGCAATAGATAATCAGAGGTTGGAAAGATGGAGACCCATGTCATGCAACGGCAAGACGTTTGGAAATGTCCTCTGCCATTACTAGAGGAACAGAGTGCCTACCTTTAAGAAAAAGTGGTGGAAGAGAGCCAGAGTTTAACAAAGAGGAAAAGAAAGGTATGAGCTCAGGAGAAACAATGGCTGGTTTGCAAGCAAAACTGAAAGTGAATAGAAAGGACCCAGAAATCAGGGCCCAACTGTTGGACCCCACCACACAGTAACAGACAAGACTGAAAAATGCTTTAAACAACTAAGGTCCTTTACGGCTTCTTAGTCAAACAGAAGGACTCAATCCTGCAGCAAAGAGTAAATCAAGAATGAATGTTCACTTTCCACCCAAGCCCGTTGTTTCAGATGATGTCAGAATAGCTGCCACTGAGCTGAGATGGAGGAATGAAGAAAAATAAGCAAATTAATAAGCCTGGCTTAATAATTATAGTTAGAGGAAAAAAAGCTTTGGGTGAAGTTATGGACACATTCAACTGTTTACAAGCCTGTTGAGTTTTTGACAAAACTGTATTACCAAAGAAACTATAATCCTAGCCTTTTAAAAAAAAAAAAAAAACCTTATGATTATTAAATAACCCTCCAGCCCCTTCAACTTGCACCAAAAAGAAATAAGCAAGATATGCCCATAAAAGATGAAAGGGAAAAACCTTCCAGTGCATGGAGACAGGGGCCATGGGAATAGAGGACAAGAAGTTCCTCCCAGACAACAGAATCAGGGCTAATCGAGGAACTTCCCCCAGCCGCGCAGGGTTTTCAGCATGGGCTAGTGGCTGCTGTGTCTCCCATTCCTCAGGTAGTGAATGGAGAGTCCACTGTGCTTACGGTCCTCTGCTCCTTCACTTTCACTGGGCTGGTATGGGGAGAAGGCAGGCTGCATGTCCTTTCATTCATTAGTTACTGGGTCACAGTGAGCTGTATCCAGACTTGATGGTTCAAATTCCTGGAATTTGAACTGGATGCATGAATTGGACATTGGGAAGGAGAAGTTAGGATGGTCCAGGCACAGAAAGAAGGATGTGCAAAGACTTGGGTATCTGGAGGACAGATTGTGGCCGTGACTGCTGACTGCCCTCCAATGCATGCTGTCCCTGCCACAGTGTCACTGGGAGGTAGCTGTCCTGCTAGGGGCTGCATTTCCCAGCTCCCGCCTTGCATTCGTGTGTGGCCACTCTCGCGTTTAGATGTGCTCCCACTCTTCCTAAAGGAATGTGTGTGGAAGTGAGTGTTTTCATCTCCACTCTCCTTTTCTCCTTCAGCCAGCTGGAAGCAGAAGACTCCAACGTCTTCAGCAGTGGTGGAGCCTGGAGCTAAAAAATATCGGATCCCTGAACCACCATTTGGAGAAATGTCATCTGCCAACCAGGAGCACCCAGAGTAGATTGTTCCATAGATTAGAAATAAACCTATTGAGTTAAGCCATTGAAATCTGAACAGTATCTATCAAAAGCTAGAGTTACTTTAACCAATACGCTAATAGGCTATTTAAAGCAATGTTCTCTCATTTTTGTGTTTATGGCATACTTTCACATGTGAGAATTTTTGTCAGTACGATTGAAGGGACCACATTCCACACAAATGATCACACTACTCACTTTAGCATTGTGTTAGTGCCTGGGTGCATCAATTTACTTGTCTTTTACATGTAAAGGAAACAAAATTCCTGCATTTGTGGAGAGTGTGTGATCTCCCTTTGGCACAGATGTACGATGATGCTATCACTCTTGCAACACATTCTGCCACAGCTACACTGGGTCACGTAACCAATTCAGCTCATCGTCCTATTCCTGTCCCCACCAGGTTGGGTTGTCACAAAAGTTAATTTTACACACTGCTCAATATTCTGGCTGCTCACATGTAAGGGTTCACGATTCCCTCTCTAGTATTCCCAGGGCACACTGCTGGAGAACTACTGGTTCAAAGGTTGGAAATACTCAAGTACAAAATACATTAGTCCCCATGAGTTTCTCCAAGTCCAAGGAGACAGGGTCTCAATGAATAATTTCAGCTAGGTTAATTCTAGCTTTCACTCGCACCGAAAGTGTTTCTGCAAAGGTCAAACTTGACCTTATGGCTCAAGGTGAAGAGGGGCTGAAATTTCTATTTCTATTTCAGAATGTTAGGTGCCCCTGGAGTGAAAGAGGTGGAAATTCACTACAACGCTGACAGCTAAAATGAAACAGCAGCCTGTGGTGGTACAAGTATAAAATCAACGAACATCAAAAGATGAATCTTTAAAATCACCAAATGCGTAAATAACTAAATACATAATTCTAAGAATCAAACCATACGTACAACTTACAGTCCACATTAACATGACTTCACTTTTCTGGGATGATCTTGCCCAGGAAGGTAAAAGTTGTTCAAAGCAAGAACTTTCTGAAAGCATCATCAACTTTCAAACAGAAAGATTCGAATGGCAGTTTATACTCTAAGACCCTTGAAACCTTTCTCCTCAAACTCTTCAAACAGCTTGCTGTGGTCACCTAGCTTAAACTATTAGATCATGATTCTTACCTCATCCTAATGAAGCTTCCACGTTGAAAGATATATGTTAAATCAGATTGCAAAGTGATAGTAAACATTCCAACTTTGCTCTTCCCGCAATTAGATGTGCCCAGATTCTGTCAAGCTGGGGCTCGCTTATCATAAATGAAATGTTTTTGTCCCCTTCAAATGCATATGTTGAAGCCTAACCCCCAAAGAGAGTATTTGGAGGTGGGGCCTTTGGGAGATATTAGATTGGTGCAAAAGTAATTGCGGTTTTTGCCACAATTTTTTTTCAGTGGCAAAAAAGTGCAATTACTCTTGCACCAACCTAATCATGCAGTCCTGTTTCCATAATTAAATCACTGGCTTTCTTAGGGAAAGTATCTTAACCTCTATGTTTACTCACAAGAAATGTGGAGGTGCTGGATAAACACATCCCCCTTGCTATTTCAGACAAGTCTAAGCATGACATACCATGGCCTGAAGCAAAAAGAAATCATAATAACCCTTCAGCATCAATGGCATCTTCATCAGTGAACCCAGTCACTAAATCCTTTGAGAATTCTTGTAAACATCACTATAAAACAGACGTATGCATTCACTCTGGTCAAGTAGGAAACAAAAATCACTTAAACAGAGAAAGAATCAAAATGGCGAAGTTTGGAGGACAGGAAATAAAAAAGTAAGAGTTATGTTGAGATGAGTGAGAGAACTTTTTCAACAGTTTTACAAACTGAGCAATCATTTTTCCTCCCCATGGCCAGCATCCTGAAGCTAATGTAAAAGCATTAATTTATCATGAGATTTTTAAAGATCTCTCTTGTCAGTAATGAAATAAACACGTGATAGGGTAGCCAGACAGTTATTGTTTATAGGAAGGTTATTATAATAATTAAGATTAATAGCAATTACTTGTCATGTTTGTGGATATTGTTTTTCCTTGGGAAATAACTGTAGCTATATTAAATAACTAATTAACACATCTCCATGTCTGGCTAAGAATGCATGGATTCACAAGCTCTCCCATCTTCTCTAGTACTCCAAAACCAAATAAATAAATAAGCCCCGTAAAACAACCAGCTCACATTTTGAAAGTAAACTTCAAAATTAAACCAGTAACCAGTTCAGGGATGGGGACCTAACATAGATGGGGGCCTAGCATCAAGACTTTCTCCTATTCATGCTCTTCGGAACCTTGGTGAACCAACTGATGGCTGACACAATGCAGATCCCAGACCTCATCACCTGTTTGTGTGCTTCTGTGTATGTACATACATAAATATATATCTTGAGTGTTATATATCTTATATAATAACCTGGATAATTTTATCTTCACACAAAATGAGATTTCTTTTACTCTTCAGTCACAGAACTATAAGAGAAATCTTAACGCCTCAAGTATTAAAGCCTTAAAGCTATTTTTATTGAACATTTTTTCAGAGAAGCATGAAAACGAATAGGAAAGAACTGTTTCCTCATATTAGAACTCCTTTATTTTTAAGGAGGCCTTACCACTTACAGAGCTTAATACTGAGGGAGGAAAGGGAGGTCAAGGAAATCACTTGCCCTCACCCAAAGAATGCAGTCGGTCCCTTCCAGGAAACACTTCAGGTCCTGTGTAGTGTCTTCATGGGGGAGGTAGAGAAGTGGGCAGGGCCTGCCTGTTGCTGACCAAAAGCAGATCATATTTGTAAATGAAGGCTTGGTGGAACAGGGAGAGTGAGCACCTGCTCACTCCAAGATAACCCCTTCCTACAACCCCAGGCCCACAGCTGAATCAGCACCGCAGGCAAGAAAGCAGGCAGCGGCCAAGACTGCAGACAAGCTGGATGGTGTGGAGCCCTGTGGTCCAGGGTGGGCTCTGCTCCTCCCCACCTGGCCATTACACTCGCTCTAAAAGACCTCCTTTCTATTCTTCATAGCCTCAGAGAGAGAGAGAGAGAGCCATTCCCTCCAAAAGTTCATAGACTTCCATTTCTCCCTGAACCCTCATTTTCAAACTAGTCAATCATAGTCATTCCACAATAGAAGCATGTTTATGTAGACAGAAGGAGGAGAGGAAGGAAAGATGGAAAGAAAATAAAGGATGTTTACTGCGCCTGCTCGGAACAAGGCTCAGGGCTTGGGCTCCAGGCTCAGATGAAGACAGCAAAGACACAGTCTCTGCCTGGTAATGTGGAGTGGACCGATGGATGCTGTAAGAGAACTGCCTTCTTAGCAAGACAACACCTAGCACTTTGCAAATTCTGCTCCAAGAAAGACGCTTGAGAGGGGGCTGGTGTGAAAAGATGGATCGTCCGCCAACATTGCCTTCCTCAAGGACCCCACACTCTGGCCACATCACCGCTGAACCCCCAAAGCTGCTGGTGTCACCAGGGTAGGCAAACACTCTCCCCTTGGCTTCTTTAAGCCCAGCTGAAACCAACTGGTATTTGCAAAACAACTCCACTCTATGCTGGAACAAAGTGAAATAGATATGGAGGGAGAGAGTGGGAACCTAAGACAGAAAAGGCCACACAACGCAGCAATCAAACCCCCGATAACTCGCTCCAAGGGCACCTCTGGGCCACTCCCACTCTCTAACCTCAATCCAGTGCACCGAAATGCACAGCCCTGACTGGGCTCCTGCTTCCGGTTCCTGGCCTGCCTTCTCCCAGCATGAAATGTCTTGCTTCCCACCCTCTTTGTGCTCTTGATTCAACCCCAAGACTAGAGCAACCCTCAACCTGTGAGCTGCCTAAGGGTCCCATTTGCTTTGAGCATTTCACCACACAGAATCATGATGGCCAAGAAGTATGATTTCCACTTAGGATAAAGCCCACCCATTACGTACAGGGGATGGCCTGGCTCCAAAGGGCCACACTGTCCTAGAGCCTTAAACAGCACCCACCCTGGAGAAACAGACAGGCAAAGGAGCAGGGTTCATTTCCAGCTGCGTATGCCCAACATGGCAAGACGAAGCAAGTGAATGGCCATGGAGCTTGGAGGAGGGAGAACTGTCTTGGAGGAGGGAGAACTGTCTTGGAGGAGGGAGAACTGTCTTGGAGGAGCCGATATTTGAGCCCACTTTGGGCCCAAGAAGGATGTCTATAGGCCGAAATAAAGGGGAAGGGTGGCACATAAAGGAGAGATAAAGAAGTATGAACAGAGGGATAGTGACAGAAAGGCTCAAGGTGTTAACAAGTTTAAGGATCGGAAGGAAGGGAAAATTCCAGCATGATGCATAGAACACAGGAGGAGTGAAGATGGAACACCTTCTAAAACCAGGGTGAGTTTCTCATGGAATTAAGTACTGAGCCCTCTGGGGTAGCTCACAGGCGTGAACCGACACTCCTGCCATGAGGCTCCTCGGGAGGCAGGGCAGGGACATGCGCAGTTGGGTACCGACAACAGGTGCTCAGGGGAGCGTATGAGCAGATGAGGAGCTGCATGTTGGCAACACAGGGCGGCAGCTGTGACTGGGAGAATGGGTGAGGTCATCAGGCCAAGGGTACAGAGGGAGAGGGGTGTGAAGCAGACGACAGAACCCTGGAGAACCCTCATTTACAGGGAGCAGGCTGAGCAGGTGAAGAAGGACCAGGAGAATGAATAGTGGAGGTAGGAGGAAAGCCAGAAGGCTGAGGAGCTCAGAGAGATGGAAGGAGAAAACTCAACGAGAAGTCCCACTTGGATGTAACTGGTTCCAGCCCCTCCCCCGATCTGCCCTCTTATCTGATGTCACATTAATCTTCTGAAAGTGCTGTGTGACCATGACATCAACCTCCTGTGAATGCCTCAAAAGACAACCCACCTAGGCTCTCTGCTTTAGACTGGCCTTAAGGTTCCCCATGAACTGAGTCTTGCAAAACTCTCCCCTCCATCCTGTCACTGCTCTCACATGAACTGCTCTAGCGAAATCACACTATACTGTTTCCTCCGTGGTCCCCCTACTTTCTCGCTGCCATTCTTTTGTTCATGCTGTTCCACCTTCTGCAATGCCTTTCCTGCCTGACTATCTTGCCTGCGAGAGAAGTTAGCGAGCATGCTCCATTAGGTCTGTCTTATGACTCCATCAACACGTAAGTCACCCTGAAGCTGCCAGGCGTGTACAGTGTCATGGTGGGGACAGACATGGCCAGGTGGACCAGCCTTTTCTCTGATCACTTTGGTTAGATATTGGCCAGTTGATGGCCAATCACTAGGACATGAACTAGCGCAGCCAGCTGGACACATAGAGATGCAAGCAGATGAGCTCATGGCCTACAACTGTGGTCATCGATGTGTTTATTGCAGCCCCAGAACGCTGGATCTCCAGCAGGTTTTAAAATTCCCGTTGGCTGCTCTCTGGGTCTTCATCGTCTCTCTGGGTGGAAGAAGAGCATCTGCAGGAGCTGGCTCGGGCTGCTTGGGCTATTGCCTGGAGAAATCAGAGCCCTCCTGCAGAGTGCTTGGAGATCTCCCAAGGTGAGGCCCAGTATCCGAATTAATAAAAAGCAAGTATGACTGCATTGCTCTGGGCTCTGTCACAGCCTGGGAATCCTTATCAAACAAACACCAGCATGGGAGGAGAGGTCACTGTGGATATCCCAGTGCTAACATTCAAGCGTTAATAACTTCACCGCGTAGATTAATTTTAAATGTCAGACCACGTTGCTGTGTAAAGCTAAGATGCTCAGGAAATAACGCACATTTTCCAGGCTTCCTGACAACACCAGCACATTTCGTGTTTGATTGCTCGTGGAGTGGGCAGGATCAGAGGAGGGCTTTTCTTTAACAGTTGCTGCCCCTGCAATGCAAACATGAGGAATAAACGGCATCGGAACACGTGGACTGCCTAGTTTCCCAACCGGGAAAATGGCCGAACTGACAGTAATGAGATTTCACACAGGACCACAAGGCTGTGCGAGGTCTAAGACCTTGCCCGGAATGCCAGGTTCCAAGTCCAAACAAATGTGTGTAACTTGATTAAGAGCCCCTGGAAAATGGCATTTGTAATGGAAACACTGGTGACACACAGCTGCTGATCCCGCCGGGTTCAGGAGGCAGAGCTGGGTCTGGGTGTTGGAGGATGCTCAGATCAAGGAGGGGGAAGAAAAAAAAGGGGGCAGCCCTAACCCAGGGAAAAGCTTGAAAGGAAAAGGATGCAAAGCAGAGACTGCAGAGGAACAGGGAGGAAGGAACAGATGCTACACACAAAACCCACCCAGGGCTGCCAGGATTGCAATTAAAAATTCACATTATTTTGGACTGAAATTCTCATATTTTAAGAGAACTTGGGCAAAACCCTCCTTCCACCAATATTAGCAATGCAAAACCGGCAGTCAAGACAGACCCAAATTATCATCCATTTTGCAAAAAGGATGAAAATTGTATAGCTGGGAGTCCAAAATCCTTCCATGAAAACAATCATTAAAGCGCACCTGGCAGCCCTTGGCCCCGCCCCCCGGTCTTCAGGGACCCAGGACAAAGCCTGTTCCCCACAGGGCACTGGACCCCAGATCTGGGACAGTCGAGGCAGCCACCAGTCCCCAGGCGCTCTGAGGATTCTCTTCCAGTCTGAGAGACCACCCTTATTTGGATAAACATGCGTACTGAATTCAAGAGGCACCAGTACCACGGTGCGATGAAGTGAGAAGGCAAACATTCGCAGTGCCAGATCTCCCAACACAAACATGGTCCTAAGCCTGGTGCACCTGGATTGGGCTTCGGATTGTTAAGCCAACAAATTGGGTGGGAGACAAGGAAAGAGAGGGCCAGGAAGAAAAACCGCAGGCTTCCAGAATCCGAAAGAAAGTGGCATCCTCAATGAGCACGGTCTGGCGCGGGGTTGGGCACGTAACAGCCAGTAAGTCTCTGCTGAAGGATGCCTGAAATCTTCGCAGTTCTACCTCCAAGACGAATCCCGACTACGTCTCCCGCCTCCTCCCTACTGCCATTCTCCCTACTCCAGCCTTCTTCCTCGCTGCCTCCAGAGTGATCTTCCATAAATACCCATCTCATTATGTCACTGCCATGCTTAAAAGCCTCAAGTGGCCACCACCGCAAACAGAATTAACTTCCAGCTCCAGCCAGGCTCTCTGGGGACCAGTTGGACATGGCAGCCCCCACAGGACAGGCTAGCACAGAAAAGGTAGGGAAGTAAGAGGCCCGATGAGAGGGAAGGAGTCTGATCAGAGAATAAAAATACATGTATACACATAAATATTATAGTTGGTAAAGAAATATGAATGCACATGTAATATGAATATAAATGGATTCTGAATTCTAGGCAGCACATGGTAAGGCCCAGCTGGAGTCCTTTAATCACAGGATTAAGGAAGGGATGGGTCTTAGCATACTCATGTACCCGATGCAAAGACCAGGGGCTGCTGCAATGATGTCAGTGTTGCCAGCAAATGCCTGTCTCTCTCACCAGGTTGTCAGGGCTTCCAAGGAGTAGCTGAGCATTAAGGAGAGGGGAGGCTTCTCTGTGTTGGTTCTGAGCTCATACATCTTAAGTTCAAACTCAGCCTGTGGTTTACCAGTTGTAAGTAATCAGGTGAGTCGCATAATCTCTCTGAGCCCCAGTTTCCTCACCTGAAAAATGGCATCGTAACAGCACCTACTTCATAGCTTTGTTGGCAGATATCGAAGGAGATAATCTACATAATGCTTTTAGTTCACGCCACAAGATTCAATTAATGTTCTCTATTGTTTTTAGAAATGCCCCCCAGCTATATGAGAGGCTGAGGTTGGAGGATTACCTGAGTCTGGGAGATCGAGGCTGCAGTGAGCTGTGATTGTACCACTCCACTCCAGCCTGGGGGACAGAGTGAGACCCTTTCCTGGAAAAAAAAAAAAAAAAAAAAAAAAAAAAAAGGAAGGAAGGAAGGAAGGAAGTGACAGAGAGAGAAAAAAAGGGAAGGAAGGAGGGCGGGAGGGAGGGAGAGGGAGGGGGAGGAAAGAGGAGGGAGGGGGAGGGAGAAGGGAGAGAAAAAGATAAATAAAAGACCAAGATCAAAAGGAGGAAAATCTCACCCACAATCACCTGGTGAGACAGTGACAGAGCTAGGGCCACAACTCAGTTCCAGATTCCCCACTCCAGTTTCCTTGCCTTTGCTGCGAAGTCAGAGGCAGAAACATTACATCAGGAACCAGAAGATAATAAACCTAATTGGGCCATTAGGACCAGTCACTTCCCTCTACATCGAGCCTTTGGGGGATGTTATGGGTGATCAATATAATAAATAATATTGCAGAGTCTGAGGCACCTCTCAAGGGAGCATCTTGGAAGCCAAGAAAAGAGATTGAGATCATAACAAGAGATTCAGCTGAAAAGCACAGTCTCCGAGCGTTCGTGAGTTTCTCCCTTGCCTCCCTTGCCTTACTCTATGCCAGACACAAGGAGACAGAGGAGGGTGCCAAAACAGAGGGCAGGTAACCCAGGTGCTTCAGATTTTGTTATTCAGAGTTTTCATTATCCCATGTACACCTACCAGTCATGCCACCAATCCACAGGCATGGCTCACAGGTACTAGTGGTAGGCCCTGGTGATCTCTGCCCTAACAAAGGCTTTCTTCTTCTCTCTAGGAGGAAACTTAAATGCCTGAAGAAAAAAAAAACTCACAAAGCCCAGGTGCACCCTCAGCAGCAGCTCTCAACCCTGGGGTATTCACCAGCTCCCCAACATTCAGAACCTGTCCTGAATAAATGTCTCTCTGGTTCCCTAGAATAACTCTGGGTACAAAGGGCATAGTTTGAACTTACAGAACCAGTTTAGAGGGAGAAAAAAGCATCCTCTGGGAATCCCTAGAAAATCAAGGAACTGGCCAGGGTACCAGAAAATTTGAAGTCCCATTCCTTTCCCGGATTGAAGTGCAAGTCATCACCATGACCTCAGGGTGCATAATAACAAAGGTTCTGAGAAGCTGAGGTGACAGACCCACAGAGGACCCCAGTGGGTGTGAGTCCAGGAGTTATCGGAAGTGAAATGGTTAAACCAGACACATTTGAGTGTTTCATGCTAATGTACATATTCATGGTGTACACAAGAATTGCTCTGATGACCATGTCTGCCGAAGGATGAATACATTGTAAGCCTGGACCTCAGTCAGCAGCTTACGTACATGAGGTGTTCATCTGGTGAACACAGAGCTTTGCCATATCACACCAGCCAGCAGAGAAGTCCAATCCCAAAGAGGACTCCAGGGATGCCAAGCTTCTTGGCAATATATTGACAAAGATTTGGTGCATAAAGGACCTCTGAGCAAGCACAGATTCGGGGACGGAGAATTTTCCCTGCGTCAAAATGCTAAAAATCCGGAGCTGAGCAGAGGACAACTGCACAAGAGAAATTATGAATCTTAACTGGACTAGCAGAGATTTTTATTTCAGTGAAAAGGAATTAGAAATGAGTAACAGGGACCGGAAGTGGTGGCTCACTCTTGTAATTCCAGCACTTTGGGAGGCTGAGATGGGTGGATCACTTGAGGTCAGGAGTTCCAGACCAGCCCGACCAATGTGGTGAAACACCATCTCTACTAAAAATACAAAAATTAGCCAGCCATGGTGGCATGCAACTGTAGTCCCAGCTACTCAGGAGGCTGAGGCAGGAGAATCTCTTGAACTAAGGAGGTAGAAGTAGCAGTGAGCCAAGATTGCACCACTGCACTCTAGCCTGTGTGACAGAGTGAGACAGTATCAAAAAAAAAAAAAAAAGAAAAAAAGAAAAAGAAAGAAAGAAAGAAAAAAGAATAGAAATGAGTAGCAGGACCAATAACATTCTTATTTGCTATTTTAATCATGCTAATATTTCCTGTTTGGTAATCACTTACAGTTCTTTCTTATTGCACACTTCTCAGCTAATCTCTACCAATACCTTCATTGAAAGCATTCCTCTGCATACTGCTAATGACAAACACGTGGCTTGGGTGAGCCCTGACATCACTTTAGGATACCATCGCCAAGCAGGGCAAAGCCCATGCACAGCCTCCACAGAGAAGCCACTTAAGCACAGTGGCTGCTGTCTGAGAGCTATCCATTACCCACTCACCAGGTGCCTGCTCACACATCCGTGAGCACTTGACAGTGATGATAACCAAAGACGCCGCCTGGGAGAAACCCTCCCCACGTCTTATCTCAGGCCTCCTGCCCCTCTACAGAACGCCTAATGCACCATGAATGAGCGTCCCTGCAATTTCCATCCCATACTCGTCAGAGGAAACCTGCCACCTTCCCAGGAACCGGAGCAAGCCAGGGAGCTGGGAACAGGAGGCAGAACTTAAAGCACTGGGTTTCTTTGCTATTCTCCAGGATAGAAAAAGGCTCATCCCTCTGAAATACCATCTTCCAAAAGCATCAGCAAGAAAGCTCTAGGGTGGTTTGCTTTGTGCCTGAGACTGTGTGTACCTCTGTGTGGCGGTGTCCAATGCCTGCTTTATGCCATTCTCCTGTGACTGTTGCACCTGGCCCCGCCCCTCTGCTTCTCGTCATTGGGTCGGAGGCTTTGCCTCTGAGCCTGTGCTCTGAGCCTAGAGCTGTCCAAGACTGACCGTACCTGTGATCCAGCCAGCAACTTCCCAGGTCCACAGCTATGTCTGTGCATAATTACTGCCTGTTCCTGGAATTGTGATTGTTTGATTATACTTGTGGTTGTTTCTGTTTTCACTGTCTTGGTGAATATTTCCTGCCATGGTGATTATACCTGTCTGTGGAGTGACAGAATATTTAACAACTGATCCAACACCAACCAATCCGAACAGATGGCCGCCGTGAACAACTGGTGTGGATATACTGGAGCAATTCCACTGGTTCATACACAGTGTATTAAAGCAATCTCAATTGCATGATATATGATCTTGAAAGTGCTTTATTTTTTCCCAATCCCTGACTTCAGCCTTGCTCCTTCAAAACCCTTCCCTGTCACTTAGTGAGCAGAAGCCCCTGCTCTCTGCTCACTCTCAGTGATCGCAAGTCTGGCACAGCCCACAGGCCCACATCTGATTTAACCGTCTGCCCCAGCAGATGAGGGGGTGGCTGCCAGAACCCAGAGGGGAGGGTGTGGGGCCTCTGTCTCACTCATCCTCATACTCTGTCTTCTGGGAACAGAAGTGAAGGAGGTGACAGGTATCCTCTGCCATGATTGATCACCTGTAGTGCCGGGGGGCCTCCCTGGTTTTGCCTGCCTCTGCCTGGTTTCACTGGCCAGTGGTTGTGGCTGCTTTGTGTCGACAGGCAGGCAGTGCTGTGTCCAGTGGCCCCCACAGCTCCCCCCATTGCTAAGGACAGCTCCCTTTGTCTCATCCACAGTCTACACCCTAACTCCCCTCAGAGGACATCACTGAGCCACTGTAGCGGCCACCTCGGCAGCCCCGTGGCCCCTGCATCCTTCCCTAGGAGCCATGCGAGCCACTGACACCCCTTTTTTTAATCCAGTCCTCAGAAGACCTAATGGGAACAGCTGTCTGCTCTCATTCTTCTTCTCCAGAGCACTCACCAGGTCCCTCCTGGAAGCCTTCTGACTTCAGAGATCTCCAGGGGAGAAGCAGAAACTGCCTCTATGGTCAGATAGGTCCTGAAACTCCAAGGTCAGGGGCTAAGTTCTCCCAAGATCTCTCTTGCTGCCCTCCGCAATCCTGACCACTGAGGACCAAGAAGTCAGCACCAACCACCCGATAAGCAATGCTCCGGAGAACCTCCTCACTGGGCTTTCGAGAGGGAGTGGGCAGAAGAGAAGCCTCTTGCCACTCACTGGGCACTCCTGTCAGCTTGAGCAAGAGCCCCTCTCCCCTGCTCATCTCTTTAATGGAAAGGGAAGCTGGCGGTGAGGACAGCTGTGGGTGCTGATTGTCAGGATCAGGGTTTGGTCTTCCAGAAGGGAGGGGCCCAGTTGTTGGCAAACTCCATCCTTAGAATGTGGAGTCTACCACCTCAGCTGTGGATCCTGTTCCCTGGGACCCTGTCTTTGTCCCCTGCCTCTGCTGAAGGAAGGGCACAAGAATAAAGGGATTGTAACTGGGAGCCCAGCCTGGCTGGTGACTGTAGTAGCAACAGGCAGGAAGGAGCAGAGACAAAAGGCAGAAGGCCTGGTCTGCCCTGGGCAATGCTTGGACTTAACCCTGGAAATGATGGGGAGTCATTCAAGAGGCATGGCAAAGGAGGGGTGCCTCTGAAGAGCTAACTCCAAGAAATAGAAGCAGGGAGACCAGGCCAGAGGTGATGCTGGTCTGACCAGTGCAAGGGCAGGGAAGTGTGAGGGAGAAACGGGAGCCAAGATTCCAACACAGAGCCACGCCCTCTATCATGGACCCTCGGGGCCAGTCTCATTGCCATCTACTGCCACACTTCTGCCCCTGCAGTGCCTTCATTTATAACATATTCCCTTCTTTTCTGCATTGGTTTAAAACTTCCTTATCTTGCAAGGCTGACTTCAGGAGTAACCTTTTCTGGCGCTTGTTTCCATCCCACCTGCCTGTTCTCTGAACCTGGACCTTAAACTGTAAAATTTAGACCCCCCAGTTGCATCACCCAGCCTAAAATTCTTGACTATTCTGTGTGGACATGTAGATGTATAGATGCATACATACATATACATGCACGTTTTTACTTGGTGACACTCTCCTAAGCTCTGGGTAGGCAAGGATCCTCTCATTGTCCCCTTAGTACCTGGCTTGTGACACCCTGAAGGCACTCTGTCAATGCTTGTCAATATGTAGGATCTGGCATGACCCCAGGGAAGTTCAGGACTTTCGGCAGGGACAGCTCCTGTGGACAAAGCAGGGGACAGCGACAAGCTGTAGGTCACACAGCACCTCAGGACCCCAGCTAAGAAGAGGGTAAAGGCAGCCTCTGACCCGTTGGCAGAGGAGGCAGTTTCTGCCCATTTCTCTTGCTTGTCTCTAACTGCCCAGACCAAAATGAAAGCTTTGGACAACTCAGTTCAGTGACAGATTTTCTCTCCTCCATTACTCTCCCTTTTTGTGTGTTAAGAACAGGTAGGCTAGCCCTTCCCTTTCTTCAGTTCACAAAGACTTTATTCCAAAATGAATCATAAATAATTAAAACCTCGCTCCATTTGTTCTATTTTGTTGTTAATTGAAAAAATTAAAGAAGCATGTGCTGTGACCTCCACGGCGGCCCTGAGAAAAGCCAGTGGGTGGTTCAGGGGGCGGGAAGGACGTGCACCGGCACCGGCACCTCCCAGGCCTCCAGCAGGGCACCTGGCTGACTGGCCACCGGAAGCCCTTTCTTTGCCTGTCTTCAAGTCCCCCCTCGGCACACTGACGTACAACATCATCTCCTTCCTACAGGCACATTTCCCTCTTACTCGATTAGAAGGCAAGAAGTGAAAGGGGTGTATTCATCACGTAAGAAATAGGGAAAGCTGCCCTCGCTCTTCTCCAGTGACTCCCCTCAGAGTGATCCAGGACCCCACATGCCAGAGCGACCTGCTGGGAATGGGATGTGACATAGTCTAAGACCCCCATAAAGTTTGAAGGCCGATGGCAGGACTAACCACTCTACCCAGCTCTTGATCCCCCTGCTGACAGACACAGGCCTGGAGCTGGACAAAGTGAGGTCAGCGTCTCTTTCCCCGAATCTGAGCCCGGCGTGTGCTTGTCCGAATGGACGGGGCAGCACCCCATCCCCATGCTTGCTCTCTAACGCATTCTCCATCACAGTCTCCTTCGCTCACCAGGCTGCCCACTGCCTGCTCAGTGCACAACTGATGCTCAACAAGTGAGTGCTGAATGAATGAGTTATGCCCATAGGCAGGATTAACACCGTGAAGTCGAAAGCAGATGTCAACCCTGTATTAGGCAGGGTATCCTCACTATTGTAACAAACAACCCCAAATCCCAGGGGCTTAACACAACAAGTGTTTAGTTCTCAACTATCGTCGTGCAATGACCCATTGTCTCCTGGGTGCCCCCCCTCAAACAGCATCTCAGACCCCAGCGTCCTTCCTTCCTGCTGCCTGCCTCGGAAGGTGAGCTCCTTGGGGTGCTCTCCATTCGGATGGCTGGTGGGTGAGGAGAGGGAAGGGAGGACCTGCCATCCTTGGCCACTGTCCCCGCCCTCCCCTCCTGGTGAGGTTCCCCTCTCCAAGACCCCAGGGACGCTTCCTCCAGGCCCTCCCCAATCTGTCTAGCATGGATTCACACAGTTCCTACTCTCCCAGAGTCCCCAGTAACAATCTCCTCTTGCTTTAAGCCTGAGGTTCGGGGCTTCTCCTGCAGGCTCCACCTGCATAAGCTTGATGAGCCATCAGGGCTGAGGAGACACCTCAGGCTCTGAGGAGAGAACCTGACTGAGGCACAAGTTCCCCCTTAGCTCAGATGCCCACGTTCTTGCCCCGTGCCCATGTACACCGTGAACAGAAAGACCTTCCCCAGGTCCCCCACCATAGGGGCCAGGCTCAAGTGTCCCTGCAAACGGGAGCATCCCCTTCCCAGGCAGGTACATCGCAGGTGGGGCCGGGAACATGCTGCTTCCCCAGGACGATTGCCCAGTTTGAGTCTTGCTTCCCTGTTCACTTTAGGCGGTCCTGTGAGGCGAGGAGTGGAGAATCCGCATCCAGGCGCTCCAGGAGAGCACCATTCTAATTAGCTGCTTTTCTCCTAGGTCTGTGAACAGGGCTTGCACACGGCTGTGCCTTGCTGTGAGTTCTGCTTGACGCATTTCACTCCCCTACCTTTAATGTTCTCCCGATCCAATTTCCTTTGCAAAAAATAAATAAATAAAATAAACTGTTTTCGCTGAATACAAACCCACTCACAGCAAGAGGTCTGGGTGGCACCTCAACTATGAAAGTTTCGTTTTCTTTGTGAAAGCAGTCAGTCCTTAATCCTCACCCTTTCTTCTTCCCCACAGCCTGGCTCTATCCCATGGAAATAAAACCACAGCCTCCTCTCAGGGAGTTCACTCCCAGGGGTTCAGATGCTCATAAGCCTCAGCGGTGGAGGACCATGCAGGCATCGTGAATGTTAGAGCCAGCCCAGAACCTGGAGAAAGCAGGCAGCCAGAGACCTCGGGGGCAGCAACGGTGATCCTGGCAGCCTCCCGCTAGAGTCTCAGCAGCCCGGGAAGAAATCTTTGAGAGGCCACGTGGTGAGCGTGATGCTGTGTAACAGGAGCCGGGAAGCAGGCCCCAGCCACCACTGGCTTTGATCAGGCCTTGGGCCAGGCGTCCCCAAACTTTTTACACAGGGGGCCAGTTCACTGTCCCTCAGACCGTTGGAGGGCTGCCACATACTGTGCTCCTCTCACTGACCACCAGTGAAAGAGGTGCCCCTTCCTGAAGTGCGGCGGGGGGCCGGATAAATGGCTTCAGGGGGCCACATGCGGCCCGCGGGCCGTAGTTTGGGGACGCCTGCCTTGGGCCCTTGGGTCCCTGCCCTTGCTTTTGATGAAAGTCTATGTGGCCTCATGATGCACTGTGAATAATGCATCTGCCTCTGCCGCCTCCCGGACTTCCCATACTGATTCCAGGGGGCCCCAGCTGCACCTCCAAGTCCTCCCCTGGCCTCTCAGACAGGCAGCGCTGTTGCCTACGGCCGGGCTGACCTGCAGATGGATACCCAACTTTCCAGGAGAGCTCTGGGGTTGTCTCCCGCCTCCTTCAGGGGACTGAGCCCTGCATTTGTGCCTTTCAAAGGCCATGAGGGAGAGAAGAGGCAGTTTGGGGAGTAACGACTGTCCCATTCACTATGGGCCCACCAAGCTTGGCAAATCAATGCTGAATCTGAACTATTTGCAAAGTTGCTTTAATTCACCTACTTATGTGGCAAGTGTTTTCTCATAGGTTTGAATCAATCACCCACTGATGAGTATGTATGATGCACCCAGCCCTCCTGAGAATAATGAGGTAGAGATAGAGATGAAGTTGTTGCCTTTCCCTCCGAGAGCCCAGTCTAGCTGAGTGGACCAGACACACCTGAAACACAAGATGAAATAAGAGCAATTTAAGGCCAAATGAGAAGTTTAAAGGAGACAGAAAGTAAAATCGTAACAAGAGCTACTATTCCCAAATGCACGCCCACTCTCTGCTTCAAAAATCGTTGATCGCCACAATGACTTTCTGAAATAAGTATTATTATCGGCCCCATTTCACAACAAGAAAACTCATGCTTAGAGAGGTTAAGTGATTTTCCTAAGGTCACACAGCCATCAAATGAGAGTTGGAATTTAAACTCCACTCGATTGATTCCAAAGCCTGTGCTCCTACCCACTGTGCGATCCCAGAGGGCACGTACCAGGGGAGAGGAGAAGCGGAGGCAGATTTCAGCACGACGTAAAGAAGACGTTTCTAATAGCTCAGGTTTCCAAACAATGGAACAGGCTGCGTGTTGAGTAAATGAGAGATTCGGAGGCTGGAAGGTCCCTGGCAACTGAAAGAAAAACCCAAACCGGAAAGGAGTTTTAACAAATCCACTCCGGAGCAGAGGTGGTATAATTATTAGGAAAACAGGATTGGAAAGAACATACTTTGATTAAGTAAAAAGGGCAGGAAGGTGGCAAATGTGTTGCCAGAGGTAAGGATCACAGGTCTGTCTGGAGTAGTAAGTGAAGCTGGTTAGCTGAGGTGAGGGCTTTGGGTCGGCCAAATCTCCCCTTGCAACGGGCAAGGCCTCGTAAGGTATAGGGGTTAGGTTCAGAGAACTGGTTATTCAAAGAAGCCAGGAAGATTCAAAGGGGTGAGAAAGGGAGATTTAAAGGGAGAAATGAGGGCCAGATCTCAAGAGAGAGCCATAGTTCAAAAGTAAAGAACTTGGCTGGGCGCAGTGGCTCACACCTGTAATCTCAGCACTTTGAGAGGCTGAGGTGGGCAGATCACAAGGTCAGGAGTTCAAGATCAGCCTGGCCAAAATGGTGAAACCTCATCTCTACTAAAAATACAATAATTAGCTGGGTATGGTGGCACGTTCCTGTGGCACGTTCCTGTAATCCCAGCTACTCAGGAGGCTGAGGCAGGAGAATTGCTTGAACCCAGACCTGGAAGGCAGAGGTTGCAGTGAGCTGAAATCCAGCCTGGGCAACAGAGGGAGACAAAAAAAAAAAAAATGGTAAAGAACTCAATTTCTACCTTCAAGACTAAGAGGCCACCAACTGCATCCAGAAACAAGAGGTCAAGTCACCATAGGATCAGAAACTAGGAAGCAAGAACCAGGCTAAGGGGTCCTCAGAAATGCTTCTGGCAGCAATGTCAGTGTCAAGAGTGTCCTTCCTGCAGCCACATGGTTTAAAGGTGCTCGGGGGATTGGGGCAAACAGTATTGAGAATAGAGGGCTCACTTCTGTGCAGGGGGGTTAGCCTCACAGCCACAGAGGCAGACTGGCCCCAGATATGCCCCCCACCCACAGCACAGCAAACCCGTGGATGAATAGAGACTCCACCAGAGACCAGAACGCCCAGCACAGTCCAGGGCTCGGTGACATGGCTCCTGTCCCAGAACATCCATCTGGGCAGAGACAAGGAAATTGCAGGCCCGAATCTGCTCTTTGCCATTTTCTAGAAAATGGCTTCACTTATAAAAAGGAGGAAGGGAAGGGATATGGGCCAATTCTGAGGGCTAATTGCCTTGCTCTCAACAAGAGACCATGCTTTTTCCCGCAAACGTTCCCTCCTGTCACTGTGCTGCCAGACCCACTCTTCGTTTCCAATCAGCCCTGAAAATAGCCCTTGATAGAGATAATAGGAAGAACAAAGAGAAATTTAGAGGCACAGAGAGAGGAAAGAAAAGTCATGCCTAACTGGTAGCACAGAAGTTGTTTTCGGAAAGAACCAGAAGGAACCCTTCCGTTAGTCCTGATTTGTCTTCAAACAGCAAAGGTGTCAAATAAATCCCAGGGAGCAAACCTGGACCGAGAATAAGGGTTCTGTGGCTTTTTCAGGTCATAGACTCCTTCGAGAACCTAGAAAAGTCATGGACCCTCTCTCATACTAAGAAAGCGCACATCAACAAGTGTTCAGAACATTAACTCAGGTCTCGCAAGCTCCTCCACAGCAAGCCCAACCACAGGTTCTGGTGAAAAAGCCATGAAATAAGCAATGTCTCTTCCAAAGGCTTTCCCTCTTCTGTGTGTGTGTGTGTGTGTGTGTATGTGTGTGTGTATGTGTGTGGGGGTGTGTATGTGTGTGTGAGGGTGTGTGTGTATGTGTGTAGGGTGTGTGTGTGTGTGTGTGAGGGGGTGTCTGTGTGTGGGTGTGTGTATGTGTGTATATGTGTGTGTGTGTGGATGTGTGTGTGGATGTGTGTGTATGTGTGGGTGTGTGGGTGTGTGTGGGTGTATGTGTGTGGGTGTGTGGGGGGGGTGTGTGGGGATGTATGGGTGTGTTTGTGTGTGTGTGGGTGTATGTGTGTGGGTGTGTGGGGGGGTGTGGGTGGGGGTGTGTGGGTGGGTGTATGTGTGGGTGTGTGTGTGTATGTGTGTGTGTATGTGGGGGTGTGTATGTGGGGGGTGTGTGTGTTATGTGTGTGGGAGTGTGTGTGTATGAGGGTGTGTGTGTGTATGTGTGTGTGGGTGTGTGAGGGTGGGTATGTGTGGGTGTGTGGGTGTGTGTGGGTGTGTGTGGGTGTATGGTGTGTATGTGTGTGGGAAGGTGTGTATGTGTATGGGTGTGTGGGTGTGTGGGTGTGTGTATGGGTGTGGGTGTGGGTGTGTGTGTATGTGGGTGTGTGTGTGTGTGTCATACACGTGTGTATACAGGGAAAGGCTGAGCTGCACTTCTTCAGGCATGATCTGATAGGAACAGGAGCCTCAGAAGTCCTTCTGCAGATAAATGAGTGTGCAAGTCCAAAGAAGAGAATAGAATTTCATTTCACATGAGCCAGCTCAGCACTGACAGACACTGTGGGGTCAACACCTGGCCCCAGTACTCTGAGAAGAGCCTGGAGGCCTGAGTCTGTCATCTTCAGGTCTCAGCAAGGAAGAATGTAAAGGGGTGAGAAAGAGTACCACCTAAATGGCCGTGAGCTACAGAGTGGCTGCCGGAGTCCTAAGCCTCATGCGGAGTCCTGAGCCTCATGCAGGGCTTGGAAAATTCCATGTGTACCCAAGTCACCTGAGGTCTTGTGAAAATGCAGATTCTGATTCAGTAGGCCTGGGTTGGGGGTTGAGATCCTGCATTTCTAACCAGCTCCCTGGTGATGCTGATATTGTTTTGGGTGGCATGAGTCTCTGCAATTATCTGCTCCTGGCCAAAGCCCTGGCAGAGACCTTGACCCCCTGCCCTAGAGGGACTCTGGATGATGGAGCACTACCAGGGTACCCTAGGGTATCAGTGTTTCCTGAATTGAGTGTGATGCCACCAGAGTCTCTAAGACAAACATGCCAGCCTAACCAGGTGCTGGGACTAGGACTTACTCCCGGGTCAGGCAGGGGTGGCAACTGATAGGATGGTGCCTCTTTCTTCTCTGAATCCCCATAGCCCAAACAGCCTGGGGCCGTGTACACAGTAAGCATCCTTCTAGTGAGGCAGTGACTGAACCAGAGCCATCAGTTCTCTGAGGAGGAGGAGGGGGAGAGGGTGGCATGCACCAAAAGCCTGGGGGAAGATCAGTGCCAATCAGGCCATGATCTGTGACTGTCAGACAAACCCAGGACACAGGCAGGAGATCTGGCCTCTGAACAACTCAGCCTGGCCCACCTGCTCTCTCACGCAAGCTTTCTCCTGGAGATGAGAAGGAAAAATGAAAATTGGATTTTCCCCATGGCCAGCAAAGTGGCCCCTCTTCCACCTGTTTTGTCTAAAAACACTCTTAAGAAGAAACAGAAGGCCAAGCATAGTGGCTCACCCCTGTAATCCCAGCACTTTGGGAGGCCAAGGTGGGAGGATCACAAGGTCAGATTGAGACCATCCTGGCTAACACGGTGAAACCCCACCTCTACTAAAAATACAAAACATAAGCCAGATGTGGTGCACGCGCCTGTAGTCCCAGCTGCTGGGGAGGCTGAAGCAGGAAGATCGCTTGAACCCAGGAGGTAGAGGTTGCAGTGAGCCGAAATCATGCCACTGCACTCCAGCCTGGGTGACAGAGCAAGACTTCATCTCAAAAAAAAGAAGAAGAAGAAGGTGAAGGCTTGGTTCCCTTGAGACCCAGAGCTGCAGATTCTCAGAGTATCAGCCAATCTCCAGCCAATGTAGCCCAGCCCCAAACTCCTGACCTGTCCTCTGCATCTAGGGGCCTCAGATCTATGGTCATGGCCCCTAAGTAAATCAGACAGATCCCTGACAAAAATAGAAGTCACCCCACCCCAACCCCTCCGTCCCCTGCCGATCCCAGCTGACAAACAAACATCAGAAAGGGGCCTAAGAGATACTGTGGATGCGAGGCCATGACTCAGACAGAGGAAGAGCTATCAACGTTTTCAGATACATACACACACTGGCAGGTGTACATCCCTAAGCAGGAGCTCAGATTAATTCCACAAATAATTAAACACCTACTGCGTGCCGCTCTGTGTTTTGGAGCTGAGGCAGCTTGCCTGAGCTGGTCTTCTCACACATCAACTGAAAGAAGCTGGTGTTCTGCTGTCCCACTTTCTGCGTTGGAAACACACCACAGGGATTTGGGGATGGTGTGGCTAAATTTAAAAGCCAATGCTTTCATCAGCCTTTCAAAAAATGTGCAAGAATCATTTGGAAATCTTCCGTTTTCCACCCTGAATCAGCTTCTCTCCCCGCTGAAACCCTTCTTACCATCTCCTCTTGCTCCCAACTTAAAGGCTATGAAAAAAATCCACATCAAGCCCACGGTTCACAGAATCAGACCTCCCCCCGTACCCCCAAATGCATGCTGGAGTGGTGAATTCCCCTCTGAGTCCTCCAGAAGCCTTGGTTTCCTCTGATGTGAAGAGTACCTACTTCTTAGGATTGGTGTGAAGACCACGTGAGATCATTCAGTTAAGACTGGCATGTAGGAAGGCCTCCACAAAGGGCAGCTATATCATCAAAAAGATGAAAGATAACAAGTGCTGGTGAGGATGTGGAGGAAAGAGAGCCCTTTCACACCGTTGGTGAAAATGTAAATTAGTACAGCCATTTTGGAAACAGTGTAAAGGCTCCTCAAATAATCTTAAAAGAGAATGGCCATATAATCCGGCAATCCCGCTTCTGGGTAAATATCCAAAGGCACTGAAATCAGTGTGTTGAAATCTGCGTGTTGAATATCTGCTCTCCCACGTTTATTCCAGCACTCTTCACAGTAGCCAAGGTATGGAAATGACATAAGCACCCATTAGTGGGTGAATGGAATTTTTAAAATGTGACACACACATGCACAGTAGAATACTAGTCAGCCTTTAAAAAAAAAGAAATGCTGTCATTTGCAACAACATGGACAAATCTATAGAACATCATGCTAAGTGAAATAAGCCAGGCACAGAGAGACAAATGTCACCTGATCTCTTGCATACGTTGCTAGAGTTTAAATGTGTCCCCTCCAAAATTCAGGTATTGCCAATGTGACAGTATTAAGAGGTGAGGCCTTACAGAGGCCATTAGGCCATGAGGGTTCTTCCCCCGTGAAAGGGATTATATGGCCCTTAGAAAACAGGCCTCATTAGGACTCCACCAGCTTGCCCTTCTGCCTTCCACCACATGAGGAGGACACAGTGTTCCTCCCCTCTGGAGCAAAAAGGTGCCATCTTGGAGGCAGAGAGCAGCCCTCACCAGACACCAGAACTGATAGCACCTTGATCTCAGACTTCCTAGCCTCTACAATGATAAGAAATAAATTTCTGTTCTCTATCGAATCCCATCTCAGGTATTTTGTTATAGCAGCACTGAATAGACTAAGACATGTGAAATCAGGAAAAGGCAAACTTGTGGAAGCAGAGAGAAGAAGGGTGGTTACCAGTGGCTGGCATGGCGAGGACAGCAGAGGGCGAAAGGGGGATGTGTCCGTTAGACAGGAGGACTCACTTCTGGTGACCTACTGCACAGTGTGGTAACTGCAGTCAATGAGAACATATCACGTATTTTGAAATTGCTGAAAGAGGGGATCTTACATGCTCTTATGACAAAGAACTATGAGTATGCGAAATGATGGATGTTAACTGGCCTGATTTGGTCATTCCACAAGGAATACATATATCATAGTATCACATTGTACCCCATAAATATATATAATTCTTGTTTGTCAATTCAAAATTTAAAATAAACAGCAAAACAAAATAAATAGTAGCTAGTATGGCCATGATCTTGATTAAAAGAGTAGAATGCAGAAGGCAGGTACACAGTTTCCCATGGCTGGGTCCTTTCTGCTCCTACCCTCGCCAGCCACAGGAGATGGTTATGGCCAATCTGGAACTGGAAACCACTGGATTCCAGGTGTTTTATGCTAAATCAAGAGCCACCCTTATTCCTGTACTCTACCATCATCCTAAAAATGACCCAGTGAGTGAGGATATCTCAATGGACCACTCCAGGTAGGAGGCTTTGGGACAGAGCCTGGGGGATGTGAATGGGCTGCAAAGGCTTGCTGGGGAGTATGTCGTGCTCTGAGTTACTAAAGCATACACATAAAATTCCTTTGTCAATCACCTCCAAGGGAAAGGGGCATGGTGGAGTTTTCAGACTCCACTGGTGCTGCCACTGGAGCCTCATCTTTTGTCCTATTTTTAGCATAAAGAATGTATACTCTGTTGTATTGTCAAAACTGACAGATGAGCATGCTCCTGGCATCCACAGACCAACTCATTCGATTCGGAAAATGCTAGAAAATATTAAATGAGCTTCTCTCAACCATGGCACAGAAAGCTGCTACATACCACGGGCCATGGCCTGTGAACTTCATGGCGAGAGGCTCTGCCCTCGAGCTTTGCCATCAGGTCCTGGTCTCTGAACTTTGCATCAGGGACTGCAACCCTGAACTCTATGGCAGGTGCCATCTTCGGCAAAGATTCGGCCAGGGGAAGCTGAGTCCAGGGAGTCCAGTTAGGCAAAGCATTTGCGAAAATGTATATTATGGAGAGAGAGTCTTTATAGTCATCAAGGGCCTGGAAAACCACTTTTGAGTTCCCATCATCCAGCCTCATAGCCATGGCACCTGTCTTGGCCCCACCCAAAAGGAGGCTCTGCTTGGGCCAACTGGCGGGGGCAAGAAATTCAGTGTGTCCATCGTATATGAAGGCCCAGACCAGCCCATTCATTCCTCATATCCATGGTCAGTCAGCTTGGGGTTTTTCTTTTGTAACCCCATTTATTCACTATGCTCCCTCCGGGATATACCTACATTTGAGTGCCCTGCATACTTTATTCTGCCCAGAAGTTTTCTTCCCCTTTATCACCCAGCTTCCCTGCTGGAGAAAGGAGTGGGAAGCAACCAAGTGGGAGGAGAGAGGGAGGTAGAGCCAGAAGCCCTGACACAGACTTCTCTACAGAGCAGGGAATGGCAGAGTGAATGGAACCCAGAGATCCCCTCCCCAGGGAAAGGGGAAGAGAGAAAACTTCCAGTCCTCTCATGAGGCTCAGAGATGCAGAAAATTCCAACCGGAAGAAGCTCAGGGGAAGCAGAGAGAGAGAGTGAGTGAGTGAGTGCACACAAGAGCTCTCCAAGAGAAAGCTGCTGCCCAGGTTGTTACCAGGCACAATGCTAGCCTCCTGCAAGTAGGCATAACCTTGACAGCAGCCCAGGACAGCCACTGGTCTCCTTTGCTGAGTTCACTAACAAGAACTGTGAAGGGTCCTACATAGTATCCTACTTGCAAGCTAACATGTTAGCCTAACATGGATGCTGACAAAAGACATGAGACTCCTGGGTCAGAAACAAAGCACTTTGTTACTCACAGTGCAGCAAGCAGCATGTCTGTCATATTTGCATCGGTTCCTCTTGCCTACCCAGGTCCCATAAGAGTAATGAGGAGGAGCCCAGGAAAAAGCTGCACAGGCTGTGGGTTTGCTGCACAACTGAGGTACCCCAAACTTAGAAAATCCAAGCCTTTTAAAATGAGCATACTTCTATCTGGCCTTTACTCTAGAGGGAGACATTATCTTTACTATAGTGGACGATAAAAATACTTGCTTACCCCAGAGGAAGACACCAACTCTATGTTCCAAGGCTGCTTGCTGTACAAATATCCCAGAGGACATAGTCTGGAACAAATATCATGGGTGTCTCTGCTCACAAGACATGCAGAATGCAAGAAACCCTTGGAGAATTGTCTTACAACATTCAAAAACTACAGGGAGACAGTCCTAACCTCCCACGACAGTTCTTACCTCATCCCTAGGGAGAATACAAGGATACAAGAAGGCAGGGATGCTTGGCAAAGAGAAAGTCCTTGAGCTTGACCTTGAAGAATGGCAGAGACAACCTCCCATTATGAGGTGGATTATTTTGAGGAATTCTCTAAATTCTGCTCTAAAAGCAAGGAACTGTGCATGAACTAACAGAATCCCCCCGCCCTTCCCCATGGTCTGTGGCTTAGTTTAGGATTGCCTAGACTCTGAATCACATTTCAGGCCATTCTCTGGCCACTAAATGAGCACTCCTTACAGACCTCAATCGCTTTGTGTTCTGCCTGTGGCACACCCCACTCCCTCTCCCTGCCCCAAAAACATTAATAGCATTCCCCAGAGTTACACAAACAAAGCCTCAAGGATCCTGCCTCCAGGTTCGTGTCCTGAGGCAGACAGACCAGGAAAGGTACCTGCAAATGTTCCTCCCTTTTCACAACAGGTAAGTGGTGAGAAACGAAGATTTGGCTCAGCTGGTTTTCCTCTGTGTTCATTGAGAAGCTCATTCGTTCACAAAACTTGCAGTTGGAAAACAGCCATTTCAATCACTCTGCATTTTCCTGTGGTGCCCACCCAGCAGCCAGAACCACTCGGGGTCACGCTTCTGATGTCCACATTCCTGATCATAAACCACAGCCCAGCACCCACCCTGCCCTTTCTCATAGAATTTATAGCAGGGATTGCACGAGCCTTGTCGCAGGAGTCTCCACCTGAACAGCCCTCTTCTAGATCTCTCTTCCAGTTTCCCCAAGCCCCTAATCTTCTCCCCCTCGCCCCAGAATCTCTTAAATAAATGTTATATGATCAGTTACAGCATTGCCCTATTTAATTGATTTATATGCACTTTAAAAAGCTTTACACTGCACAGGAAACACATCTATCATAATGCTTGATTGAATTGGAGAAAGGAGAAGTAAGAAAAGGAATTAAAATTTATTGAGCACTTATTATGTGCCAGGTAATGCAAGAGGCACTTTACATACATTATTGAGTCTAATCCTCACAACAGCCCTTCAAGGTGGATATTTCTTCTCCCTCTTAAGTAGAAGAGGACACCCAGGTGTATAGAGGTTAAAAGACTTACCCAAGTTTGCAAAGCTCTTAGCTGGAAGGAGCAGACTTCAGTGGCAGGTCTACCTGACTCCAAGCCAATATATACTTCAGGATTTAAATATCATGATGTAGATATCAAAAAAAGTTATGACTAGGGAATATAGCCCTTATTGTAACATTGTCTCATTGAGGAAATAAGATGCAATTTACACTGCTGCCTCCTACCACATCTTTCCCTTTAACTGAAGGCTCCTGTGTGCAGCATTTGACACTGAAGGCTGATGGGTGGGCTGGAGAGTGAGAAAACCAGAGCATTTTCTCTCCAAACATTAGCACTTTTTAGAAAATTTTAGCTATTAAAACACACACACACACACACACACACACACACACACACACACCTACCTGCTGGACCAGTGGCTCACACCAGTAATCCCAGCACTTTGGGAGGCCAAGACGGGATGATCATTTGAGGTCAGGAGTTCAAGACTAGCCTGGCCAACATGGTGAAACCTCATCTTTACTAAAAATACAAAAATTAGCTGGGCATGGTGGCTGGGACTTGTAATCCCAGCTACTCAGGAGGCTGAGGCAGGAGAACCGCTTGAACCCAGGAGGTGGAGGTTGCAGTGAGCAGACAGATCGTGCCACTGCACTCCAGCCTGGGTGACAGAATGAGACTCCATCTCAAGAAAACAAAAAACAAACAAAACAAAAACTCTCCAACTGTTAATATTGAGTACTATTGTGAAAGTTACAGACAACGCTTATTCATTCAATATGTATTTATAGGGGACAATTAGCTGTGTGGGGGCATCAGGAGAGAGCAAGGAACAAGCCACTCCAGGTGACTCGGGGCTCATATTCTGGAGTCCAGAGTGATGCTGAAAATCTGCAGTGGCCAGTTAGGCATGCCCCAGGCAGGTGGAACAGACACAGGGCTCAGTGCATACCTGAGCCCCAAGGAAGTGGAGCCCTGTATAAGGAGGAACCCATACCTTCCCTCACAACACAGGGTAGGAACTACACATTCGATCACACGGATCCCCAAGACTGAAATGAGATATTGGCAAGCACGTACTCTTTCAGCGTGTAGAGCCAAACTGCTGAGTTCTGTGAGTTTGTGTCTGTTCGGCAGTTTTTCTGCCTCTGATTACCAGACTGTCAGCTGTCACTTCTGATGATCACTGCCCCGGCACATAGAAGCACCTCTCTTTACTTCTAATTCACTCTGGGTTTTAAAACAAGAGTGCAGCTCTTGTTAGAATGTAAGAGTCTTGAGTGAGTCCGCAGACCCGTAGGTAATGCTGGAATGCCTGGGAGTTAGGGAAAGCGCTCTGTGGCATCTCTTCCGTCTTCTAGGAGAAACTTTTTGCTTCCATCCTGATGCTTAGAGCTGTGATCTAGATAGTGGAACTTACCAGATAATATGAAGGCTTTCGGTATCAGGATGAATCCAAACAAAACTGAAACAATAATTTGAGGGTAACTCTTAGGCAGAGATGTTTCACAACTTCAGAGGGCAATTTGGTATTCAGGAATTATAAAACAGAGCAGATGTGAAAAACAGGTAACTAAACAAAAATGATCCCCGCAGCTTTTTCATTTATTTAAATTATCCTGGAAAGAAATAATTTTCTGTAAAACCAACCAAATGAAACTTTCCTGTGATCTCCCATAAACAACCTGGCCAGGTCCCACTGGAGTTTCCAAAAACAATGGGTTTTTCCTTTTTAAAATGATCAGAACATTCAGTACTTAACACACAAAAAAAGTAGCAACCATTCTGCTTGGCACCATTTAATCAAGTGTGAGTGTCAAATTCTTTATAGCTTCAAATTAACAACAAGGAACTGTAATTTTTGTGTTTGTTTGTTTAAAAGACCAGCCGAGATTTTTCTTTTTGCTTGTTTAAGCTTCATTTAATTCAAGCTCCAATCTGCCCCTCTTTGATTGCATTTCCAAATCCTAAATAAAAGTGATAACTCTTTCTGCCAATTGTAACAAACTGCTGGTGCCAGTTATTGCTTTTTGCAAAAAAAAAAAAAAAAAAAAAATCTTTTAATACTTAGCTGACAGCTTTATCCAAAAGCGGGGAGAAAACCCTGGCCTTTCAAAACCATCCGATATATTTGTAACAACCTCTTTACTGAGTTCATGTATCTTTTTTATTGTTCTTCATAAACAGGCTATTGGATCTCTCTAGCTTGCAATGTGAAAAATGAAAGAATTTCCTCCCATCTATGCCTCTCTTATCTCATAATTGTTTTGTTCTGAGAGGTAGGGGAGACCCATATAAATGTCTCTGCTATTTTATT
The DNA here is from genome assembly GCF_048565385.1 of Saimiri boliviensis. Lineage (NCBI taxonomy): Eukaryota > Metazoa > Chordata > Mammalia > Primates > Cebidae > Saimiri > Saimiri boliviensis. The sequence continues at coordinate 22,824,476 of NC_133449.1, forward strand.
TTGTCCTCTCCAAGCCCATGCATGCTTTTCTCTAGGGCTTTTGACTCCTTCTGTTCTGTTTCTGCCTGAACCTGGATCTACTTACTGTTCTCTGCATCAAACCCCGCTAAATTGTTTGAGATTTCATTTCTGAGGGTGACGGAAGAGAGATAAGAGTCAGAGGCATTTTAAAAGCCACTTTGTGGCATGTTGGTGCTGGGTAGTCAGAGGCAGAGGCACTTAGTAGCTGCTCACCTGACATCACAGAACACCTTGGCTGGGGTCGGCAAGGACATCCTCGTGTGGTGTGAACATCCGCCGCCTCCCTGCTCCCTGCCTTCCGGGGCCCTGCCCACTGGGCTTTCCTCACCTCTGCTGCAGTATCCAAAGTCCCTCCATCTCTCTGACTTCCATCCTCTCAGTCTTCCTCAAAAAGCTGATGTCTTCCAGAACAGGAATCACCCTTGTCAGGGACAGACAGTTCTAAGAGTCTGTTGAAGTGGGTTACTGGAGAGGAGATAGGATTCTGTGAATGTGGTTGATTGTCCTACAAATGCAGGAGCTGCGCACTCCAGGGAGAGGCCATGGAAAGGGGTCTGGAGAAAAACAACAGTTTACTGAACCCTGATTCCTCAGTGCAATAGAGCAAGCACCTCAGACCAGAGGCCCTCCCACAGGCCTGAGTATTAAAGTCATTCTATGTTAAGAATTCCAGGAACACTCAGCAGCCAGCTTTTGCTGTGATAATGCTGGGTAACAAATAATCCCCAAATCTCAGGGGCTTCCAACAACAGATATTTATTTCTATTCACTCACAGGTCTGCAGGTTGACTGGGGTTAGCTCTCGGCTGGGCGTGGACATGGTTTGTTCCATGGGTCTCTTTATTTTGGAACTGCAACAACCTTATCTCATGGTGGGGGCAGGATCACTAGAGGACAAACATGGACATCTGGCCCCTTGGCACCCTCCCACTTTCACGCAGTGGTTACACAGCCATGCCCAAAGTGAGTGGGGCAAATATATGCCATCAGCAGAGGAAGGAGTAATATTGAGTGAGCATTTGCTCAATAGCCATCTAATCCACCACAAATGCTATACACGCACACACACACACTCACACACACACATGCACACACACACACATACACACACACTCTGACACACACGTGCATACTCACACACTCATGCACATGCAGTCGTGCACACACTCTCACACACACACACACACACTCTCACACACACATCCTTACAGGCCCAGACAACTGCTTCAGAGAGGCACTAAGTCTTGTGAAAGAGGAATTGTCCACTCTTTTGTCTGTCCCAGGTAAGGAGACATTTCAGAGCCCTACAAGGATATTTCCTAATCATTTTTAGATCAGAGACACTTCAGGTTGACAGCAACTTTAAATGCCATCTAGTCCCACATCCTCACCAAGGGAAGTTTCTAGAACCAGCTCCAGTGATGGCAAGATCAATTCCTTCAAGTCACCCACCATCTGCACACAAAATGAGTCTTCTTCTACAAAATGGCAAGTCCTCAGATATCTGTGCACACCTGTTAGGGACCCCCGAGCCTTCCCTTCTCCAACTGAGAGATCCTGAGCTGCCTTTCCTCAAAGCCCATGGTTTCCAGCCACACTGTCCTCCAGGCGCATGCCATTTTTTAATCCACTACTTATTCTGTGAATCTAGAACTGTGCTCAGAGCTCCAGAACACCAACTGGAGAGTGACAGGTTATACATCTTACCCAGCTTGGCTCTAGGGGACTTGAAGCAGGTGAGGGCCTGATGTCACTTGTATCCTGAGCAGTGTCGACGGCATTCCCTGTGCGTGTGTCCATGCAGGTCTTTATAGAGGGATGGCCTCACTGAAGAGCTTCGTGTTTGTCCCAGCTGAGTTTCTCTTTGTCCAATTAGACCCCTGATCCAGTCTGTCCGTGACAAGCCAGACTTCTCTCCAGGCTCCCCGCCCCAACACGGGAACAGCATTTGCTCCACAGCTTTCTCCAAGCCAAGAGGAAGCATGGTGATCAGAGGATGAACAACAGCCCTCAACGTAGAGAAAGTATAAAAGTCTGACAGCAGAACTTTAAAGCAGAGGCTTCGGGGGCCATGGTTTTCAGGACCCAACAGTTCATCTTACCCGGCAGCCCGCCAATGGCTAGGAACAGGTGCCAGGCAACATGTCACAGGTATGCAGGCCACACCCTCAGGAAAGGAGAAGGCAGAGTGTCCACGCCAGGGGTCCTGCAGCCAAACACCCCTGGGATCTTGTCGTACACAGCCCAGGAGGACAAGGTCTGTGTGTCCTGCGTCTCCAGGCCTCTTCAGCATGTCATTTGGGACCACCTGCTCGGCGGGCTAGGACTGTGCCAGGATTGCGTTATGTCTGCCTTCTCTCTCGCCAGTAACATAGGCCGCCATGTAAGTATGGACGATATGGAGAGGGTGCAGGGGGACCAGAGGGTCAGTGAGGAAGCAGACAGTCCTGAGAGCAGCTTGATGGCCAGGGAGACCTGGGTTTCGGAGCCCTGGAGATAAAGGCGGAGCCATCTGCACAGATGAGGCATGCGGGCAGCTAGTCTGAGAGCACACAGTGACAAAGGCCCTCGGGTACACAGGGGGATGCCAGGAGGCCTCAGAGAAGCTCAGCTGATCAAAAACACCCTTCCCAGCAGGCACCCTTCTTTCAGTGAGTGACCTCCCTCCAAGAGCAAGAACCCTGGTTGAAAGGGAGTCATGACTAAGAACCTCACCAAGGGTGGCACAGCGGCTGCCGAGGGCAATGTAGGGGGAGGCCTGTGCCCTGGGGACGTCTGCTGTCACTCTGGCACCTCAGAGGGGACGTCATGCTGTTCCCCTTCCTTATTTCAACCTCGTGACCTGATCTGAATGACACACAGACTGCAGAAGTCAAACCCAAACTTCTGAGAAGGAGCCTCAAACTCATCATCTCCTTCACATTTTTCAAGGGAGGAACAAGTTTTACATGAGTATGTATACAGCAGACCCCCTTATCCGCAGGGCATATGTTCCAAGCACCCCAGTTGATACCTGAAACTGCAGATACAGCTTTTTCTTTTTCCTTTTTTTTTTTTTTTTTGAGACAAAGTTTCACTCTTGTCACCCAGGCTGGAGTGCAATGGCATGATCTCGGCTCACCGCAGCCTCCACCTCCCAGGTCCAAGTGATTCTCCTGCTTCACCCTCCCAAGTAGCTGGGATTATAGCCATGCACCACCACACTCAGCTAATGTTATATTTTTAGTTGAGACAGTGTTTCTCCATGTTGGTCAGGTTTCATGTTGGTCTCGAACTCCTAACCTCAGGTGATCTACTCTCCTCAGCCTCCCAGTGCTGGGATTACAGGCGGGAGCCACCGTACCCAGCCAGCTTTTTCTGATACATGCATACCTATGATGAAGTTTAGTTTATAAATCAGTTATAGTAAGAGATTAACAACAATAACTAATAATGAAATAGGATGTTTAGAATAATATAGTATAATAAAAGTTATGGGAATTGAAAATATCTCAAAATATCTTACTGGACTGAACCCACCTATTTTCAGACCATGGTTGACAGCCAGTAACTGAAAACTCAGAAATCGAAACCACAGATTCAGGAGAGCCTGGTGCTGTCTAACCCTATCATTCAAAGCATCTTACATAGGCCTCCTGCAATCCCAGCACTTTGATAAGCCAAGGTGGGCAAATGGCTTGAGTTCAGGAGTTTGAGGCCAGCCTGAGCAACCTGGTGAAGCCTCATCTCTACTAAAAATACAAAAAAGTAAGCCAGGAGTGGTGGTTCACACCTGTAGTCTCAGCTACTGAGAGTCTGAGGTGGGAGGACCGTTTGAGCCCAGCGGGTAGAGGTTACAGTGAGCCATGATTGTATTACTGCACTCCAGGCTGGGTGAGACGGCAAGACTCTACCTAAAAAAAAGTACCTTCTAAATTAATATAACAAGTATTTATACGTGCATATATACAGAAGGGGGAAATTTCTGGCAGATATTTACCAACCGTTTATCATCTGAGTTCATTCATTCCCTTCGATACTTATAAAGACCTTTCATATTAGAAACTGTGCTGAAATTCAGTGTCAAAATGTTACTAATTTAATAAAACTAATTTAATTTTTCTTCATTCCTCTTTTTATGTATATCTGTATTTTTCTCAGTTTGAAAGAATAATGATAACACACCAAATAAAAAGCTTCGAAACCAGGCCCCTGGGCCCCTGGGCCCCTGGGCCCCTGTCGCAAGGACAGACTCTCTACCCACCTCCCTGGCTTCCTTCTCCCCAGCTCCTCCGCTGCAGGCTAGGCACCCTGTTTGAGAATCTTCAGACTTCTGCAGGAGCATTTGCACCTAAAGTTCTTGCCCCATTTTTTCCCCTCTGATCCCCATGTCCCCTTGAAGCTCAGACGAAGCCCCATCTGGTCTCTCCAGGTCCCAGGATGCTCCGGCATTGGGGTCTGGGCAGCTGTGCAGGGCCCCGTCATCTTGCAGAGGTGATATGGCTCTCAGTTCACGCAGCACCGGAGAGGCAGTAAAGGAGATAAATGGAATTTCTGTTCAATGAGTTGATGATAATAATAAATAAGGCCTTTTCTCCAAAGACTTGAAATCTGTTGGCTCATTTCAATGCACAGAATTATTCGTTTCAAAATCCTCCCCGCAGACTTGAAATAGGTGGGGGATTAGTAATCATTAACCCCATTTTGCAGATGGAGAAACCAGGACCCAGCGGGAGCTGGAGCCCATAACGACTGGCAAAGCAGGTGTCCTGACTCCCTCGCCAGCGCCCTGTTTGGAGAGGGTAGAGTCACAGCCCCAAGCCGGCACTGCAAGCACAGGACTGGAAAGCCAATCCTAGGTCCTCAGGAGTCGACACCAAATCCACCACCCAGCTCCCAAAATGCTTCCTTCCTCTGACTCAGAGCTCCCTAAGGACAGACCAGCATCTTTGCTACCCTTTACCTTTCCAAGACTGAACAAAGCAAAGCCAAGCCCCAGACTCCCCTTCTGCCTCCCCCAACTGACTGTGCTAAGAGCAGGGTTCCCCAAAGGCCCCCACCCTTGGTGATTGACGATGCATGGATCAGCTGAGCCTGGCAGAACAACTTCTCTGGTCTAGGCACTTTTATTTTCCAGAAGAATCCTGCCCACCCAGGGAGACTGAGAGGCGGCCATGTGGCTCAGAGCAGAGAGAGGACATCCTTCTCCTGCTCTGCCTTTGACTGTCAGAGCTTCCAGCCTCCGGGTAACCATGGTAATCGGCAGCATTAACGGCAGCAGTGACAGGAGCCTCAGCAGGCCCACTCTGACCTGCTCCATCGCAGATGGTGCATTGCAGGCTTCCCACAGCTTCGGTGGGGAGCTGGGACCGGCCGCCAGGCCCCCTGTGCACTCCCCTGCACACCTGCCGCCTGGGCCCAGAGGTTGCAAAGGGTGGTCTGTCTCCCAGGCCCAAGAGTCAATGCTAGAGAGAGAAACGGGGTCTCGAACCTCCTGCAGCCCTTCACAGGGCTGGGTCAGAAGAGGTCTAGGATGCAGTTCAGAAGTGTAGTGGCCATGCTGGTGGGGCTTCGGGCCCGGGCTTTCTTTCTATTCCCCTACATTTCCAGTCTTATTCCCACCAGCAAAGGTGGCAGCCATCCTCCAGTCACCTCAGGAGGCCAACCCCGCCTGAGCCAGTGACGGCCTCTCGTGCCAGAAATTGGGGCCATCCACCGTCAGCTTCTGCTACCTTTACCAAGGAGCCGCACGGAGGAAGCCACAGCAGAGCCATTGTTGACCAGATCGGTGCTGCCACCCACACACCCCACGGGGCCCATCAGCTCCACTGGCCCCTGTGTTTGTCTCTGACACCAACTCCATGGCCTGCCAGCCTGAGCATTCTCATGCCCGAGTCCACTTCCCTCCTTTTAAGCACTGAACCATTCTTCCTAGGTGGTCCAGAGCCGAGCCCCTGCCCAGAACCCAGGGGTCTGTCCTGCGCAGCTCTGAGGGCCAGACGGGACTGCACAAGGGAAACAAAACCCGGGCCTTCTGCATGTCTCAGGCCCTCGAGCGCTTCTCTCTGCTGCCAGCAACCCTGCCCTCCAGAGGCCAGCCCAGGGTTGCCCATGCCAGAGACCGCATCCCGGATTCCAGGCCCATGGGACTGGAACAGACTCCGCAAATTCTGCCGAACTATGCAAAGCATTCTGAGGTCCAGCTTCTGAGAATTCTCAAAACGGAGAGGGCAAAGGCAAAGAAAGTGAGTTTCCCAGGAAGCCCCAAAGCCCTGGCTTCCGCCCAAACGGGTTTGCGGCCCTGGGAGTCGGTGCTGGGGATGGAGAGCGACACGGCACTCCCTCTAGCGGCAAACGTCTCGCACGGAGCCCGGCATCTCGCGCTGGAGCCTCGCCCGCCGCGCGCCACCCTGCCGGGCCACGCAGCCTGCCCTCCTCTCCCGGGGAGGGGCGGCCTGCGCAGCAACTCCCCTGTGCCCTCGGAAGAGGCGCTGGCAGCGGGAGGAGACCCCCTCCGGCCTCAAAGCAACTCCCAGCCAGGCCTTCACAGCTGCATCCCCGCGCCTGGGAGGGAGGTCACCACGCTGCCTTCTGCCTTGATTAGGCCGGTAACAGTCAGGAAAGCCCTGGGGCTCACCCAAACCGAGCTGTCCACAGACAAATCACAAGCTGCGAGCTGCTTCACCAAGCCGAGCACAGTCTCTTGTCTCCAGCACTGACTCCCCGGAAACCTGGCCGGTTCCCCTGAGCGGCCCCCTCTGGACGCCCCTCTGCCTCTGACACCCACCCCGCTAGGCTTCCGTGGTTCCTTCCTGCGCCCCCACCCCGCTCTTTGGGGACACCTGTTCTTACGCATCTCTGTGCCCAGCACCCCGCACAGCAATTGTCCATTGAATTCATGTAAGAAAGAAAAAATAAAACAGTATTTGCTGTGACACAAGATGCTTCTCCACGCAGAGTTCTCCTTCGCCAGAATCCCCCAAGGCTCTGTCTGCACCCAGGGAGCTCCATGAGGTCTTCACCGGGCCACTCCCTGCACACATCTGTTTTCCACCCGGTCCTGCCTGCCCCAACTATGCTTGGTTCCTTGTGGATAAAGGCCAAGTCTAATCTATCTCTGGTCCAGGGTCCTGAAGAACGCTGAGAAAATATTTAAGGGAGGGTGGAAGTGAGGAAGAGAGGGAAGGGGAAAGAGAGGGAGGATGGGACCTAATCAGAGTGAGCATTTGACACAAAGCCACTGTCCTTGGCCTGTTCAGCCATGCTGTCATCAGAGAGCCAGGGTGCTCTTAATTCCATCAATGAATTAATTAATTCTAATTGTAACAGCTTTACTGAAATATAATTCACATACCATTAGAATTCAACCATTTAGGCTGGGCATAGGGGCTCATGCCTGTAATCCCAGCACTTTGGGAAGCAGAGGTGGGTGGATCACAAGGTCAGGAGTTTGAAACCAGCCTAACCAACATGGTGAAACCCCTTCTTTACTAAAAATACAAAAATTAGCCAAGCGTGGTGGCACATGCCTGTAATCCCAGCTACTCAAGAGACTGAGGCAGGAGAATTGCTTGAACCCAGGAGGCAGAGGTTGTGGTGAGCCAACATCGTGCCATTGCACTCCAGATGGAAGAGAGTGAAAAAGTCCATCTCAAAACATATAATAAAATAAAATAGAAGTCAGTGGCTTTGAGTGTATTCAAAAAGTTGTGCATCCATCAACATCATCCACTTTGGAACATTTTCACTACCTCTAAACATCTATTGGCATCACTTCCCATTCTCTCCAAGCCCGTCAGCCCTAGACAGCCACCAATCTACTTTCTGTCTCTGGATTGGCCTATTCTGGACGTTTCATAAAGTGGAATCTTACGATCTATGCTCTTTCACGGCTGGCTTCTTTCACTTAGCGGAATGTTTTCAAGGTTGTTTGTGGTGTGCATATATCAGTACTCCACTTCTTTTTATTGCCGAATATTATGTAATAAATACATGTCATTTTTACACTCAGTTGATAGACATTTGGGTTGTTTCCACTTTTTGAAAATATGAATAATTTTATTTCTATAGCATTAAAAAAATTGTTTTAAGCTTTCCCTGCTTCCAAAGAGGATCTGGGGTAGCCTATCATAAAAATGGTAAAGACATCATAAAATCTTACACTATTCATATGGACATTAATATTTAATATTGGGCTTCTCCTGTGTCAGGCAGGACAGTAGGTATTTTCACATAACATTATCTATTTTTAACAGAACATTTTGAGCTAATTTTTGCATGACGATTTAGTCCCAAGTTCAGCTTTAAGCTTCTTAGCAGCCAAGGCAAGAAAGGAAGTATTAGAAAATAAACATTACAAAATCGTCCCATTGTCTGTCACCACTGTCGGGCTGGAAACTCTACTTCTAGAATTAGAAGAACAGGGCTACTTTTTTGTTTTCAATCAAGCCTAGACTTTTTCCCTCCATACTTGTTTCTCCCCGTGGACTCAGTTCATCATTGACATTGTCGATATTATTTGCCAGTATGTGTACAACCTGCGCAGCACGTTTTTTTTTTTTTTTTTTTTTTTTTTTTTTTTTTTTTTTTTAGATGGAGTCTTGCTCTGTGGCCCAGGCTGGAGTGCAGTGGTACAATCTCGACTCATGGCAACCTCCACCTCCCAGGTTCAAGCAATTCTTCTGCCTCAGCCTTCCAAGTATCTGGGACTACAGGCATGTACCAGCATGCCTAGGTAATTTTTGTATTTTTAGTAGAGACAGGGTTTCACCATGTTGGCCAGGATAGTCTCCTGATGATCTGCCCACCTCGACCTCCCAAAGTGCTGGGATTACAGGTGTGAGCCACTACACCCAGCCCCTACACAGCACTTCCATGCCCGTGATCTTTTTTAACTCCGTGTAGTAAACTGGGCAGTATTACTAGCCCTGTTCTGCAGGTCTTCAAAGTTGATTCAACATATGATTATTACAAGGTGAATACCATGGGCCAAGCCCTCTGCTAGGCCTAGGAGTACCATGCTCAACAAGGTGAATACAGCCTGGCCCTTTGGAACTCATGTTGCAGGGAGGGAGCATGGCGCTAACCTAGCGGACAACTCAGTACTTCCAAAATGTGAAGTGCTGCAAGGAAAAGGAAGAGGGAGCTGTGACGAGGAGCCTCAAAGAGGGCAGAGAATGCTCTCATAGGAGTGATCAGGGAAGCCCCAGGAAGGAAGTGGCTTGGAAGTTGAGACCCTAAGAAGGAGCCAGCCATGTGGTCAGAGGGAGGGTGATATTTATGGCACAGGGAATAGCATGAGCAAGAGCTCCGGGGTGAAAAAGAGCTTGTTGTGGTCCAGGAACTGGGAAAAGCATCGAGGCTGGACTGGGGGAAAAGGGTGGGAGGCACAAGACAGGGTCCCAGAGATCCTTGGGTGCCTCATGGATCAAGGTAGAGAGCTGGGATGTTACCCTAAGTACAACAGGAATTCAATGAGAAGTTTTGGAAAGGAGAGTGATGAGATCCAACTTAAGGTTTGAAAAGACTACCATGTGGAGACTGAATTGAAAAGCAAGAGAAGACACAGGAAATCCAGCGGGGAGGCTCTCGTGTATCAAGATGGGACACCTCTGGGGTATGATGATCAAGCTAGAAAGAAGTGAGGAGACTCAACATATATGGTGGAAGTAGAAAGAACCAGACTACTGGGCAAATTGCTTATGGGGCAGGAAGAAGACCTGAAGAAGAGGGAAGCATAGCAGACAGCTCCCAGAGTTTGTGGAACTAGGTAAAAGATTGCACCAACTACTGAGGCAGAAAGAATGGAACAGTTTGGGGAAAGATCCGGAACTCTATTAGAGACATGCCTGGCTTACGCTGTGTGTTCAACACCTGCATGTAGCTGCCAAGAAGGCCACTGGATATAAGAGGCTGGAGCGCTGAGAGGAGGCCTTCCTGGAGATGTAACTTAGGGGCTGTCAGAATCCGAGTGACATTTGCAGGCTCGGGTATGGATGAGATCACCTGGGGAGATCTTTGAAGCTTATGAAGCCTTTCTCTATAGCTCTACCTCCCAGGTACCAAAACAATAAGCCAATTCTGCCCATTTAGAGGGAGAAAAAAATTCCCAGATGAGTCTGGCCTTTTTGTTCGTGTAAATTAATGAGTTTGGTGGAGCCACCTTTTCTCCAGTCAGTTACTGGTTTGTTTCCATGCATGCCCATACAGATACACAAAACAATACTCATGACTCCCAAGGAGGCAGGCCCTAAGTAAGTGGACCACTCAGTACTTCCAAAATGTGAAGTGCTGCAAGGAAAAGGAAAAGGAAGCTGTGACGAGGAGCCTCAAAGAAGGCAGAGAACGCCCTCACAGGAGTGGTCAGGGAAGCTCCATGAAGGAGGTAGCTTAGAAATTGAGAACTTAAGAAGGAGCTAGCCACGTGATCAGAGGGAGGGTGATATTTATGGCACAGGGAATGGCATGAGCAAGAGCTCCAGGGTGACAAAAAGCCTGGTATGGTCCAGGAACTGGGAAGGAAGAAGGAGACTTGAGCAGGCAGCCAGACTCGGGTCAGTAAGGGAGTTAGTCCCCAACATGGGAACAATGCAGCAGTTACACTGTGTGTCAGCAGACTACGGCTGCAGCAGAAATGTCATGGCATGACCACCGCCAACCAACAACGCAGACGATGGTGACTCTCGCAAGACCATAGGGAATGGTGAGAGATTAAGCTCCCTGCGTTCACATTCAGCTGCAGAGGCAAAAGAGGAAGCTCCATCCATGTGTCACACCCCAGCCTGGGTGAGAGAGCAAGACCCTAGCTCAAAAAAAGCATGTTATATATTAATAACAAGTATTTATATGTGTATATATATGGAAGGGGGAAATGGTCTGGGAGATATTTATCATCTTGAGTTCATTCGTTCCCTTTGATACTTATAAAAACCTTCCATATTAGACACTGTACTGAAACTCAGTGTCCAATGTTACTAATTTAATATAACCGATTTAATTTTTCTTTATTCTTCTTTTTATGTATATCTGTATTTTATCAGTTTTAAAGAATAATGACAACGTACCAAAGAAAAAGCTTCAAAAGCAGACCCCTCGGCACTCAGCACCATCATCCTCATCCTCATCACCATCACTCTGTTAATAAAAGCCTTGTTTTGTTCACCAAAACCTACAGAAAACTTCCCAAGTTTTCTTTTTCTGGAAAATCAGCATTTACTCAAGAATTTCCTCAGGGCCCACTGAGGAAAGAGAATATATTGCTATATTTCTGGGACATGATCCTATTCTTTTGATAATTTTTACCGGAAAACCTGAGTTAAAAAATAAAAGACTTCTCAAGAGTCCCATTCCAGAGGTAAAGATAATGCTAACTTCCACTGTTGGTGAACAGGGTGACTCGGCCTTCTCTCTCGGCCACAGGGACCCAGCATTGGTGAGAGTGTGGGTGGCCGGCACCAGCTGAGCTAGGGGAGGAGGAATTACCAGGGATCTGGCTTCTCCGATCATTTCTCAACGATGAGGGTGATTCAGATATAAAAGAACTAGTGCCAGTTGGGTTTTAGTTTATGGAGGGAAAGAAAGACGTCATCCATTACCCCATTGCCTGTTACTGATCATGATGATAAGCCAGCGCCCAAGGTGGATGACAGGAGCCCAGGGAGGAGAAGGAGACCCTGGGCTCGTCTCAAGAAAGCCCAAGCACAACGGAGGCCAGGACGGAGCCCAGCAGAGCCAGCAGCAGAGCTAGCCTGTGAGCACTCAAGGCCAGTGAGTGGCGGGAGCACTGCAGGAGGCAGCACGGGGCAGGATTGCAGGGCCACGCCCCAGAGGGCTGAAGACCTGGGGTTCAGAAGGTCCTGGATGATACTGAGAGAGGATGGAGGATGCATCGCCAGTGGGGAGGGGCTGAGCAAAGTGCCAAAGCTGGAAGGTAGGGGTGCGTTTGGGGGCAGGAGGGAGAGCAGGGTGGGGAGGGCCCAGAAGGGAAGGAGGGGACCCAGCAGATGGAACAAAGAGATGAGCACCAGGAGGAAGGACAGAGAGGGGCAAAGGCTTCTGTCCTCAGGCGGAATCCCAACTGACCTGAAGCCATGTGGCTGTTTCATTCCACCCTGGGACCCCACCAGGAGCCCCTCAGTAGGACCAGATAAGCTCTGTTCTGACTCTACATTCACTCTTTAAACACAGTAATGTGGCCATGGACAAGCTGGTGAAAGTTTTAATGCAGTTTATCACTCATAGCTTGCTCTCCATTCCCAAGCTTTGAACCATGCAGATATTGTGGGGAGGGAGGGAAGGCTAACAAATTTTGTGTTTCTATCCCCAAATAAAGCACTCCCCCACCCCTACCCTGCCAACCCAATTCCCAGGAAGAACTGATTCTTATAAAGTCTTGGCGTTTACCACCCACTATTCATCTTTATTTTAAAAGAACCTAAGAAGGCCACACATTACTGGGTGTAGAATGCCTCGGGCTCTGTCTGTTTACTCAAGGGTTGGCCCTAAATTAACAAAAACTTGTTGTTTTACTTAAAAACATTCTGAAGAGTGTTTGACTACAGTAAAGAGAGATTCAGAAATGAAAACAGTAAATGTGAAACCTTATCCATTACTTACCAACCCAAACGCTGGCAACTTTCTGCTGTAAGTGGGCTGGACCCATAGGAAAAGCTGAGACTGGAAAAGTGGCCTGAGGCCTTGAGGTCACTCTTGTGGCCTGACTGCAGGTTATGCTGTGGCCCAGTGGAGAAGGGAGACAGCCAGCCAGGCCCCGCTGGGGCTGTAGGGAAGTCATCAAAAGTCCAGGGTGCTGACAGACATTGATGCTATAAAGTTCCATGGCATTTTAGGAGAGACACGAGAAAAAAATGGAATTACTTTTGGAAATGTAATTTCACTCATCCAGTTTTGTTTTTTTTTTTTTCTTGTCCCTGAATCTCTTCTTCCAGACTAGACTGGAAAAGTGTGCTGCCCAGAGAAGCTGGGGGAAGACGTTGATGAAAGTCACAGAGTTTGGAAGCAGAATATGACATAAAGATGCTCCCAGCTAACCAACAATGAAATAGGACATCCTTCCACTGCTAGTGGAAGAGCCAGGAGAGAGAAAATGAAAAGGCAAGAGGTGAGATAGGAATTTTTGGCTCTCTCTAATGGTCGAAACCTCTGGGGGTAGAAAAGAAATTGATAGCGTTGGACAGGTATGCAGGGAAATGACAGTACATAGCTGCTCATGCCTGGCTTCGCTGTGTATCCCGGGAGAATCAGATGGGCCTCAAAAAAACCTTCTGTTGGGCAAGGTGTCTACCACGGTACAGGGTAGCAAATTAGAAATGACCAAGGGAGTGGCATAGGTGGCCAAAGACAACACCCTTCCTGCTGTCCTCCTATCCTAGGAGCGTGACACGGGAATGGCGAAGCTCCCTCATGCCAAGCTCCCAGGACATTCACCAAGCTCAGCCTGCACCAAGAAAAGAGCCTCCAAGTTCCCTCTAGTAGTGTGCACTTCAGCAGGGGAGCCAGCAAGGACAGAGTGCCCTGGGACAAGCAGGCGTGAGCAGGTCAGCCAGAGGACAGTGCCCAGGCCGGCAAGCCCGTCAAAGCCAGGAGACAGAAAGATGCCTTGAACCCAGACTTCCTCTTGGCAAAGTGGGGACTGGAGGAGAAGAGCCTGAGAGAGGAATCACAGACCTGAAAAAGAATACGAATTTTCATTGATTTATTATTTCCTACGTCATGGAGACTTAAGAAAAAATGCTGCCTTCTACTGTCAAGGTTAAAGACAGTTTTTGGTGGTGGTGGTGGTAGTGGTATCTGTGACTTTGTTATCATTGCCATTTTTCCTGCCATCAGCAAGAAATTAAGATCAAACCAGCTCTAGAATATTAAAACAACAATGTTTTCCTGCAGATGCCAATATTTAACTGCTAAATTTGAGTCCCTTTACCACCTACAATTGTCTTTTTATTTATTTATTTTTTCCTGAAGCACGGTCTCACTCTGTCATCTATGCTGGAGTGTAGTAGTGTGATCTAAGCTCACTGCAACCTCTGCCTCCCAGGTTCAAGCAATTCTCCGGGTCAGCCTCCCAAATAGCTGGGATTACAGGCGTACACCACCACACCCAGCTAATTTTTGTATTTTTAATAGAGATGGGTTTCACCATGTTGGCCAGGCTGGTCTCCAACTCCTGACCTGACCTCAAGTGATCCGCCCACCTCGGCTTCCCAAAGTGCTGGGATTACAGGCATGAGCTGCCATGCGCAGCCCCTGCAGTTATTTAAAAGTCTCTAAGGAACAGGCACACACAGCAGATGGACTCTCAAGACAGTGGCAATTCACAAGGTCCAGTTGGTAGCAGCCACTTCGTCCCAGTGTGATCCAGCTCTGTTGAAGAAAGACTCTAGCAGCAGCCACAGCTGAAGGACAGGACCCAGCACTTAGCAGAGAGGCCTACAAAGGCTGGAAACAATGTCCAGCACCAACCAAGTGTTCAATCCAAGGAGAATGAGGTTCCGGGCAGACTACCCAGCTTTGGGTCTGGCATGGCTTGCTAAAGGTTTCAAGGAAAATGCTAACTCTGGGGATTGTCCTCTACTGGACATTCTCAGCAAGAGTGACTTCAGCCCACCTGCTGATCTAGCACCCACCCACCTGACCAGGCTTGACTCCTTGGGAACCATGGCTGCTCACTCTCCAACGATGCCAGCCTCTTTGCTCTCCCACTTCACACGGTGAGAAGAGACAGTGGACTCAAAAGCATGTCACGAACTGCGAAGTGCCATACAAAACCTGGCATGACGATTAATATTAGCCGTGGTTTTTTTTCTCCAAGAGAGGGAGATGGCAGCATTTATGTGTGGGTAAATCTCAAAAGGCGACCTGCCTGGGCATTCTTTGCCTTCTCTCCTTTGGCCTGCAAACTTCTCGGTCCAACCCAATGAGTCGTTCTGTTAGAAGTGTTGTTCGTTATCATGGACAAACAGTTCATGCCTATCTCAGTGCCCAGGACAGAGGAGGCCTTTGCTCAGTACCTGCTGGTGAAACTGAACAGAACTAAAAGAGACTCCACTCTTGTACTGATGTGAAAAAGCCTGGGAAAGCCGTATTCTGACCACAAGCAGGTACTTCATGAGACAGCATTTCATCATTCGTCTGTGGACCTTATCTCTGGAGCGTTCCTGGGGGCAGGACTCATTTCTTCTGCATACCTCAAACCACCAGTGTTCATCCCAGGCCTCCAGACTTGTTGGATGAAGGAGTGTTCCGTAAATCCCCCGAGTGATTGCTCAGTTGAAGATACGCTAGTCAGAATCCATAAATCAATCCCTGGGCCCACATCCCAGATATTTCAGGAGACATGTGGGGATAAGGAGCAGGAAAGCCCAGTTCTGGCTCTTAACTGCCACAAGTTTAATGTGTGGCTTTGGAAAAGTCCCCTCCCTTCTCTGGGCTCTAGTTTCTTCATCTGTAAATTCAGGAAAGAGGATTTTAAAAATCTTTTGAGTCTGTGAATCCATATTCTGTGATTTTTTTTTTAAAATCTACCCCCCTACTCTCTTGGGCAATGCAAACAAAACAAAACCAGATAAGATAATCTCCAACAGTTTCACACAAGAAAGAGCTGCCCTCTTCTTAATGAGATTCCAATGAGGTTAAGACTGGTTTTCATTAGATTCTGCAATTGTTTAACGCCATTAGAATGTTGTTTGTAGAATGATTCTTAAATGTGAGTAAAATGTAAGTAAACGATTCATTTAAATCTGAATCCAAAGAGGTGACAAGGCCACCAGGAGGCCCCAGCTCATGGTCAAGCAGGAGAGGCAGGGGGCAGCAGGAAATGAGCCCAGGGCACGAGGGGCTGCGTCAGGAGACTTGCCACACACAGCCTCAAGGGTGGGAGCAAAGAATAGAGGCTGATGAATCCGGGCCTCTGACTCTAACTGCAGCTACCTATGAATCCTTCTAATTCATGTGAAATCCCAGTTTTCAAAAAATAGCAACACAATTCATGCAAAAATTTTACTCAGCATAGCTTAATCTTGAATCTTTGATGATTTGAAATCATGCAATTTTCAATTATTGTGGCATATGCAGGTTTATACACACACACACACACACACACACACACACACACACACACACACTCTTCTCCCTTCCCTCTCTAGAAATTTGTAGACATTTTGGTGTTAATGAGGTAGAGAAATAAAAAAACAGCACTGGACTTGAGCTGCTACCCAGACTCTGCCATAAGAAGCTACAGCACAACCTATGGAACACAGTGCGGGTGCATGTCCAGTGAATGTCAGCGATGATGGTGACGATGACGATGGAGATGTGGATGGCAATGTTTATGACAGGAGAAGCACAGAAGTACCAGGGAGACCCAATTCAGACTAGAAGTCAGTGAGCCCTTTCTGGAGGGAGTGACATTTTGGCCAAGCAAAGAGAAAAGTCCCAGCTCTCACACACACCAGGGTGGTTGTGCATTTCTGCCAGCAGAACTCACCGTGGGTGTAACTCTAACCCGGTGACAGAGTACTCCTCCGAGCAACTGTCTCTGTCCAGACTTTGGGCTTCAACCCTTCTTGCCCCATTTCTGGGCTCACCTAGCCTTCCACACTAGACTCTCAGAGGTACTGAATGTGTGCTCCCCTGGAAGCCGGAAGCGGTTTTTAAAAATAAATCTTCGAGGTGAGTTTATTTCCTGGGCATCTGTCTCTGTCTCCAGTAGTAACTCACTTAATCATGAACAGTCTTGCAAAGTTAGTAACATTAGCATCCTCATCCAACATGTCAAGTGGTTAGGAGTGGCAGGAGCTGGATGACTGAATACTCTTCTGAAGAAGAGGAAACAGGCTGGGCACGATGGCTCGTGCCTGTAATCCCAGCACTTCGGGAGGCCAAGGCAGGCGAATCACCTGAGGTTGGGAGTTTGAGACCAGCTAGGCCAACATAGAGAAACCCCGTCTCTACTAAAAATACAAACTAGTTGGGCTTGGTGGTACATGTCTGTAATCCCAGCTACTCAGGAGGCTGAGTCAGGAGAATCGCGTGAACCCGGGAGGCGGAGGTTGCAGAGTTGAGATCACACCATTGCACTCCAGCCTGGGCAACAAGAGAGAAAATCTGTCTCAAAAAAAAAAAAAGAAAGAAAGAAAGAAAGAAAAGGAAAGGAAACTGAGGCATGGGTAGGTGAGCTATGTTGACCATGTTGAGAAAGCCGAGTAAGTTGCAGGGCTGAGGTATAAGCCCAGTTCTGTCTGTCTCCTAAGTCTGTAAGTTACAAAACACTCCATTCTCAATACCCTTTATTCTAAGGAGTTCAGACTGTCTTGCCTACAAAGCTGTGAGCTCTGCAAGGTCATTGCCTGTTTTGCTCACTGCCGTATCCCTTAGCACAGTACTTGGCTAGAGTATTGAGCATGTCTCAATAAATATTTGTTGAATGAATATATAATACCATCTACCTTAGGAGGTAATAAAGAAAAGGGAAGCAAATGTGTTTCTGTGGTGCTTAAATTATATATCTATGAAAGTAAGAGGTATTTGAAGTACAGTTTTTTAGCAACTAAATTAGGATCAGAGCAGGGAAGCAGCAGCCCTCCAAGCCTCCATACAGAGGGGACTCAATCACGTTTATTGGTGTTACACATGATGAAGAAACTGAGAAGACAGCAGGCGTGGCAGGTGCTCTGGAGATGAGCACAGCGAGAAGCTACTACCACTCTTTGGATGGAGGAACAAAGAAAAGCCACAGAATCGCCCAAGTCAGGGGGCTGGGGTCACATGGTAGGTGGACAGTGAGTCCATCCACAAGGAGCTGGGGCCATCAACCTTGCTGCTTCTGCCAAGGACTCCATCCAAGGCGAGGAGGAAAGGAGAGAAAGGCACCGGCTTCTCCCTACTTCTTGCTGTCAGTCTCCTTCCAGTGCTTTTCACTGGCCAAACCAGCCAGGAGTCCACAGATGCGGGAGCCTGGAAGAGCATCTGACCCATGTGACTGCCCGGGACATGGAGCTGGGCTGGGGAGGGGAGGAAACAGGCTTGGGACAGCACCGAGGCGGACTCTGAACCTAAGATTTAAAAACTAATGTGGGGAAAAGGAAGGGTCAGAGTTTTTCAGACATTTCTTATAAGACAGTATGTTCAGGAATATCCAAAGGAGGATGTTTTGGACAAATTGGAGAAGTGGCCACCTCTGGCTTTGAAATTCCCAGCTGACTGAGTGAATGATGCAGGTTTGGGAAGAGGGAGCAGGTGCAGCGTGCGGTGCTTTCTCTCCATCTTCATTCCACTGGGATGTGGGCCCAGGGCACTTGCCTGTCCACAAAGACAGCCTGAGCCTGATCCATTTAGCTCCCTCCCATTTTAGAACTGGCTCCACAGCCACAAGACTAACTGACAGCAGAGCGAGTTCTATAGCCACAAGTGAAGACCTCTGGCTCAGAGCAAGCTAAACATCTCACTGTTAGGCCAGGCGCGGTGGCTCATGCCTGTAATCCCAGCACTTTGGGAGGCAGAGGCGGGTGGATCATGAGGTCAGGAGATCGAGACCATCCTGGCTAACATGGTGAAAGCCCGTCTTTACTAAAAATACAAAAAATTAGCTGGATGCAGTGGCACCCGCCTATAGTCCCAGCTACTCAGGAGGCTGAAGGAGGAGAATCACTTGAACCCTTGAGGCAGATCATGTGGTGCTGGAGTGAGCCGAGATCGCACCGGTGCACTCCAGCCTGGGCAACAGAGAGAGACTGTGTCTCAAAACATAAATGTGTGTGTGTGTGTGTGTGTGTGTGTGTGTGTGTATCATTGTTTTACCAAGGTTCCCCAGTCCAAGTCATGGAAGATGACCCCATAAGCTTGCCTGGCTGTAACCCACTCTCCACCTCTGCCTACCTCCTATTCCAAATGCAGACACTGAGGGTCAGAGATGGAAAGAGGCTGGACCACAGTGACATGACTCCCATGGATGTGTGTGTGTGTGTGTGTGTGTGTGTGCGCGCGCTTGAAACTGAATGCTTCACAATATAAAAGTGAAAGACTATAAAACCTTGAAAGTTGGAGAATTGGTGTTATGGTAAACTGAGTGATTTGATTAAAATGTACTTGGCACATTAATCTCAATTTTAAAATATTTATAGTTAATACATACAAATCACACTCAACAGAGCTTAACAATTTATTTTTGATGATGCTAAAGACACCAAAGACCTTGCCAGCCCTCCACTGAGGATGCCTCAAAAAGATGCAGGAGATACAGCTAAATGTGCGATGGCCTCAGGACATGTCCTGGAAACCACTTTTAAAAATAAATCTCTGGAGACTTTGCCTTCTGTCTATGACAGAGTAGCTTGTGTCAGGTTAACCATCCTGCAGAGAACAACTATAAAAGCTAAATATATTTCAGAAAACAGCTGCTAAGAGTCATCAGAGAGTAACAAAGGCAGCCAGGACTTTAGGGGCCAAGATCCTGGAGTGAAGGGAAATGCAGTGAGTAAATCCTCAATTTCCCCCACGTTTTCCCCTCAGGGCATTTGCCAGCTATCAAAGAATGTCATTGAGACAGAATGAAAACATTGGCCTAGAACTACAGCTGCCTTGCTAATCTGGACAGACAAAAATTAGAGTTCAAAGCTACCAAGGTGGCCAGAATATTAGGGACCCTTATCCCAGAGAAAGAGGCCATATAGAAATGAGCCAGGCATTCTGCATATGATTCCCACTCAAGCGATTTTCTGATTCCTCACATTGTATTTGATGGGCAAGAGACCAAGAAGCTAAGCCACAAACAGCTTCTAGCAGGCTAGAAACCCAGCAGAGTTTGAGCAATCTCAAAGTGATGGGCAGAAAAAATATTGACGTTCAGGGCCTATCAAGGAGGAGAGATGTTGGTAAATAACCTAGATTTTCAGTCGAGACAATGAAAAGATTATACAGCATATGGATACTAAGAGTAAAAACAAGAAGATGTGACCATCCCTCACAAAGCCTAAAACTCAGTCTCAAAATGTCTCCATTCATGATTAGATCAAGGTGATTTGCCCCCTCTGAGACCTCTTTATACTGAGACCTCTTTAACTGCTGCTAGGGAAAAACTAAACACCTCTGTAAGGGAAAGCAACATCACCCAGAGCCTCAGCAATGTTTCATAGCAATACCCACTATTCAGCCATCATCACCCTGCATTCCAGGAGACAGGAGATGAAGCCAAGTTTAAAAAGGAGAGAGACTTTAGACAGAGACATATAGGTGACCCAGATACAAGAGTTAACAAACAGTGTGTTAATAGTTTATTCATATGAATAAATATTTTCATCAAAAAATAGATTCAAAGGTGGAGTATTGGAATCTATTTAAGAAGAAACAGGAAATGAGGAAAACAAAAACTAAGGTTAAAAATTCAACAGATGTTGGGTGTAATGGCTCACGCCTATAATTCCAGAACTCTGGGAGACCCAGGGAGGAGGATTGCTTGAGGCCTGGAGTTCAAGACCAGCCTGGGCAATATACTAAGATCCCCCCATCTCTATTTTTTTAAAAAATTTAAAAATTAGCTGAGTGTAGCAGCACACACCTATAGTCCTAGCCGCTGGGGAGGCTGAGGTGGGAAGACTGCTTGAGCCCAGGAGTTTAAGACTGAAATGACCTATAATTGCACCACTGTACTCCAGCCTGTGTGACACAGCAAGACCCTGTCATGAAAGAAGGAAAGAGACAGAGACAGAGACACAGAGACAGAGAGGAAAGGAAGGGAAGGGGAGGGGAGGGGAGGAGAGGGGAGGAAGGGAAGGGATGGGGAGGGGAGGGGAGGGAAAGGAAAGGAGAGAGGGAGGGAAGAAGGAAAGGAAGTGGGAGGGAAGGAGAAAAGAAAGGAAGGAAAGGGAGAAAAGAAAGAAAGGAAGGAAAGAAAGAAAGAGAAAAAGAAAGAAAAAGGAAAAGAAAGAAAGAGAAAGAAAAAAGAAAAAGAAAGAAAGAAAAAGAAAAAGAAAAAAGAAAAGAAAGAAAGAGATGGATTTAATGGCAGAAGAAAATATTAGTAAATTGGCAATTAGGTCAGTAGAAAAATAACCAAATGGAAGCAGAAGGAAAAAAGATTAAACACACATGCATGTAAAAACAGAGAGAGAGAGTCAGACAGAAAGAGAGAGAGAGAGAAAGAGAGAGAGAAGCGTAAGGAAGATGTAGGACACAATGGAAAGAACCAACATAAGTGGAATTTGAGTTCAAGAAGGGGAGAAGAGAGAAATGGATAGAGCCATGTCTGAAGAGAGAAAAACCGAGAATTCTATCAATATACAGATTCAAGGAGCTTGAACAAAATTCACACACACACACACACACACAAAACAAAGAAAACTATACAAAGGCACATGAGAGTAGAGCTCCAAAAAAATCAAAGATGAGAAAAATTTTAAATAGCCAGAGGAGGGGAAAAAAAAGACACATTAAGGAGCAACAAGACCTACTCTATACAAGCAATGGAAGCCAGAAGACAAGAGGAAGATGAAGATAAATGCCAAAATAAAATAACTGCTAGCCTAGAATTCTACATCCAGTGAAAGCACCCTTACAAATGAAGATTAACAAATATCTCAGGTTAGGCCGGGTGCGGTGGCTCATGCCTGTAATCCCAGCACTTTGGGAGGACGAGGCGGGTGGATCACGAGGTCGAGAGATCGAGACCATCCTGGTCAACATGGTGAAAACCCGTCTCTACTAAAAATACAAAAAATTAGCTGGGCGTGGTGGCGCGTGCCTGTAATCCCAGCTACTCAGGAGGCTGAGGCAGGAGAATTGCCTGAGCCCAGGAGGCGGAGGTTGCAGTGAGCCGAGATCGCACCATTGCACTTCAGCCTGGGTAACAAGAGCAAAACTCCTTCTCAAAACAAAACAAGACAAACAAAAAAAAATTAAAAAAAAAAATATCTCAGGTGAATAAAAACTAAGCAAATATGTTGTCAATGAACAGATAAAGAAAATGTGATATATACACACCATGGAATACTACTCAGCCATTAAAAATAACAAAATAATTTCTTTAGCAGCAACTTGGATGAAGCTGGAGGCTGTTATTCTATGTGGAATAACACAGCAGCAGAAAACCAAATACAGATGTTCTCACTTATAAGTGGGAGCTAAGCTATGAGTACGCAAAGGCATACAGAGTGGTATTAACGGACTTGAGAGACTCAGAAGGGCAGGGTGGGAAGGAGACTGGGGATTTTTTTTTTAAATACACATTTGCTACAATGAACACTACTGGGAAGACAAGTGCACTAAAATCTCAGAATTCGCCACTCTGTAAGTCACCCATGTAACCAAAACCACTTGTACCCAAAAAGCTATTGAAATTGTTTTAATTTTTAAAAAAAGAAAACATGCTGTCAACACAGACACACTAAAAGAAATACTTTAAAGGAAGTTCACTCAGACAAAATAGTCCAGGTTAGAAGAACAGCAATGCAGAAAGCAACAGAGAGCAAGAAACGGTACATATGAGAGTACCTTGAAATGGACATAGCCTATTTCAAACAATAAACGTAAGAACGTCTTACGGGATTTCAAATACGTAAAGAAACAAAATGGATGACCAAACTAGCATAACAGAAAGAAGAGAGTTAGGTAAATGGAATTAAAGTTTTGTAAGGTATCTATATTGCCCAGGGAGTGGTAAAATTATTAATTGAAGGGTGGATTCTGTTAAGACATATGGTAAATCTTTAGTACAGGTTGTCAAACTGTCACCGTTGCCAAAATCGAGCCCAGAGCCTGCCTTGTATAGTTTAAGAGCTAAGAATGTTTTTCACAATTTTTAAAGAACAGTGGGAAGAGGAGAAGAAGGAAGAGGGGGAGAAGGGGAAGGTCTGGGAGGAGGAGAAGGGGAAGGACTGGGAGAAGGGGAAGCATTGGGAGGAGGAAGGAGAGTCACAGACTGTAGGTGGTCTTCAAAGCCTAAAATACTTACTTTTTAAAATTTTTTAAGACAGAGTCGTACTCTGTCGTCAGACTGGAGTGCAGTGGCTCGATCTCGGCTCACTGCAATCTCCGCCTCCGGCCCGATTCTACTGTCTCAGCCTCCTGAGTAGCTGGGATTATAGGTGCCCAACACCACACCCAGCTAATTTTTGTATTTTTAGTAGAGACGGGGTTTCACCATGTTGGCCAGGATGGTCTCGATATCCTGACCTCATGAACTGCCTGCCTCAGCCTCCCAAAGTGCTGGGATTACAGGCGTGAGCCGCCACACCTGGCCAATATTTACTATTTAACCCTTTACGGAAAAAGTTCATCAGCCCCCACTCTGGGTAATACTAAACAAATAATAAAAGAATGTATAACAAAGTAATAGAGGGAGAATAATAAAAAACAAATAAAAGGTTGCAAAGAGAAAAATGGAACAAAACTAGATAGAGCAAATATAAAACAAATAACAAAATCACAGAACTAACACCAAAAGCATCAGAAATGTATCAAAATTTAACTGGATTGATGATCCATTAAAATAAAAAGATTGCCAGATTAGAAAAACCAAACAAAACAAGAAGACTCAGCTACATGTTACTTACAACAGACAGACACAGAAGGGTTGGAAGGAAAAAAATACAAAACAATTTGCTGTGAAAACACTAACCAAAAGAAAGCTGGCTTAGCTATCCTGCTATCAGACAAAGCAAGACTGTAAGGCAAGAAGTATCTCCAGAGATAAGGAGGAGAGTTTCATAATGACAAAAAGTCAATTCAGCTGAAAGATTTGATAATCTGAAGTTTGTATGCACCTAAAAACAAAATCTAAAACATTCAAAGCAAAAACTGACAAAAGGAAAAGGAAAAACACATCCATTATCAAAGCTGAAGATTTCAAATACATCTCTCAACAACTGATAGAATAAACTTTCAGACAATAAATCAGTAAAGATACAGACTTGAACAACATGATAAACAAGGGTGACCTTAGTGACACATAGAGAACACGGAGCCCAGCAATAGGAGGATTACATTCTTTTCAAGTGCACATGGAACATTTAATAAAATAAATCATATTCTGAGTCATGATGCAGATTTCAGTACATTTCAAAGGGCTGAAATCATACAGAGTATGTCCTCTTACAAGAGTGAAAATGTACTAAAAATCACTAGGAAACACTCTTTAAATCCCCAAATGTTTGAAAATGACTAAATAACACTTCTAAATGACTCATGTTTCAAAACAACAAATCAGAAATTTAAAATTTTAATGGAAATTAGAAAACATTCTGAACTGAATAATAATGAAGAACCAACATGCTAAAACCTGTAGAACAGCTGAAACTATGCTTAAAGGAATAATGCATAGCCTTAAATATGTATTTCAGAAAATAAAAGAATGAGAGAAAATCATTGATCTAGTGACCATTTCTAGCTAGAAAAAAAAAAGAACAAAACATCAAATTGAGGAAGATAAATTAGAAGGAAAAAATAATAAAAAATATAAGCCAAAAAATGAAATAAACATAAAATAGAAAAAAAATTAACAGAGCCAAAAATTGGTTCTTTGAAAAAGCTAATACAATTTACAAATTTCTCAAAAGACTGATCAAGAAAAAAGAAGGAATGAAATACTAATATAAACCATGAAAACAGTGCCATTACTAGAAATCCATCCAAGCATCAAAGTGGCAATGTGATGATATTCTAAACAACTTTGTGCCCCAAAATTTGACAATTTAGATGAAATAGACAATTTCTTTTTTAAAAATACACACAACTTGCCAATATTTACACAAGAATTGGAAAGTCTTTATTTTTCTTTTTTCTATGTTTAGTAAACGCAGGTTCTCACTATGTTATCCAGGCCAGTCTCAAACTCCTGGGCTCAAGTGATCCTCCCTCCTCAGCCTCCCAAAGTGCTGGGATTACAGGCATGAGCCACCTCACCTGGCCAGAATTAGAAAGTCTTAATCATCCTATCCACTAAAGCTGAATATTGCATTCCCATGATGCAGCGATTCCATTCTGAGAAATGACTACAGAGACTTATCGGATATGTCCTGAAATATTCATAGGGAAACTATTTCTAAGAGATTAAAATAAACTGAAATCTACCCAAATATCCATCAATAGTAAAAACATTAAATATATCATGGTGTATTCATGCAGTGGAATACTATACAATAATGTAAACATGAACTACTCCTCTAGGCAACAACACAGATGAAATTCACAAACACTAATGTTCAAGGAAAAAAATCAGATACAAAAAAAAAATACTGTGTGATTCCATTCATGAAGCAAAACTAAATTTTGATGAAAGGAAGATGTCAGTTACTTTGTGGAGGTAATGACTGGGAGGGGCATAAAGGAGGGAGGCCTTGGGGATGTGGGCCATGTTCTCTATCTTTAACTGAGTTTGTCCACTACGTAAAAATGTATCAGGCTGTTCGTAAAATTGTGTACTTTTCCAAATATAGGATAATGTCAACTTTTTTTTAACTTACAAATACATATTAGGCCAGGCACAGTGGCTCATGCTTATAATTCCAGCACTTTGGGAGGTCAAGGCGGGCTGATCACCTGAGGTCAGTAGTTCAAGACAAGCCTGGCCAACATGGTGAAACCCCATCTCTATTAAAAATACAAAAATTAGCCAGGCGTGGTGGTGGGCACCTGTAATCCCAGCTACTTGGGAGGCTAAAGCAGGAGAATTGCTTGAGCCTGGGAGGCAGAGGTTGCAGTGAATTGAGATTGTGCCACTGCACTCCAGCCTGGGTGACAGAGAGAGACTCTGTCTCAAAAATAAAATAAAATAAATATTAAATAAGACTCTGATGCAAGTTTCTTTCTGGGTGTCTGTGTCTTTCTAATAAAAGCAAACAGCAACACAGTATTTACCTCTTCATATCCTTATAAATAGAACTTCAGAGCATTTGAAAAGCTTGCAGACTTGGATCATGTTTTTCCCCAATACTTGATTGGAAGAATGATTTCCCCTCCTACTTGGGAAGGGACAATTCTCTATCTCTGTTGACCTACAGCATAAGGAGGATAAAGTGTGGGATTGGGAGGAAGGGGATTTGACTCCCATCTAAGAAGCCATATCAGAAGGATCCACCCATGAAAGCAGTGGAGTACCTAACAGAAGCCAGCAATAGATTCTCAACTTTCTGACTACTGCGTTTTCTAAAATGGATATTTATAATAGAATAGAAACCATTTGAGCATTCATTATTCAGTGTACTCTTCGCCTCTAAGAGTGTGGACGACTGAATGGTGCCTTTCATGCCAGAGGGGTGGCTGCTTTTGCAAAAGCATCAGACTGGGGTACTTTTCACCAGAGAAGTCCTTCCTCCAAACAGTGAATCTGGTGAGAAAAGAGAATCCAAACGAAAAATGAAGACATTAAATTTTAAAGACAAAAAGGTAAAGCTGTTCTTGCCATGGTTTTCCCACACCTAGATTTACTTTGTTGACTGAAGTAGTTTTGCGGGTGTAAGTGATTTTTTGAAGAGCAAATTAAAAAGACTTTTTATCTGTCCCAATAGACAGCAACATGGTGTTAGCTAATGGCACTTGTCATCTCTAAAATAATGACCTTTGTAATAATCTGTTTATTAATGAAGTGATCTGCAAAATAGATCATGGTTTCTTAGGATTTGAGGCACACAGATCCTTCCTTCTGCTATGTTTTGCTTTGTTTTGCAAAAGTATATCATGAAGCAACTCAAAATTTGCTGACAGATTTTCTTAAGTACAACAGTTTCAGAAATGCATGCTCAAGTAGGTTAAATATGCCCACATCCATCGGATTGTGCCCTTAAATTATTCTCTCTGGTAATGGAAATGTTTTAAAACTGGCTGTGGTGATGCTGCACACTTCTGTAAATTTACTAAAATTCACTGAGTTGTATACATAAAGCAGATGAATTTTATGATATGTAATAATTCCATAAAGGTGTGTTTTTTTAAAAAGGAAATCAACTGAACATTTTAAAAAATTATTTTCTGTTTCCTCATTTTGTCACAGAAATACTGAGTGTTGAGAAAGAAACATTTCAGGGAAAGATAGCAACTACACAAATGCTAATTAGATGTAAATATGGAGAAAGAAGATTCAGGAGTCCCAGTGGCCCACAAGTTGAACAATGAACACAAGCCAGCAACAGAACTTTTTTTTTCTGCTGTTCTGTGCTATTTTTTAGAACAAGTCCTCTTTTAGGACATGTTCTAAATACAGTATGTCTTATGCCTTAACACCAGAGATTTGGCATGAAATTGGAGCCTGGGTACTCCCAAAGTCAGTACTTAGTTTAGTAATTATTCTCGCTTATTACCTGTTACTCACACTACTTCTTTTATCTTCATTAATTACTGCTCTGTTCAGTCCTTGTGTTGTCTGTGTAAAGGTCTGTATCCACAGGCACATGGACTTTTCCATCTCTGAGGACAGGAATCATATTGTCTTCTTCCTTGTACCTGGAGTCAGTGAGTAACAGCACTTGGCCAGTAAGGACTCCATTTCTCTCCTTCCTGGTCCTGTGCCTGGCAAAAAGATGTTCAAAAATGTTAACTTCCCTCCTTTCTAGAATCTAGGTGTTCCATCAGTACCAAACCTATAACATAGACTTGATAAAAGAGGCCATGGAACTGCCGTGTGGCCCAATAGGAACCATCACCTCAGGAAGGTCAGCGTGGTCCCTGCAGTTGAATAGGATCTGAATCCAGTGGACAGGATGCCCTTCCACTTCTCTCCAGCCATCCAGCCATTCCTTGCACCACAGTCAGTTCACAGCCCCAACCCCAGGCAAGCCCATCCTGCGCCCTGTGGACTCTTTCATCCACCTGCTGGATTCTGGCAAACTCTTCCTGGCATCACAGTGACCCCTCCACCTGTGCCAGAAGTGTCCAACAGGCTTTGTGCAGCCCACATCCAACTCAGCCTGGACCCAGGGCCCAGCCTAGTCCAGCCCAGCACAGCACAGAGAGAA
The DNA here is from genome assembly GCF_048565385.1 of Saimiri boliviensis. NCBI lineage: Eukaryota > Metazoa > Chordata > Mammalia > Primates > Cebidae > Saimiri > Saimiri boliviensis. The sequence continues at coordinate 22,852,435 of NC_133449.1, forward strand.
TTGTGCCTCAGCTGGAGTGTGGATGGTGCTCTATGGTTCCAAATGGCCAAGGCTGGGCACATTGGAAGGACGACCACAGAAGAGATGTGACACACTCACTGTCCCAGCCACTTGTTCCCTGCCCACTTCAGTGGGGCTTCTAAGCTCCAGGAGGAGTGGGGGCTTCAGCCAGATCTGTGTGTTTTTATGTCTGCCCAAGGTCTAAATACCATCATCACAGAACTGTTCCTGTTGTCTGGCAGAAACACTAGGTTTTTAACCTGCATTTCTGGAATCTTTTTACATTCTCCCTGACAACTCCGTTACTTTGGGTTAAAAACAAACTTTAGCAGCTGTGTAACCTTTAGTCTACAAAGATTGTCAGATCCGAATTCAGAAAATAACACTGCTTCAAACTCCTGTAGCTGAGAAGGCCCAAGGTGACAAAATCCAGGAGGGGAGAAAGCTGTTAGCTGAGGGTGCCAAGGAGAGAACAGGGGAGGCCAGTTACATTTCATATTAGCCAGAAACGTCTGACTTACTTGACATTTTGGAAAAAGCATGCTGCAATAATGTCACCACTAAATAGACACCATTAAAGAAAAGCAATTATTAGTGCTTAGAGTTATAGACTTTAATAATAATAATAACACACTCAGTATAGCATCCAAGGGGTTAAGGGTCTGACCTTGAGAGTTAGAACTGGGTTCAAATCCCAGCCTCACTATTTTATGGCAATGCTGTGTGTTTACCTAACTTCTCTGTGTCTCTGTTTCTGTATTTGTGAAGTGGAAATGATACCTAACTCTTCAAGGTAACGAGAGATTAAATGATTGGAAGTGAGATTCAAAGGGCTTGCAGTAGACAGAATACCAGCCCCTCAAAGATGTTGCCTTCCCAATTCCCCAAAGCTGTGTTCATGTTACCTTACATGGCAAAAGTAAGTCTACAGATTTGACTAAATGAGGAGAGGGACCTAGATTATCTGAGTGGACCTAGCGTAATCACAGGGGTCCTTCTGAAAGAGAGGCAGGCAGTTCGGAGTCAGAGGTAGCAACGCCATGACAGAAGAGAAAGGGTTAAAGACACTTTGCTGCTGGTCTTGAAGACCGAGGAAGGAGCCAAGAGCCAAGGAGTACAGGCAGCTCCTGGCAGCTGGAAAAGGCAAGGCAAGCCTCCTAGAGCCACCTGAAAGAACACATCTCTGCAGACACCTTGATTTTGGCCTCTCGTTTCCGGAACTGCAAGATAATCCATTTATGCTGCTTTAAGCCACCGATTTTGGGATAATTTGTTATAGGAGCAAAGGAAAACTACATGGGGCTTTTGAGCCTCCTTTAGCACAGTACCCAGCACGTTCTAAGATGTCTCGAGGTGCAGCCAGTGCTGGGAGCTACTGATTCCTGGAGGGACATTAACGATCTCTTTGTGACCAAACACCCATCTGACACCTTCAGCTCTTCCAAGGGACTTTCTCCTCTCCACTCTGCCATCTCCACTGATGGGCACTCCCACCCTGAGTAGGCCTTCTGTTTTACAGAGCTGTGAGATGGGTATAGAAGGGTCACTCTGGGGTGGACCTGAAATTTACCCGCGAGGCCTTTCCCTAAACCCGGGCCCCTCTGCTAATGACATGCCTTTCGATAACTGCACGCAGATGTCAGCGAACCCCCGGGGCTTCATGCCTAAACTCTGAGTTTTCTCACCTTCACATTGACCTCTTGCAGTTCCTTAAATGTTTCTCAGATGATAGGATTCAGAGCTCCCTCCCTGTGACACATCGCTCATCTTCCTCTCCACACTCTCGGGCATCTTACAAAAGGGAACTCATCACCAAAGGCCATAGTCCAGGTGTGGTGTGGCTCCCACAGGGAACCCCGAGAGCACCATTTTTATGCTTCCCTTAATTCAACCCAAGACCACACTGGGATTAGAGCTGCTGAACAGTGTGCCGCGTTACTGTCAGCTGAGATTCTTGTCTTTTCCTCTCCACGAGACGCTTTTGCCTCTTGGCCCTGCACTCATACAGGGACTGATTGGACGGCGACATCTGACCCTACCGTTTCTCTGTTTCATCTTATATCATTACCTTTAGCTTAGCACTGCAGTCTGCTCTTTGGGCCCAAAGTATTCTCTGCATGTCATCTCAAAATGCATTAGCTATTAACTAAGTCATCTATGTCGACACACTAATAAAAATATCAAATGTGACAATGACTGTGCCTTTAACTAGAAATTTACTTCCACAAGGATATTGACTAGCATCTTTGGGAACGGCCACAAAACAGTTCTAAATCCACCTAGTAGGCATGCTGGTCTGCAGCTGAAATTACTTCATCTCGTGCACAAATTTATCATGAGATTCCTTGACAGATACCAAGCCGAAATGTGCTTTGTCTGTACCATAGCTAACACAATTCCCTGACATAATAATCTAGCAAGCCTACCACAAAACTGGGAATTCAGTTACCTTGTTGTGGCTTGCTCTTAAAGAACCCACACAGGCTTCTAGAGGATTCTGCTCCATTTTTCACGTGCTCACAATCAGTCTTAAGTCATCTGATTAGGGAACTTAATGAGGATGGATAGGATAGCCCCACTTTGTAGTTTGCAGAAGCTTTCCCCCTCTTTACTAATCAGAGCTATATTTTGCCATCTCTAACTTTCCAGTTTCTTTCACAGTCTCCATGTTCTGTAAAGATTATCAGCAGAGGCTTTACAGCTTCAGAGGCAAGTTCTCTCTACTCCCTGGAGTGTAATTTGTCCCGGCCGAGAGGCTTGAGCTCATTTACGGCAGCTTGGTGCCGTTAGAATCTCTTTACTCATCTACAGCTTCAATATTCTCTTACCAAAGTTTTCTTTTGAGTCAGTATATTGTTCTCCTTGGCAAAGAAGAAGGGAGCAGAGTTCTGCTCCCTTGCTGTCGTTCTAAAATGCAGATAGCGTGGTGTTCCTTGGTCAGCGTTAAACCCTTGGGTAGCTGGCTCCTCTTGGCTTTCAGCAGTGATTCTCAAACTTCCCTGGGGTACTTGTTTAAAAAAGCAGATGCTCCAAATCTCCTCCCAGAGGCTGTCAATTGCCATGTTAGTCAGGTTAAAACTAGCTGTTAAGTCCAAAGATGTACGGAGTCTCAAACACGATAGAATTTCTCATTCTCCTAAAGCCCAACTATGAGTGTTCTGGATCAGTGAGGGGTCATTTCCAAATAATAGTTCAGGGATTCAGGGTTTCCTCAATTTTTGTTGCTCTGCCACTTTCAACATGGGGTTTCCAAGATCCCTGTGCAAAAACATAAAGAGAAGGAAAAGTGCATGGAGAAGCTGCGGGGCATTTTAATGCCCCAGGTCTGGAAATGGCAAGCATTAGTTGCATTCGCATTCCTTTGGCTAGATCTCAGTCACATGAGTGCACCTACCTGCAAAGGAGGCTAGGAAATAGTCCAACTGCAAGGATGCTGGGAGATGTAGTCTCACTCCAAAGCATGCTGGGAAATGTAGTCAAGCTCACGAAGAAAAGAGACTTATGCTGAGCAGCCTGCCCACATGGACCTAAGATAAGGCTTAAGAAGCCGAATTTTCACAAGCCTCCCAGGAGATTCTGATGTAAGACCCCCATTTTGACCAACACTGCCCTGTCCACTCCCAGTTGAGGCACCAATGCCTTGTGAAGTGGGTTCCACAGTCGTCCCCAGCCCTGCCTGCACCTCCACCTTGCTCCAATCATATAAAACACTAGCAGCTCCCCCATCCCGCCAGGCTACTTCACGCCTCTGTGCTGGGTGTGTCCTTTTTCTCTGCCCTTTCTTTTTTGGTTCACTTGGCAAATTCCTGCCGATCCTTTGTAACTCGGTTCAAGTGTAATCTCTTCAGCCAAGCCCATCCCTGACCCACCTGCCCCAGGTAGCACTGCAGAGCCTTTCCTAGTGTCCCTGACCTTCCTGGCTGGAATGTTATTACGGTATTGATTATGCTGAATGGCATTTTGCATTTGCCTTTGCATTTGACTGGGAGACTCTTGAGGGCAGTGACCTTTCCTTTGTGTACTCAGCACCTCCCACCTTGCCTGGTACGGAGTGGCAGCTGGAAAGAGTTGGCTCCACAGAAACTGACCACAATCGCAGAGCAGTTCCTTTCTTGATTTTCTGCCCATGTCAAAAAAAGGAAAGCTTTTTTTGATTGTTGTTATCCTTACAATTTCACTGCCTTCATTAATTCGACCTAATTAGCAAACTAGGTTTGTGTGACTCTGCTACATCTACGCTCCTTGTTCCCTTTTGCCAGCTCTACTCAAAGTTGAGCTTCTCCAGGAGCTGCCCTGGTCTCATCAGCAACCCTTCCCACCTTACTGTTTCTCTTCAAGAGCACTGGCAATTTACACATTTAGAATTCTATGAGGAGCTCTCCCACCTTCTTGAGCCATCTCTCTTCTTTTTGGAGTCTTGTATCCTCTGATTTCTTGGGGAGCATCAGAAGCCTGAATTCCTGAAATCTGGGAAATATATCCTGTCATCCTTCCATTGTCTAGAAGTCATGGAATCTAAGATGACTGTTGAAGTAGCCAGCTTCCAAGATGGCATCCAATGATCCCCACCTTCTGGTGTTCACAGCCTGTGTTCTCTCTTACAGTAAACCAGGGTCAATTGTGTGATCAGTCACGACTGGGTTTGCTCTCTTGTTCTGTCATACTCTCATCCTCTTTCATCACTTGCTGCTCAGGCAGGAACCAGGTAGCTCTGTAAAGAGAGCCACATGGCAAAGAACTTAGGCCTCCAGCCAACAGCCATGCAAGTGAACTTGGCAGTAAATCCATGAGCCCCAGTAGACCCTCAAGATGACTATGGCCCCAGCTGATGTCTGACTGCAACTTTGTGAGAACCACATAGCTGGGACTACCCAGCCACACTGCTTTTGGATTCCTGACCCTCAGATAGTGTGTGCAGTAATAAATCTTGTTTGTTTTAAGCTGCTAAATTTTGGGTTAATCTGATAGACAGCAACAGATGACTAATACAGTTGGGTTTCTTTCATTCATTCTAATCTTATCTTTCAGTCTCCTTTAGGTCAGACTTCAGAAGCATCTAAGATACAACCATCATCTACGAATGCCCAGAGCTTATGAATGCAAGGCACTGTTCAACTTCCACTCTGGTTCTGATACAGATGAAGCTGTAAACTTCATCTAGCCAGACTCCCTCCTTCTGCGTGTCTGTATAAAAATTTTTACGTATTTAAATATGTACATATTTACATATAAAAATATGTAATATTTTTAAATGTTACTAGTTCAAAAGAAAGAAGAAAATTAGAGTTTTAAACACTGTCTGTTGCACAGTAAGTGCTGAACTAATATCCACGTGTGCTGACACTGTCATCATCTGTACATCAGTATTTCTTTCTATTTTTTTTTTTTTTAAAGACGGGGTTTCACCATGTTGGCCAGGATGGTCTCAATCTCTTGACATTGTGATCCACCTGCCTCGGACTCCCAAAGTGCTGGGATTACAGGTGTGAGCCACCGCACTCGGCCTGTACATCATTATTTCATGCACTGTTGTCCCGACTAACCGTTCCATGCCTTTGAATAACACATGCACATCAACTGCCACATGACAATTTTGATTCCCAGTAAAACTGGCCTTGATTATAATAATTAAGTCATAGCTGCACCCTTTAAAAAATCTCCAATTCAGTTTAATTGAATTTACCTGTAGACTTCCGGGCACAGTGGCTCACACCTATAATCCCAGAATTTTGGGAGGCCGAGTCAGGTGGATCACTTGAGACCAGGAGCTCGAGACCAGCCTGTTCAACATGGAGAAACCCCGTCTGTACTAAAAATTAGCCGGGTGTGGTGGCACACTCCTATAATCCCAGCTACTCGGGAGGGTGAGGCACCAGAATCGCTTGTACCTGGAGGCAGAGTGTGCAGTGAGCTGAGATCACACCACTGCACTCCAGGCTGGCCACAGAGTGAAACTCTGTCTCTCAAAAAAAAAAAAAAAAAAAAAAAAAAAAGAATTTACCAGTAGAATGTATCTAGTAAAATTTTACATTAGCCAGAACTCTCTAATTTTCAAATTGTCCTGAAGCCATATCAACACTATTGAGGGTTTAGACTTTAACTAGAAGATACTTGCTGCATTCTAGGAAAATTAACAGCCACTTAAAGGAAATGTGTCTGATTTGCAATCATTTCCCTGAATCCGCAATAAATGAATCTACAAAGGATTGAAATTTTTTGGCGAAAATTGTCCAGTAAATATTTTGTTAAGGTTTGAGAGTAGTGAAAATGTTAACATAACAGGCCTTTAGCGTTAAACTTTTCCACAGTTAGCATTTGTTTCCAAAAGTCTGGAGGAGAAACCTTTAATCTCAACAATACTACATTCTTCCATTTATAATAGCCTCTGATTTTTAAGCAGTTACTATTCAAAACATTTTATAACCTGATAGAAACCTTCCTTCCTTTATATGGTCAGGTAACCCGGCATACTTGCACTATTTTCTTTAGAGCCTAATTGTGGCAAACCATTCATCGTGAATGCCTGAGGCCTCTACCTCATCACCTGTCTGTTCTGTTTCATTCCTAAAAGGCTTCTTTTGTCCCGTATTTTAACCTGTGAGTTGCTCAAGGCCTCTTGCAAGTAGGTAGGTGATACATCTTAAATAAATGAAAATAAATTAGTGTGTTTCTGACCAGTTGGAGGTGAACCGAATTTCCAGTAAATCAGCCGCAGATTAAGTATCCAAGGGAATAGGTTCACTCAAGGGAAGCCCATGCATCCTTTTGTGATGCAAACTAGAAAATCCTGCTTTACAATTTCGAATTTCCATATATCATATTTTCTTACAGTAAGGTGCACCTGGACCAGATGGTGGCTTGTATCACAGACTTTGGGCTATTTTTAAGACCCTCAGTAAATATTCAGCAGGTACCCTTGTGAAATCTTCACTTCCTTGTCACCCTCTGTTCCCTGGGCACAGAGCCTCAGCAATGCTGTTGACATTCATGTTTCCACTGGGTGTGGTCTCACAAATGTTTCCTCCTGGACTCCCCTGCAGAGAAAATGTGTGCGGCTTCACAGATTCTGGTAGGGATGAACATGAAGAGGAGATGTGGGTTTACATTGTCCAGGGGACCGAAAATAGCTGAAAACACTAGATACTTCACACAGCAAACCGAGGTTAATCTTGGACCCTGAGGCTGCATGAAACTTGACCCCCAACACTTTCATCTGCAGGGAGAGTAGAAAATGTGTGCCTTTTACTTGTGACCGTGACAGGCTACTTCGGCTGTGGGGGTATGGAGATCACCAGTAACTCCTGAGACAGAGCCCTGGACCCAGGCGTGTTCAGTAAATTGCTGGTGAAAATGAGATTCACTGCCAAGACTCCATAAGGTTATCCTGTCTCCTCCTGCTGTGCTCCCCACTGTAGCCCGTGTGGGCTAGGTCCCCTCTCAGGCTGCCTGGGTCCCACCACAGGGCAGAGGACAGTGAAGGGTCCCTGTCCTGGGGACAGTCAAGGCAGAGCAGTCACCACCTGTGTTGGGTGGGTCACTGGCCTTCCTCTGGCCTGACTGGGAGCTCCAAAATGACCATATTCACAAGCCTGATACTAGCCGTAAGTCCTACCGAAAACCCAGAGGGAGATGGTAACCGCGGCACTAATGGATTCTAGAGTTCAACAGGAGGTAGGTGGGACCTTTACCTCTTTTTTTCTTAAAAACAACTCAAAAATACATTTATGCCAAGAACTATCAAGAATCAATCCTCTCTCAAAAGTCTCCTGAATTTTGGCCTGGCATGGTGGCTCATGCCTATAATCCCAGCACTTTGGGAGGCAGAGGCAGGCAGATCATTTGAGGTTAGGAATTCGAGACCAGCCTGGTCAACAGGGAAAAACTTCATCTCACTAAAAATAAAAATTAGCCAGCATGATGGTGCATGTCTATAGTCTCAGCTACGTGGGAGGCTGAGGCAGGAGAATCGCTGGAACCTGGAAGGTAGAGGTTGCAGTGAACTGAGATTGTGCCACTGCACTCCAGCCTGGGTGATAAGAGCGAGACTCTATCACAAAAAAAAAAAAAAAAAAAAAAAGTCTCCTGAATTTTATCATTGGTGAACATGCTTCAGGGAGTGAAAAAGCACTCTAAAATTCAAACTAATTTTTCCTTGCAATCTATCCTACAATCATCTGGGTCTTATTTTTAATAATCTATCATAGAGAAACACTGACCCCCTTCTTAAACATTGAAAAAGTAAAGTTTTCAGATCAAAAAAGAAACTTTGATCACTGTCAACAATTTAATAATCAATAAATATATACTGAGCAACTACTCAGTCCATTTCTCCGGACACCACAGATGACAAATCCCATTAACAATGGAGAGGGTGGAAGCCGCTCTCTTAAAACGCCCAAGCGGTGTCTCATGTCAGTTTGGGAGTCAGAGCCACCCAGGAAAATTGCTAGTGGCTCCGTCTAATTAGCACTCCTGCCACCTGCAAACAAGAGCTACTAAAAACAGGTGCTGAATTCTTGCCGTTGAGAATGCCAAAAAAAGACACCACTGGTTTCATTCTGACTCTTACAATCTAATATTTTACTGATTTGGAGGGGGGAAAGGGAAATACACTTTCACTTTCACACGAAGGAAACGACTTAACAAATCATGTTTTAGAAACAATTACATGGTAATGAGTCCTCCAATCCAGCAATCCTCCCTCTGCCCTCCTGTCCCCTGCCTTCCCCTCCGCCTGGTCTGGGCTCCCTCTGCCTCCCACAGAAATTGCCTTCTACTCAGGTCCAGTCTTAGACCTTCCTCCTCCAGGAAGCCATCCTGACCAGCCTAGCTCTTAGGGAATTGTCCCCTTAATCCCACAACACTTGAGAGTCTTTTTCCCACAGGTGAGCACTAAGTTATATTTATTGATAACAACTGCTGTTACCTTAATCCTTGTCAAGAACAAGAGCCAAGAATTGTATTAGGAAACCTCCACCATTTTTTGGAAAAGAGGCAGGGTAAAAATGATTGGAGTACGAGCCACCTTACACCTTCCCTGTCTTCCTGAGAGTTGCCAGCACAGAGTTGAGCAACAGAGCAGGTTCTCAGTAAACGGTTGATTGCATGATTGGCATGTGCCTTTGTGACACATCACAGAGCAGGGTGGCCATGGTGAAAATTTGGCAGCTGTGACTCCTTACTTCCTGCTTTAATCAATGTGGTGGGGTTGAAATGCTGGACACACAGTAGGTGCTAAATAGATTTTTATGGATTGATTAACCACTGGAGGGACAGAGACCTATGTAGGATTTATTAATGCTTTTGATGCCAAATAGAGGTGGTTTTAATAGAGCATAATGTTTAAAAAAAAAAAAAAAAACAGCAAACACAAAACTCCAACAAGGACAGGCTGGCAGCTGCTCGGTTTACACCCACTGTGCTCCTGGAAACAGATGTCCTGTCAAACCCGAGGGTTTCTGATGAGGCTTCCACTCTTCCAAGTGACCTGCCTGTTCAGTAATCAAAGGGACCCGTGACCTTCTCCTACATTAGTGTTCTCTGTGCTAAGACTGGTCTCCAGTTATGTGTCTGGGATAGAGACTTTTGCTGATAAAGGCAAAAATCAGCATCCACTGTGTGTACTCCAAGGGAAAAGCACTGGGCTAATGACAAAAGAAACTGCATTTGTGTGTTTGGTATGGTAAAAAGAACAGAGGCTTTGGGGCAACTGGGTTCAAATGACAGCACTGTCACTTACCGTGTGATTGCAGGAGCTCATCCACCCTCTCCAGAACTCAGTTTTGGGGGCTGATAATACTAATTCCACAGGTTTCTGTGATAATTAACAAGATACCATGGGTAGAGTTCTTGGTACGATGCCTGACACATAGTATCCACTGGGCAAATGGTCCTTTTGTTGTGGCTATTATTATAAACACAAATAAGGACAGAAGCCCACCTTGGTCACTGTGGGTTTATGTGGTGCCCCAGGTGGTCCTGATGTTACTTCCTCTGGTTCCTCCTTAGGTGACAGTGGCCTTTCCAGCACAAGTCCCATTCTGATTGACCACACAGATACTGGTCTGTGATCTGAGAGGGGAATGGATGTTCGGGAGTGTTCCAGTCCACTTCCCTATGCACTATGAGCCCGCTCCTTCACTACCCATCTGCTTGGAGTGTACACATTAGTTCTGATCCCAGTGTCCAGCTTGGGGCTCAGGGCAGGGAGGGTTAGCTTTGGAGTACACACCACCGAGCCGATCCTGTGCTTCACAGAGAAATTTTTGACCATGATGGAAGAGGTTCCTGGGCACAACACCTGGGTCCCATGAACCAAACAGAGAAACCCGTGCCAATCAGGGGGCCCATCCCATGGACCACAGGGCAAAGAATGACCCAGAAAAGACCCCAGACACCAGCAAGACCTATGTAGAGACAGAGAGGAGACCCTGACACAGCGCAAATCCAGTTTATGGTGCCAAGACACTATGTGTGCTGGGAGAGATCATGTGAGCAATAGCACTGCAGGTGAAAGGGAGCTCAGGTATAGACCTGCACAGACCCTTCATGAATGGCCATGTCCACGCTGAACAGCTCCCAGCAGGGCAGAACATCAATGACGAGGAGGGCCTTGGTATTGAACTCTGGAAATTCTTATTTACATTCAGGATGGGTGAGGACAGGGTAGACAAGCCCACTGAGGGTCTAATTCACACTGCTTTTCTCATTCTCCCTAACAAACTGGCTCCCCTGGAGAGCTCTTACCAAACTCCAGCCCTGAAGAATTGCAGCACTCCAGAACCAGCGCCCTGTGTACCACCACTGCCCGAGGAGGTCCTCCTCTGGACGAGTACTCAGCACAGCTCTCTTTTGTGATCATGCCAGCAAGGAAACTGGGAGCATCCTTTCTCCTTCATCTGGAGAGGCAGCTGAATAAGGATTCTTGGAGTGCTTATTTTCTTCTTTCATTTGAGGATCATTCAAAATCATCTGTAAGACACTGTGAGTGCCTCGCATTCCCAGATCTTAACCTGTCCCAGGCCCTGCAAACCTTGGCCACGTTTCCGTAATGCCTGCAGCTGTCACATAGGGCGCTACTCCAGAACGCGGCTGGGTGAACCTCTGCATGTTGACAGTCGGTGGATCCACGGAGATTATCTTAGAGGACAGCTTCCTACAGTGTGGATGAACAGACACATGCCTGTGGCTTTGTTCTCCTTCTCTTTGCATTGAGCTGACCTGTGTATCAATTTTAAATCCCAAGAAATCCCTCTTTTTTCCATTTTGCTACCTATTACTCTTCTATCACTTTTCAGTCACCATTTTAAGAACATAGTACTCAAACCAAAGCTATCCATTACCTTCAGGTGTTGTCTGAGGACCCTTGGGGAGCTTTTCTCCCCCTCACCCCACTCCCAATGGTGGCACCTCTGTCACCCTCTCTTAAGGACACGCCAGTTTTCCTGGCTCTCTCCCTCATAAAGGGTGGCTCCCTCCCTGAAGTGCTTTGGTCTATCCCCTCCCCTAAGCTCGAGGCTTCACACACACAAACTTCGTAAGATGCTTTTTTTCAGGAAATGCAGTTACTCTGACACCAGTGGGCCATTTCCCCGGCGTCCTCATTCCGTTTCTGACAGTGCTCCTGCTACCCTCAGTAGATTATTATTATTTATTATTTATCAGCCACGACACTGTACTCTGCTTCCTACAAGATATTAAAGAAGACACAATCCGTGCTCCGAGTTTACAGCCAAGGAGAGCAGAGGCCTGAATCAGACATCACAGGGGGGAGCTGAGAGGAACGGGTTTAGCGACTCAGTCCTCCCTGGCCCTGGCAGATGGGGGCAGGGACTGGCAAAGCCCTTCCCAGGCTAGCTCATCCCAGCAGGGGCCCCCACAGCCAGCTCCCTACACTACCCCACCACCCGCCGCACCCTCTCCCCAATTTCTAGCCAGGCCTCAGGCCTTTACCTGGGGGAGAGAAGGGAGGGTGAAGGATGGGGATGGAGCCCTCAAGCCTTTACATTCAGGCAGGGATGGAGGAGGGAGATACAGACATTTCCTCTGAAACTCAAAACCAGGTGAAGGGGAGGTAGGGGAGGAGAGAGGTCAGGGAATAAAAACCAGATCAGGAGAGCGGTCAGGGGTAGGGAGGACTGTGCCCAGAGTGAAATATTCTGGCATAATGGAAAAGCCCTCACTGGGAGTCGCATAGGCCTCCAGCCAAATCCCTTCTTTGAGGGTGAGCAGTTAGGGTCTGTGTAGACAGTGTGAGAGCGAGCAAGCTATGGTGGGGAGTCGGTGTCGACATTAAAGGCCGGTCGGGCTGTTGAACAGAGAAGGCTGCGTGGATTCCTAAGGGTCAGAGTGAACAGAAAAGTTCGCGCGCCTCGAGGAGAGGCAGGGCTGACTCAGAGGGCTGAAGGACACGCTGTGCACGGCTGAACTTGCTCCTTCAGAGTGTGGATAATTCCTGCTTCTTTCCAAGGCTAGAGTGTCACAGAGAGGGCGGAAGCTGAAAGACGATTGGACTTTTTCCTTCTCAAACTTTTCCGCCAGTTTCCTCAGGTGTTGGCAACAGACGGGGAGCTCGGCTCGGTCCCGGTCCCCCAACTCCTGGCCAGCAGCCCCGGAAGGCCGCGGCGGAGCAGCCAGTGCCACGCGCCGTGCGTCTGCCGGGCGCGTCCGCGGAGCCAGGCGAGCCGGGGGCCACTGCGGGGGGCGGGGGAGGCGGACGAACTGACGGACGCACCCGCGAGCACTCCGCCCCGGACCGGGCGCGCGGCGGCCCGGGATCCCTAGGGCCGGAGGAGCGGCGCACGGGGCCGGGCCGGGCCGGGCCGGGCCGGGCCGGGGGGCCCCGCCTCCCCCTCCCGCCACCCCCGCCCACTCGGGCGCCGGTGATTGGCTCCGCCCGCCCCTGGCTGCGCGCCGAAGCCCGCCTCCCTCGCAGCTAAAGCAGACGGTACCCGGAGCGGAGCGAGCCAGAAGGGAGCATGGTCCCCGCGCCGCGGCCGCGCCAGCCCCCGCGCCGCCGCCGCCGTCCCTGCCACCGCGGATCTCGCCGCAGCTCCAGCCCCAGCCCCGGCCCCGGCACCGCAGCGCCCGTCCGCAGCCCCGGCGGCCGCCGCGCCTGAGCGCAGCCCCCGCCCGGAGCCGGAGCCGAGAGCCCGGAGCCAGCCCCAGCCCCGCGGCCGCCGCGGCTGCGGGGAGAGGGCGGGGGCGATGCTGCCGGAGCCGCCGCCGCCGCCGCCGCCTCGATGAGAGCCGCGCTGCACCGCGCATAGCCGCACAGGCTGACAGGCAGAAGGACCGACTTCCCTCTCCCAGGCATCCTTCCTGGGCTGCCGGGAGGCGGCGGCGGCGGAGGAGGAAGAGGAGGAGGAGGAGGAACGCGGGGAGGAGGAGGAGGACCTGGATCCGTTTCCTCCAGCCAGGACCCGAGCGGCCCCAGCCACCGCTACCCGCCGGCGCCGTCCGCTCTCCATCAGCCCTCCTGCGCCCACCAGCGACCCCGGGCTCTCTGCGCGTCGGGCCGGGGCCGGAGCGGCGCGGCCGGAGGTAAGAGCCGGGCCGGGTTGGAGCGCCTCGGAGGCGGCGCCGGAGACCCAGGTCCTGGCCGCCGCCGCGCGGGGCCGGGCCGGGAGTGGGAGCGGTGCCGGAACCCAGAACGCTGGGCTCAGCTCCGGCGGCGGCGGCGACGACGACAGGAGCCTCCTGCGTCTGGACTCTCAGGCTGCAGGAGCCCTTGCGCCTGCGCTGCTCCAGGGGGGAAAAAAGGGGGGAAAAAACTTCCTGCCCCCGGGTGTGCATGCACCAGGGCTGCCAGGGGCCCCTGTCGCGGTGGTGGGAGGTGCTGGATGCGAGTGTGACCCCCAACCGGGGCAGCCCCCCTGCTGGGCCCGGCGGCGCGTGCCCCTCTCCAGGCCACGTTCGCCTGAGCAGCCCAGGGCCCCGGCCGGGCAAGGGGCCTGGAAGCTCCGGAGGGCTGGCCCCCAGGGGCGGCCGCGCGCACTGCTCTTTGGGGAGGTGCGCGCCTCTGTGCGGCCCAAGCCAGGTTGGGGGTTTCTGCCCCTGTAGTCCTCTGATTTCGCATTTGGAGACTGGGTCTCTTCACTCAATCCCAAGTAACTTTCGAGGTAGAGGAGCTCGAAACCCGTCGGGAGGGAACCTGCACAGACCTTGTTGTGACATCCGCCCCCCCACACACACACGCACACTTCCCTTGACACCTTGTGGGTGCCAGCGTGTTGGGGGGCGGCGCGGAAAGGGGAGCTCACGGGGATGACGAAGGGGCCGGGAGGTGGTGTGGGTGGGGAGGGTTGTTTCTGTGTCGGACAGGGTGGACCCGCAAATGTGTAGTGTGCGAGTGTGAACGCATGCCCCGACATCCGCGGGGAGCTCGGGGCTCACGTCTCGGTCTCTGTGGCCTGGAGCGGGCTGAGAGTGCGAGGGTTATCTGCGGTCGCCGCGCGGGTGCCCGCGCTGTGCAGCGTCGGCCCCAGGCCGGGAGGGAAGGACGTGCTCGCCTGGGGCCGTAGTGCTGGGCTGGGAGCCGGGGTAGTCGGAGGCGGCTCCCAGGGCGGGTTGCCTCTGCGTTGGCTGGAGAAAGCAGGGGCGCGTTGCCTGCCTGCGGCCAGCCGTCTCGGAGGAGGGGGTGGCGGCCGCGCGCAAGTCTTGGATGCCTGGGTCCGCCCGCTGAGAAGCCAGTTGTCGTCCCAGGGCTCTGGAACCAAGAGGCAGACGCAGTCCCTTGGCGGGCCCTCCTCGAGCGGGCCCCCAGGGATGCTGATGGGTGAGGAGCTGCCGCCACCACCGCTGCTGCCATCCCTGCCGCTCTGCAAACGTTCTCCCTCCCTACCGTGCTTGCGCCACGGCGCGCCCCGGGCGAATCGTGGACGCAGGTATTTATGTAGCATTAAGCGAGACCTCGGCGCTGGAGGGACCAGACCGTGGAGGACGCTGAGCTGCTGCTGCCCGCGAAACTTCCACTTCGGCAGCTCAGCGGTATCCCGGTCCCGATGCTGCTGCAGGTTCCAGCCTCTCTCCAGTCCAGCAACGCCAGGATTCGGACTCCTCTTGCAGTGACAGATCTGTCCTGGTTACAGATGTATTCATCCTAGTTTCAGTCTCTTTAAAGTCATCTGTCTAGTCACTACAGAGTTTCTTCCTTGCCGTGTGGTCTTATCACTAACTCAGCCCTGGGAGGGCAGGTTTAAGGAATTACTTCATTTTCGGATGAATGACGGCAGACTTAGCCCACCTCATTTCCGATTTTTTTTATATAATTTTATTTTTTATTTTTTAGTGGAAGGAAGATGTAGAGCTTTTTAAATTTTTGTGAGGGAGGAGAATTAACAATTTTATAGATTGTTCATTCTGACACTTAGAGAAAACACGTCCAGTATGCACAGGTGAATACTTTAAAGGCTGGTTGGCATGCATGTTATCTGATTAGCCCATAGTCTAGGTGTTTATACAGGTATAGAGCTGTAGGCTACTGATGAATAGTCTCCGTCCCATACATTGAGCTGGAGTGCACTTGATTTATCACCCTGCTATAAATCAGGAATTTACTAGCACATGTGCCTTTAAACTCTATATGAATTTAATGGCATTTAAATTGGTTTACAAGCTGATGCATCTAACCTATTTTAATGACTTTCTGCACAAACATAAACCATATTTGCCTATAATTAAGAAAAACATTTTTTTTTCTCTTCAGTCTCTCCATTTCTAGTGCGATTGTGGAAATGTATAGGTCTCCAACTTTCATTTGCAAGCAGCAATCCAAACGAAATACCTAGAGTTTTACTGAAATAAAATATCCTATGGTAGCCATGGTAACAAATAGATTAAGGGTTATTGGTTTTCATCTGAATGTGATGGGGGGTGGGGATCTAGTGTTATGTCTTTTTAATTACGTTTCTAATGAGTGGTGGTCATACTTCAAGTACTCAGTGTGGGAGACATGGGAGACTGAGAATTCAGGTTTGCTGAGAATTCAGGTTTGCAAGAGGTTTATTGAAACAAAGACTAGTCAAGCCCAGGAGAATGACTTCTGCTAACTGCAGCTCCTCATATCTAGGAACAAATGGATGAAAACCTTTTTTTGTTTTTCAAGTAGATGAGAATTGAGTCAGTCCCTTTAAGACTGGAAAATGCATTTTTCTTGTAAACTATGACCAAAGGAACCTTTAAATCCAGCTTGTTTTCTAGGAATAAACATATTGTGAGTGTGGCTGTTGGTGTGGATTGAGTGTCACCGTTGTTATCAACACCTGTCAGTTTAAGTGAAGCACATCATTAGTCTATTCAAATCTTGCCTATTTCAATATTCATGCATTTCCATGGTGATCCATTCATTTTTGTTTATTTAGTCAACCTTATAAATCTTTGGCATCAATTTTAGTTGTGCCATCTTTTTCTTTCTTTCTTTCTTTTATCGACTGATTTGACTACAAACCATTCCTAGTTTAAAGTATTTTCTTCCTTTTCCTGCTAGTTTCTAAAAGCCTACACTATTCCCAGCTACATACAGATATAAAAGGGTTAATTTTTTTAATTGACTCAAATAGCACCTCTAATACTAATGTCAATTTTAGCATCTCATTTGATATATATGTGTGCATGGTTGGTTTTTTTCTGTTTTTGTTTTTGTTTTCTTTCAGCAGGCTTACCATAAAGCTTTCTCACTTTTTGGCTGGGAGACATCAATTTAGTCCAGCAGAACTGACTAAAGTTTTTCCTTCCTTCCTTCTTCCTTTTCCTTCCTTCCTTTTTTTCTTTCTTCTTCCTTTTTTTTTTTTTTTTTTTTTTTTTTTTGGCCCAATACTGTTATGGTTTAGGGATTCTTTGTATCATTGGTTGTATCTGGCTTGGAGAGACTTAACGACTGTATTAGAGCAGGTCTGCCCTAGGGTCTTTTCTAGTAGTGGTTAAAGCCAGAAGGTTTTGGAACAGCAGAGGATTTTCCAAATGCAACGTATGTTTAGTCACAGCATATAGTGCCCCTAGGATCATAGTAACATTGTAAGTCCACTGAACAGGCAGTTTTACTTAAATTCGAGTGATGATTTTGCTCACCCGCTTTCAACTTAGCTTTCTAATGATGCAATCCCATGCTAATCACAACCCTGTATATTTCAGAAATATCAAGGCAAGCATTAGCACGCTCCTGACTTATTAGGATCAGGCAAAGTAATTGGAACACTTAAGTTCAAAGTCAGATGAAGAAATGGAATTATAACCAACTTTGTGATTCTATAATCAGTCAACTAAGTGCCTACTTGGGGGTAGGGGAGGAAGAAACATCATGAATAAGAAATCCAGCCCTTAGTTGTGCTGAATGAGGATAAACCAAGCCAGTTACTGTATAAGAGGACTGGAGGACAAGAAATGTATTAGTGGATGGGAGGACCACTGGAGCCCAGGAAGTCAAGTCTGCAGTGAGCCATGGTTGCACCCCTGCACTAGGTGACAGAGCAAGACCCAGTCTCAAAAAAAAGAAAGGTGGTAGGGGGGAATGTATTTCTAAACAGATAAATCATGTGTTTCCCAGGCCTGTCCAAGTACTTTCACTGTGCTATATACATATCCACGCAAATGTTTGGAAGTTGGTAGAATATATGTAGTTTGTGTAGAAGATAGTTTTTATTTCTTAATTAATCTGCGGTCATCTCCTGATACGCTAAAAAATCAGGTAGTGTGATCTCTGGAATGTACTTTCATCTGAAGTATATTTTGCCTTAGAAAATGGTCTTAATTTTGGTTAGGAAGGAAAGATGTCTCCAAATTCTTTACCTGCACCTGAGATCAAAAATGCTGAGATCAGGACCACCCTGAAAGCAAACTCTGTGGTTCTTCCTGTAACAGCCACAGACTCACTCTCCCACAGTACGAAGTCAGAAACGCAGCCTGTACTTTCTTCAAGGAGACCACTTGAAAACAGGAAAACTGCAGCTGCCGATTAAGATGAGGCAAGTCAATCACTGGAAGTAGCAACAGGATTATTTGTGAAATCAATTTTATCATTTGGGAGCATTTCCACCTTTAGGGTAGAAAGGGGAAGAGTTCTCATTTTCCGTGCGAGAGGGTATCTGCATGAAATTCAAGTAGTTCAGAGACTCTCGACTGTGCAGCCGCAGATGATGACTCACAAGCTGGAACAAGAACGGCGAGCATGGTTGTGGCCGGGAATCCAGTGTGCGCAAAAAAGCCGGCTTTCAGGACATGTACAGGCTGCCTTTGGCCTCACAGGTGTCTGTTTTTATAATTGGTAGGTTTTTGACATTTAAAAATTTTTAAATCATTGACCATTTTAAGGATATATATATACACACATACACATATACAAATATATATTGTCACTTTCTTTCATTAAACCATGGCTTAAAAACACATGAAATGTACCGTCTTTACCATTTTTAACTGCATTTGTAGCATTCACATTGTTGTGCAAGCAAGCTCCGGAACTCTTCATCTTGCAGAACTGAAAGTCTGTATCCATTAAACACCAGCTCCGCATTCCCACCTCTCTCAGCCCCTGGCAGGCAGCATTCTACTTTCTGCTTATGTATTTAACTACTTTAGACCCCTCATGTAAGTGGAATTATCCACGTTCGTCCTTATGTGACTGGCTTGTTATACTTAGCATGATGTCTTCAAAGTTTATCACATCTCGTGGCATGGGACAGGATTTCCTTCCTTTTTAAGGTTGAATAATATTCCATTGCATGTGTAGACTGCATTTTGTTTATCCATTCATCTGCTGATGGAGATTTGGGTTGCTTCCACGTTTGAGCTCCTGGGAATAATGCTGTTGTGAATAGGAGTGTTAGACATCGGCTTTCAGTGCTTCTGGGTCTATACCCAGAAGTGGAATTGCTGTTATTTTGATTTTTAACACTAACAAATTACAGAGGTTTTCTATTGAAGAGGCTTCGTGAGAATGCAGTCAAACAGAATACTATCCAATCAAGAATGCAGTAGACGTTACTGACATTTGTTCTTCCTTTTCTGTGCGTGCATGTCCTCCCAAGCCTTTCTGATCTTATGCTTTGCTTTGGGGGCTTGCCCTAGTTGCAGTGATATTGCAGAGCGATTAGAAACATCAGCTTTTGTCTCCAGTGCCTCCTAGCTGTGTGACCTTGAAAAGATCCTGAATCTCACTCTGCCTCAGTTTTCTTTTATGAAATTGGAAAGAGCAATAGTAGCTATCTAGGGTGGTTGTGAGGGTGAAGAGACATAATCTCTGTAAACCCCCATCACAGTGGCCTCGGCAAGCGCTCTAGGAAGAGGGCTTAGGAGAGAGAAATAGCTGTGGAAGAAGAGACAGGCAGCAACCCCTAGAGGCCTCGGAAACGGTAGACGCCGATCCTGTTCAATTTCAATCATAAATGTTTTCATCGTATGCCAGGAAGTGTATGTATATTGTATTCTGTGAGTCTGGCTATCAGTATTTATTATGAAAAGCATAAGAGATTTGCATCACAATTCCAATAGTTAAAAATACCCTTGAGTTGATTTGATGTGTGAACTTTTAATTCCATCTTTAGTATCATAATTTTAGAGTTGATGTGGATTTTTGAGGTCAGCTAATCTACCTATTATTCAATCACCAAACCTTTATTAAGCCCCAATAATATAATAATAATAGCTTCCAGTTATGGCTGCTCACTATATCCGAGTACTTTACATATATTATCTCTAATCCTCATATCAATGCTGCGAGGTAGGGATTATCCACATTTTACAAATGAAGATGAGGCTCAGAGGTAATCAACTGGCCCAAGGCCACAAACCTAGCCACGTTGTTCAGCTGGGTTTGAACACAGATCCCTCAGCTACCAGTCTGTCTGTGTTTTCCTTTTTGCACACACACGCCTATTCTTGTGTGCACATGCGTCTGTGTCTTTGTTTTTTCCCATGCGTCTGTATACCTCACACTGCCTATACCAGGTACTGTGTTGAGTAATGAACATTTTATGTAAAATAAATCTACTGGAAGGAATTTGAGTTTAAACAACAATATTAATCAAGTCTGACCAACATTCATGATCCTTTTTGATTTTCCACTGCTGCTTCCATTTGCTGTGGTTTCTGGAAAGTTAATGAGAAAAACTTTTAGGTGTTTGAATGGCATCTGTTTCCATCTTGAGCCAACGTAGTAAATATAGCAAATCCAAGAATAAAAACAACGTAGAAAGGGTTCAGGATTCATCCAGAAACACTGAATGCTGACCCGGGCTTGTTCATTTTTGCATAGCATCGCATAGCCTGGCGCCTGGCACAAAACTCTTCAGTAAAAATGTTTGCCCAGAGAAGGTGTCAGATAACAGACATCAGAGCCTACTTTTTGGATTTTCTTTTCACTCCGTGGCTGTATAGTCACATGTTCATGGTTTGTCATTCTGTGGAATTTTTGATGCTATATTTGGGCATATGTCTATTAAATATGTTTATTGATGAATTCTAACGAATCTGGATGGAATCTTCTAGGATTTATGACTTGAGACTTTGAAGGCTAATTCTCTCTTGGAGCTTCATCGTTGCAGTGACAACCTGGGTCTGTTTGGCACTTCTGAGCATCTGTGCAGTCTGTCCCCTCACGGGCTTTCCTTGTAGGGTGTTGTCCCACTCGGATTTTAAATTTTATGGTAGTGCACAAAAGCATCGTTTTAAGGAAAAAATGAAACACGTGGAAATCACAGAGACAGTTTGGGAAGGGCAATAACACTGTATTTTCCGACTTCTTCTGTTCTATTTTTATTCTTTATATTAGTTTTTTCTCGAGATGGGTGTGAATAGAGCCTGGAGCACACACCACAAAAATGTGTTTGCTCTGTTTTAACTCTTTCAACCCACGTTCAGTCAACGAGGGCCTTCTTCGGTTTGAGATTCTCATTGAGAAAGGGGTAATTGCAGTGCCTGGGATCTGGACCACACAGGAAATGCAGGGTGTGGGGAGGGCTGGCCCTGCCTGACTGCTGGCCCTGCAGGGACAGGGTCCCTCCCTCCTGCATAGCTCTGCTACCTCCCCTCCTTCCTTGGGGCTTGTCTGTACCGTAGAGACAACGTCAAGCATGAGGCTTCCCCACAAAGCTCTTAGAAGCAAGTTGGAGGTGTGGGCGGTGAGGGAAGAGCAGACAAGAGGACTCTGTATCGCTGTTTTGTGCAAAGCCAATGCCAAAAGCTTAGGCCAAATTAACTGCCAGAACACCTCTGCTTTCCTTTTGGTCATTTAGTAACACTGAGAAGTGGTGAGAAATGGTGAAATTGGGATTAAAAACAAAAACCAAAAGCAATCTTCCCGCCCTCCTTTACCTTCACTTTTCACATCTTCCAGCTTTAAGCATCTGCTTCTAGATCAAACTTGCAGCTGAACTTAGCCTCCCAAGGAACTTTAAGGATATATATTCAGCTCCTGGAGCTTCTAAATGAGGATAGATTCAATAACTGTTTACTGAGAAGGCACAGTGGGAAGAGCACTGCCTTTCCTGTGGCATCTAATTTTTGCTCACTCTGTCGCGTGGGTGGTGGTATTCCTACACTCTGTAGCTGATTTAGAGAGGCCCAGGGTCACATCAGCAAACATGGGTGTCAGGTCTGTGATGGGTGTGGATGGGTTACAGGGAGGAAACAGCCTGTCCTCCAGACACCTGCCTACCTATGGAGAAGGAAGGCAGTAAGTATTCCCTTGTCTATGGAATATAAATCGCCTGTTAGAATAAAGAAATAATCACATGTTTAGCCACATTGCTCACTGATTATCACAGTTGACATAATAAGTTGAGGTCCAAATAATTTTCTTTTAAAGCGTGAAATAAATTCAAAGAGACTCACCAGTATGATTTCAAGTATCTTCAGACTTAAATGTGCTGGCTTCATCTTTGCAAATGGAACAAAAATTCAATTCTGAATTTGCCTGCAAGGCGTAGGTCTATCTGACTCCTTTCTTTGTGGTCCGAAGGCTTCCTGGGGTGTGCTGATTTAGATCTATGAAGATTGAATATTTGAGGATTAAATGAGTTCCTGTTTGCAAAGTGCTTAGAACTGTGCCAGCGTCTGCCAAATCGGTAACATCAGTGGTTATTTCGGGACTCATCTTAGGGATCATGGTCCTTGAAGGCAAAGTCTTTGTCTTTTCGCCTTGGACCTGGCACAGGTTGGGTATTCACTGCTCAGATACTGTGAGCTCAATGAAGTGTGATAAGGTTATAGAGGAAGGAAGACGGCACCCCATCTAACCAGGAAGTCCGTGAAAAGAGTGGGCCAGTCCAGGCATTTCCTGAGAAATTCTGTGAGACAGTCCAGAGCAGAGGGAACCAGATCATGAATGCTGCTGTGGCTGTGACCTCGTGGGTCCACTCGGTTCTGCCTAACCACCGACACTGGCCGCTGCTGCTACTGCCTTGTCTCTCCATCATGGTAGAGACGGGTAGAAAGTGGTTCTACTCCAGGCAAAGCCACAGATAGGTGTCTGTCCCCACACTTTTACCAGTAGGTGCCGAGATAAATTGGGAATAAGCATTTAGAAACTACGATTGCATTCAACACTGCCTTAGCAGCATGAGCCCGGGGCTCCCCTCGTTAGCTAGGTACAGACCAGTTTGGGTGGTCTCGAACTCACATGGTGAGTTGCCAGGAGAGCTGTGTACAGTGTCAGTGTGGCCTAACTGATGCAAGGTAGGGCCATATTTTGGTTCTTGACAGATTGGTGATGTAAACAAAAACCCAAAACCTGATCCTTCCCCGCCGCAGACGGGCGCAGAGAACTGCCTGAAAGAAACCTATTGCAGTCGTCTTGCCGAAGCAAGACATGTCCCGTGATTTTGTAACACTTGGCTCTAGAATCGCTCATCAGTGAGGCCAGCGTTGCCACCTTTGGGTCAGCAAGTGGGCTGAATTCTGTCCAACCCAGTGGTGCTCACGTTAGCAGGGGCAGCAGCCTGGTCCATCCTGCCTGAACTTGACTGTCATCGTTGGTGGCCACAAGGAGGAGTGTGTCCCCTGCATTTAGGTGCCCCCCGAGTCGGTCTCCCTGATGCTGAGTAAGAGCCTCAGGATCGTGGCTCAGGATCTTCCCTCGTGCCCACCCACATGCATCCTGAGGCCAATTTATTACAGTGCTGCCCTGTTTTGACCTCTTGAGATTTGGGTAGGCTATTTTGCCATCGAATTAGCTTATTTAGCAAATGTGAAGAAATATAAGATGACCTTGCCCTAGCTTTTCAATCCAAAATCAAGGGCCATGGAATTTGGGAAATGTACATACCTCACGTGGAAGCTGCGCTGGTGGGACCAGGAGGCTGCGTGCAGTGCGCTAGTCCGGCGGTCCTTCTAGAGGAGAGCCTGCTGTAATCCATTCGGCTCATGCTGTTCCAACCAGCTTTAATCACCAAAACTGGAATAATATTCAAACTGCAAAAGGAACATATTTCTTGCCGAAGCCTTGATTTGCCAAAAAGAAGCACCCAGGCTTCTCCCTCTACCCACCTTTGGCAACATGTTGTAAAAAAGAGAAGCACCTGGATGGCTTCATGTGATGTGGGGAAACTGCCTTTTTCTATGATTCTCAGTTTTAAAATTTCCTCTCTTCCCCCAGGAGGAGAAAAATGATTTTCATGGAAAGCGTGTTTCAAGGAAGTCGCTTTTTTCCTCTGTATAGAGTCACCACCTCATTTGTGACCTTGAGGGAGGCTTTCTCCCTGGCCCCAGGTGTCTGACAAGGACTACTCTCGCGCCCCCTGGGTAGAGGCCTGGCAGTGCCGAGTACTTGTGCTGTGAGACCCGGAAGGTACCTGTGACTGGGACAGAGGCAAGGTCGCAGGCAGCTGTGGAGAGCCTCGTCAGGAGAGCAGCTCCTGCTGCTGCCTTGCTGGGATAAAGGCACACCAACGGCCATCCCGTGGCAAGGGCTCCAGCCCCCCTTGTAGATGATGGCCCTGCTGCTTGCCCCTCTCCATGTGCTCTCCCTCACATCCCTGAGTAAGCAGGGCTTTCCAGAGTCACGACCCTGCCCAGGTTTTAAAATTTAAAGCTTGATTCTACAGACGCCACAATAAGCCATTTTTGTTCACAAGGACTCCTGGGGGAGGCAGGGGTGGGGTGGTCGCTCACCGAACTGTGAAGGCACAGTTTGACAGCTGTAACTGTCTGCTGTTTTTATTCCTGGTACGCCTCCCAGAATGCCTGGTCTCCAGAAACGTTTTTTGATAGCTCAGATAGACACCTGGGCCAAATATAGTCTCCTTGGGCTCAGGAAAATGGGAGGCAGTTACCCATCAGGCCCTTACTCCCGTGCTGGGTGTGACCAGTGGGTTGCTGGGGTGGGGTCAGGTGGAGGATGTGACACTGCTGTCTGGGAACTGAGCATGTGGCAGTGGGGAGCGTGGAGCTTGGATCTCAGGCCAGCACAGTTGCAATTAAAACACACTTTTAACTCAACGAACATCTCCATTAAAAAATGGACAGTGGACTTGAATAGACACTTCTCCAGAGAAGATATACCAATGGCCAATAAGGACAGGAAAAGATGTTCCACATCACTAATCAGTAGGGAAATGCAAGTCAAAACCACGATGCGATACCACTTCACGTCCATTGGCATGACTATTATAAAAACAACAACAGAAAATAGTGTTGGTGAGGGTGTGGAAAAACTGGAACCCTCATGCACTGCTCTTGAAAATGCAAAATGGTTCAACCGCTATGGAAAACATGCTTGTCATTCTTCAAAAAATTGAACATAGAATTATCATAGGATCCAGGAATTCAACTTCTGAGCCTATACCCCCCAAAAAGTGAAAGCTGAGATCCGAACAGATGTTCACACACCAGCGTTGCTCATAGCAACCACTTTCACAATGGCCAAAAGGTAGAAGCGACCCAAGTGTGCATCAGGGATGAATGAATAAACAAAATACACTAGATACATACAATGGAGCATGATTCAGCCTTTAAAAAGGAAGTTTTGACACATGCTATAGCATGGATGAACCTTGAAGACATTATGCTAAGTGAAATAAGCCAGTCACAAAAGGACAGACACTGTAGGATTCCACTTCTGTGAGGTACCTAGAGTAGTATGGATTGCATTCACAGACAGAAGTAGAATGGTAGTTGCCAGAGGATGAGGGGAGAGAGTTATCATTTAATGGGTAAAGAGTTTCAGTTTAGTGAAATGAAATGCTCTGGAGATAGATACAGATGTTAGAGAAGGTTGCAAAACAATGTGCATGTAGGCTTTGCAGGCGCCGCTGCCGGGATCCCCATACTATCAGCCATGGTCAACCCTGCCGTGATCTTCAACATCACCATTGACGGCGAGCCCTTGGGCCACATCTCCTTCAAGCTGTTTGCAGGCAGGTTTCCAAAGACAGCAGAAAACCTTCGTGCTCTGAATCCTGGTGAGAAAGGCTTTGGTTATGAGCGTTTCTGCTTTCTCAGAATTATTCCAGGGTTTATGTGTCCAGGTGGTGATTTCACACGTCATAATGGCACTGTGGTGGCAAGTCCATCTACAGGGAGAAATTTGATGGTGAGGACTTCATCCTAAAGCATACAGGTCCTGGCATCTTGTCCACGTCAAATGCTGGACCACAGTTCCCAGTTTTTCATCTGCACTGCCAAGACCGACTGGATGGCAAGCACGTCTGTGGTCTCTGGCAAGGTGAAAGAAGGCATGAATATTGCGGAGGCCATGAAGCGCTTTGGGTCCAGGAATGGCAAGAGCAGCGAGAAGATCACCATTGCCGACGGTGGACAACTGTAATAAAAGTTTGACCTGTGTTTTATCTTAACCACCGGACCATTCCTTCTGTAGCTCAGGAGAGCACCCCTGCACCCCACCTGCTCTCCGTGTCCTAGAATCTCTGTGCTCTCCCTCCAGCTCCCTTTAGAGTCCATGTTTTCCTTGTTCCCTTCTGTGCCTAGCTGGATTGCAGAGTTAAGTTTACCATTATGAAATAAAAACTAACACCAAAAAAACAATGTGCATGCACTTAATGCCACTGAACTGTACATTTAAAAGTGGTTAAAATGGTAAATGTTAAAGCATGTATATTTCATCACAATAAAAATACAGATTTTCAAACATATTCCAAAGTGATTCTCCCAGCAAATTCTTTTTAAAATTCACTTAGGAAAATAATGTGTTTAACAATTTAGCAACTCTCCTAGGACATTTGCTGCATACCTACTCTGTGCTGAGCATTGCATTTATTTATTATTATTTTCTTTGAGGTGTAATAGTTGAGAGGCAATACAATGAAAGCTACAGACTCAAGTGTTCAGTTCACTGAGTTTCAATCATTAAGAACTGTGCATGATGAACCTGTGTAACTTTCATCAGCCCAGAAAGTTCCCTCCTGCCCCCTCTGGTCAATGCCCATCTTCTTTCCAACCACTTTCTGATGTCAGTCATCATGGGTTTATGCCTGTTGCAGACATTTGTAGACAGAAACACACAGTGTGCAGTCTTGTGTGCTCCGCTGGTCTTGCTCAGCCTACTGTCTGCCGTTGAGCTGTGCTGATGCGTGTGGACTCTCCTGCTGGTTAGTCCTCCATGGCATACATCTCAGTTTGTGCATCCATTCTCCTGCGGGTGGGCACTGGGATGCCACTGTGGTTTGAAGACCACCGCCAGTGAGTGAAGATGTCAGGTGACCACTGAGAAGTGTCCCGGCAGAGTGGGCTTGCCACACTTCAAGTTCTCGGCGCCGGGGTTTTGCTCTTTAACTGGCAGCCCACCTGGAGGTGAACGATCTCCAGGTAATGGTGTTCTGTTGATTTACACTAAAAGTATGACATCTAGCAGAACAGACGCTTGTGTGCCTCTGAGCAGATTTCTCCCCAAAAGCCATCACATGGCTAAATTGCTGTCAGGAGACTGCTTAGTGACTCAGCACTGGGGACAGGAAGTGGGCAGATGGCCTTAACAGGTTGGCATCCCTGAGCTGTGATGGCTGCCATCCCCATCCCCAGCTCAGACGGCCACCTGCAGATGTGATCAGATACCCAAGGTGGGGTAGGGTGGAGATGGAGGAGTAGAGCGCCCCCTCCCCCAAGCAGGGTTTGGGTGGCTTGTCCTTAGCTTGGCCTCTTCCTTTCTGGATTGGAGCCTCCAGGCTGGTTGAGATGCCCTTTAGCCACGTTAAAGCCATTAGTCTGGGGTTGAAGCACCAGAGCTTTTCTGTCTTTCCGGTGACTTTGCTCTCTCTGCTGTGACGCATTCTTGGGTGAGTTTGTAGCCTCTGAGTCCCACACGGAGGTCAGTGTCATCCTGCATGTCCCCAATGCTGGGTAGTATCTCATCTCATGACATAGTGAGGCCCAAGGCTCACCATGGAGGTTAAGGTTGCAGTAAGCCAAGATTGCACCACCGCGTTACAGCCTGAGTGATAGGCCAAAATCCTGCCTCGTAGTGGTGCGGAGGGGGAAAGCCACACCTTTATTGCAAGTAGCTCTGGACTCAAAACACTAGCCAGCCACCTGGACATGGTGCAATCGTAGGCAAGTGAATCTCTTGGAACATAGCTACCTCGTATGATACTATCAAGAATACCTTTGTTGCCCCATGTCTGCCTTCATAAGCCTGTTGGAGGTGGGAGGGTAATGCCTGCCTTCCGGGAACATGGACATATTCTATCAGTGTGAAAGCCGGTTTCAGCCAAGTTAGTTTCCTCTGCTTCCACGCTTCTGGGCAGTACCTCGTCTCATTGCATAGACAATACAAGTCGAGAGTGTGTGGGTGACAGCTTCAACTGTTGCTCTTCAGTAGGGAGCTGTGGAGACAAGACAGGCTGATCAGGGTGGGCTATGGTCACTGGGGAACCCCATGGAGCAGAGAGAATTTAGGGGCCCTCCAAGAGAAAAAGTATTTATGCTGGTTTCTTTCAGTCCATTCAGAAACCTTTCTCTATACACCCCTGGTTCCCACTCTAAGTCTACTAGGTCACTGACAGCTAACACATAACCCTCACCTGGAAGACGTAAGCTTGCAAGGTCCAGCTTAGACGTGCACTTGTGATATCTAAAGGACTTGTTCTGAATTCACCTCTGAGGGAGGTTGGCGGCACTGCTACAGTATCTGAGCCCGCAGGAGCTGAGGGCTGCGTGGTCACCAGAACCTCAGCGTAGAGCAGGCGTCCCCAAACTACCGCCCGCGGGCCGCATGCGGCCCCCGAGGCCATTTATCCGGCCCCCCACCGCACTTCAGGAAGGGGCACCTCTTTCATTGGTGGTCAGTGAGAGGAGCACAGTATGTGGCGGCCCTCCAACGGTCTGAGGGACCGTGAACTGGCCCGCTGTGTAAAAAGTTTGGGGATGCTTGGTGTAGAGGCTCATATGGCAGGGACATGGAGTATGGAGCCCATCACAGTGAGTCAGGAACTGACGTGCTCTGCTCGCTCACCCAGGGGCACAGGAGACCTGGGACAGAGGAAGGGATCTGCCTGAAGTAGTGGGAGGGACAGGAAGGTACATTGCTGAGCAGAGGGACTCTCTGCTGGTCCAAGAAGCCTCTGTCTGGCCAGGCCGAGGTTACTCTCAGCCTCTCTCTCTCCTCTTTCTTCTCTAGAAGGCTCTGCCAGGTTCAGATCCTACCTGTCCTCTGCAGCTTTGTAGGGAGCAGTCCCCACATCTGTGAGGACTTGCCTGATGCAGGTTCTCAAGGTAACTGCTTCAAGGCTGCCTGGGAGTCCCCAGCTGACCTGACTGTGTGCTCCTGGGGAAGCTGATCACCTCACCCTTTGTTTATACTCCATTGTTGATTTTCCTCTGAGGATCTAGGCCCATGCTGGGCACATTTTGCACTTTCAACAGGCGAGGGGCAGAAAAAGAGAATTGCTGTACCTGAGACTTGCCAGTCAGGGGCAGAGTGAGAACTGGGATCCCAGCAGCCCAGGACCTGGGAAGAGCATGAAGGACAGTGGTAGGAGGGGCGGAAGGTCCATCTGGGTGCGGGGTCACCCGAGAGCCCCGTGCTGTTTCACACTGTCCCGGGTGGAAAATGCAAACCCTGTGGAATTTTCTCCCTTTCAGTGTTGACTATTGTCCTATGGAAATGAGGATGATTTCCTAAAATGTGTGGCTTGATAAAGGATCCCTTCACCGGGGTGTGAAATGACTGTGCATCTGAATCTGAGCCAGAAAAGATAAACTTTTGCTCCATTTTCCCACACACCAGATTTGAATTTTTCCAGGACACTACTCACCTAGTGTGTGCTTATCTAGGTCCTTGGGCCTAGGGGGCCCCTCGTGGAAGCCCAGGCCATGTGATCCGAGTCCCAGGCCCCATCCCTCCCCCTCTCTCCCTTGGGTGTGTATCTCCCTGGTATCCCCCGGTAGACTGCTCTGCCCAGCCGTGAACTGAACAGCCTGTCTTGGGGTAGAACCTTTCTCACAGGTGTGTTTGGGCACTACAGGACGGTTGGGCAAAAGTGGTATGAATGACTCTCCTTGCCTTTCTGCTGATCAGAAAACCATAGGAAAAATACAAAACATTTCTTTGGGTATTGAGAACAAAGTTTCTAAAGTGACTTTACCATAAGTTTGGTTATTTGAGAGAATGGTTTTTAATTAAGAAGGAAACTTGATTAATATATATGTGTCTCTGATTTCTTATATGTGTGTATATATGTATATTAAAAGAAATCAAGGACATACATATGTCTTTTAAAAAATTTAAATTTATGTGTATCTATTTCTTTTTGATCTGTGTGTGTATAATTCTTTTAAATCTATGTATATGTATATATCTTACATATAATCTTATATATGTGTGTATATCTTGTATATGTATAGATACATATAGTTTTCACCACAGATATACTGTATGTATAGTGTACACTATAATGTCAAGTATGTGAAAACAAAGAACTTAGATTAAAAGGCTGAAAATATGCCATCATCTTTCTACCTTAAAGTGAAAATGGATTTTCACTCTAACAAAGCATTGATGTTTGAGATTTAAAATATTTAAAATAATAAGCCGATTTTTTTTTAATATTGGGAAAATAAAAATTTGCCTAACAAGGAAAAAGAATCAACTATCATAGGAAGGTAATTTTGCCCTGCCCCTCCTCATCCCATAGTGAGCAGTATGTGTTTATGTCCATGCTGACATTAAGACTGGTGAAAACAGAAAAAAGACTATCGTGGAATAAATTTTTAAACCAACAGTTTTTAAAATGGGAAAGGAACCAAATAGTTTCATATAATCCCATATAAAAATGTCCCTCATAATGAATCTCAGACTTACCTTAAAGGAATAACTCTCAGGATTTTCCTTCATTCTGGGGCTCTGGTAAGCTCAAAATTTGGGGCTTTCTTAAAGCAGGCTTCAAACCTTAAAAGCGTATCTTAGTTAGTGAATGCCGTTGCCAGCATTTTCAAATAACTGTGCCCCCAAGTGGTCACATGTACCTGTAAATTACATGCAGCAAAAAGGTTGCAATTAACCAGGTCCTGGACTACAGAGTTTGCAATTTGTTAATAATAATGATGACGAAAACAATAATACATCCAAAAAAGAAAAGAGGGGAAGAAGAAACCCAAAGTGTGTGTGTGTGTGTGTGTGTGCGCGCGCACGCATGCAAAAGACAGGGAAGAATTTTCTCAGTGTTTATTTTTGCCATGCCTCTCCCAGAGAGAGAGAGTGTGTGTGAGAGTGTGTGTGTGTGTGTGTGTGTGTGTGTGTGTGTGTGTGTGTGTGTTTGCATTTGAGGAGGGAGGCCTGGCCAGAAGAGGTGGGGGTAACTGTGGGCAGAGCCCTCCCAAGAATTCTGGAGACTTCGCATCCTTTCTCAGAAGCAATCCTCGATGCTTTTGACTGCCTGCTTCTCTGCAGCAGTGGCTCCATGATAGTCTCCTTGGCAGCCTGCCAGAGGCTGTAAGTGTACAGAGAATTGTGTTTTAATAGAAGGCTTTACCTCTGATACAGATTTGAAATAAGGAAGAAACTTTCTGTTCCTCAGCCAGAGCAAAATGCGTTTTGCTTCCTGTGAAATGCTGGTGATTACAAGCTCATCTTACATAATTTTATTATTTTCAATTGCTGCCCGTCAATCTCAGGTGATGGTTTCCTGGGAGCAGAAAAGAGGCAGATTCTGGGCGATGATTATTAAAAAAAAAAAAGTCACCCAGTCATTAGCAAATCGTACAGAAGTTTAGAAAGGAGAATAATTATCTTTGTGATGATGCTGTTTAAGATAATCAGAACTTGCATTGCTAAGTTAGACACGCCGAAGTGAATTGAGGACTGTTTAATGGCCTCTTAGAAAATGTATTTTCGCTTTAACAAAGCATTGATGTTTGAGATTAAAAAAAGAAACCCTTTAAATCTCGTGAAGGAATTCTCTGGAATAACCACATTTTCAGAAATCTGTGACATGATCGAGGTGGTCCATTGTCACGCCCACAAGAGGGCATTTTCTCATCAACTACTGTAAAAACGATTTGTTTTCTAAAGGAAAGCTGAGAGGCCTGGGGGAAGGAGAGCCTTCTGCAGAGCAGAGAGTGGAGAGCCGCTTGCAATTGAGTTGTATGTATGCTTCCACTTCATACGCCCTGCCGCGCCTGCGAGCCAACGCTTCTGGCCAGGAATCTGCCCTCTGTGTTTACCTACTCTCTTTTTATGTCTTATTCCCAGAAAGACTGGGGACCGAAGGAATCCTTTGCAGGAGTATTCTCCAGACACACGGTTCCACACGCTACTGTATGGTTGACCCCATCGATGACTTCCCCATGAAACTTGAATCTTAGTCTCTCATATTTTAACATACCTGTTCCAGGTCCAGGTTTCTTCCCTTATGGATTTAACACACATTTGTTGAGTACCTACTGTGTGTCACCTTGAGCCAGACTGAGACCCTGCCCTCACAAAACACACATCCTCCACAGGAAGGTGTGGCATAAAAAAAGGGAACAAATACTAGAGTATAATTTAGATCATTATAAATATTATGAGGAAAAATAACTGGGATAAGGAAAGGTGGGTATTTTGATCAGCTAGTTAGGCATACTTCTCTCTTGAGTAACAAATAACATTCACATTTTGTTCAATGCACACCAATATTATTTGGATTACAAAGGGAATACATTTTTTTCAACTCCCTTTTTTCTAAAAAGGTTAGTTTTATTGTTTATTATTTTACAGACCATGAAACATGATGGCCACCAGGGAATCCAGATGCTGCCACTTGCTAGTTTGTAAAATGACATTTAAAAATTACCATCTACTCATCACCTCATGATTTCATAAAACGACGCATGTTTTAACACCAAAGAGTAAGAAGGATGTAATCCCAGAATCCAGGACAGTTGAATAAGGGTATTGTTTTGGAAAATTTGCTACATTGTCTGACATTTTCTCCTTTTCTATGACTGATGAGAACCTCACCGGGGACTGGTTCTGGTCAGGGGCTGGCATTCAGTTCTACAGGTCGCGCTGCTTTCCCCAACCACGAGGATCACAGTGTTGGCACCAGTTCGGCAAGCTCAGCTCCCAACCTCAACGTACAAGACCCAAGAGTGGCAGGCGGTTTGCTCCCCATCCTAGGGGTTCTAGGATACTTGATGAGCTCAGCCCAAGAGCTGCAGTGCCGTTTTGAGAGTTTCTAAAGCCCGGAGTCAGTGCTTTACTTTGAGTACATGTTTTTTGGGGTCAAGCAGAATGGGCTGGGCAAATCCAGGAAGGCTTCATGGAGGAAGTAAGCCTTGAACTTGGCCTTAAAGGATGGGTAGGTGTGAGGAAGAGGATGTAGGATTATAGTGGATGATATGTACATTTTTGAAAGTTAATGTGGAACAGTTTTTGGTAATAAAAGGCAACATCCATTGTGTAAAATGTTACAGTTTAACAAAGTAATAATCTCTAATAAACATATTGTCTAGGCCTGGCGACGTGGCTCATGCCTGTAATCCCAGCACTTGGAGGCCAAGGTGGATGGATTCTTTGAGGTCAGGAGTTTGAGACCAGCCTGACCAACATGATGAAACCCCATCTCTATTAAGATACAAAAAATTAATCAGGTGTGGTGGTGGGCACCTGTGATCTCAGCTACTTGGGAGACTGAGGTAGAAGAATCACTTGAATCCAGGAGGCAGAGGTTGCAGTGCACTTGAATCCAGGAGGCGGAGTTGCATGCCCCTGCACTCTAGCCGGGGTAGCTCAGCAAGACTCTGTCTCCAGAAAAAAAAAAAAAAAAAAAAAAAAAAAAAAAAAAAAAAAAAAAAACACCAAACATATTATCTAAAGACGATTGTTAATATTTTATCATATTGTCCTCCAATCTTTTTGCTTTGCATCTTTACATTAGTTGGGACCATATTGCACAGGACATTTTGCATCTTGTTTTTTTACTTTAGTATACAATGCACATTG
The DNA here is from genome assembly GCF_048565385.1 of Saimiri boliviensis. Lineage (NCBI taxonomy): Eukaryota > Metazoa > Chordata > Mammalia > Primates > Cebidae > Saimiri > Saimiri boliviensis. Next base: position 22,885,802 of record NC_133449.1, read on the forward strand.
TCTCATGTCATTGAAAATTATTCTTAAGCATCACTTCCAAATGGCTTCATTTATTCCATCCTGCCTGCATGCTATTCCCATCAGATGTATTTCTTTTCCTGAGATAACTCTCTGGTGGATATTCTTGTGTATGATTTTGGTTCATAATTTTGGTATCAGACACATCTGCCAAGGGCCAGCTCTGAGGGTAATACTGGGCCTGTCACAGTACCCACTGGTCTCTGTGCATGTGAAGTGGAGATAATAGTACCAACCTCAGGGGGATAGGTATAAGACTTATGTGCGATCATGTTTAGATAGAGTTCTAGAAATAGAATTACCAAGGTTTGATCTCTTTAAAATTATATAACTTTTCAATTGTAAAAATAATGTTCTTTGTGGAAATTTTTAACAAAAGAAAAACCATGCAAATTTCATCACCCAGAGATAAAAAAACAATTAACATTCTAGAATCTATTATTTGTCACAGGTAGCAGAATGGGGATGGTACTATATATATCATTTTCTCTCCTGCTTTTTTCCTCTTAGCCTTGTAATCCTTCTCCCTTGTCATTATTCATTTGGAAACAATCTTAAAAGACTGTGTTCCATTATATCCTGTTATATTAATGTCTCTTATTTAACTATTTCCTTTTGTTTGCCATTTAGATAATTCAGTAATTTGCTACTATAAATAACATTTCAATAAAATACTGAGGAATAAATATATGTGGACATTTTGGGTTATTTCTTTAGGATTATTTCCCGGAACTGGCTTTACCAAGTCAGAGGTAGAAACATACTGAAGACGTTGATCTATTTGGCTACATTATCCCCAGAAAGATGGTGCTACTCACCCGTAAGCAGCTTGTGAACACTCATTTTGTCCCATTCTTTGCTCTTATAATTTTGTTTTAATCTTAGTCCGTGAGGCAGGTGAGTAACGGTGTCTCGTGGTCTCGGTTGTGTTTTGTTGATTATCAGTGGGTTGGAACATTTGTTTCTGTTTATTGAAGTACCTCTCCTCTGTTTGTCCTTCTATTTAGATTCATCTTTTTGTTCTTATTGATTTTTAAGAACTCTTTATGCATAAGAGGATATTAACCTTTTGGTATAAGGTTGGAAATATTTTTTTCAGTTTGTCATTTGTCTTCTAAATTCATTTATGGTTTCTTGGTTGTATAGACAGACGCCTCTGCTTTGCTTACTAGTCGTCAGCGTCCTGCGCTTCGATGTTCCCTCTTCTTTTTAAGCTTAGAAAGCCCTTCCCCATCCTGGCTTTAGATATCTGTTCAGTTGCATTTTCTAATTGTTTGTGGTTCATTTTGCAAATTCAGCTTTTTATCAGGTTTTCTCACTTTGTTATATGATTGGAATTTAACTTTTTCTTAATAGTTGCTTAATTCTTGCAGTTGTGTTTAGTGAATGTTCTTTCTTTCCTTCCTGATTTGAAATGCTACCTCTCATACATTACATTTTTTTTTTTTTCTGGAGACGGAGTTCGGAGTTTCTCGTCGCCCAGGCTGGAGTGCAATGATGTGATCTTCGGTTCAAGCGATTCTCCTGCCTCGGCCCCCTGATACATTAAATTCTTGTATAGACCAGAGGGTGTTTCCAGGCTGCTTATTCTATTTTATTCAGACTTAGTTCTCTACTACACTGTTTCAATAACAAAAGCTTTCATTTTGTGTTTTAAAATCTGGTAGTACAAATCGTCTACATTATTATTATTTCCCAAAGTATTTTTGGCTACTATCTCTGACACATTTCATGTCGCCCAGAGGAACTTTAGAATCGTTTCACCAAGCTAAAAAAAAAAATGCCTTGTTGAGTTTTTTTCACATGATACCCTTATGAATTTGATGAGATCTGTAAATTGATTTATAAAGAATTGACATTCTGACTACAATATTGAGTCTTCTCATTCAGGAATGTGCTATTCCATTTACTCTTGCTCTCTCTGTGTTTATTTGAGTTTACTTCCATATCTCTCTGTAAACATTTGTGGCTTTCTTCATATGAGCTCTGGGCTGCTCTTAGAAACTTCATTCCTAGCTGTTACATATACATAGAGTGAGATCATTCTGTCCCACCATATTTGCTAATGAGTTATTACTGGCAAATAGAAAAGCTGTTAATGTTTGTACATTGATTTTGTATCTTGCTCGGTTACTGAACTTTCAGATGGATGGAACTCTTTTTAAGGCCTTCAAACATGTTGAATATTGTACCAAAAGATTGGCTGTATACCCAGGGGTGTCTGGGAGAGCTTGTATTGTCATTTTAAAGAAGCTTTCCTAATTTGGAGGAAAACGGCATCTCGTTGTGTCTTACCACTTCAGTGAAATTTCTCTGTGACTCTAATCCCGAGTCCTGGTAGCATAATGTATGTGGGGCTTACGGTGTTTGTGTGCGGTAATGCTTCCTTGCAGGCCTCCCCTGAAGCAACAGACAACCATGAAGGCTCCGATGAGCAATTTTCAGATTGGAGTTTAGGGTTCCCAGCTCTGCCTTGTGGGGAGTGTGCGAGGGACTAATCATATAGAATGATTTGGGAGCTAGTTCTGGACACATGTCCCAGACTGATTGGGAAGAGCCTGTTGTTGTTGAGCTTGAGTTTAATTTCACCCAGATGTATACTCACAGCCAGCCAAACTTGAGCGTGAAGAACCAATCAGACCTCACTTTCCCCATTGATCCCTGAAGGACACTCAGGATTTCCATTCGCAGCACAAAGATAACCCCTTGAAGTGAGCAAAGAAGAGAAAGGCTGACCAGAAATATGACTGTAATATCTGGGCACTTCACTCTCAACAGCTGTGCTGAGCTCACATTATATTGTCATCTTCTCCAAATTAAGGCCTTCTATCAGTTATGGGAAAGGCAAGGATCTCTCTTACCCTGATTCTTCCTAGCATATGGCTGGAGGTGGGGGCGGAATCTCCCCACATCCCCACACAGACGGCTTGTGAATGTTCCGATGGTGTGCGTTTCCTCCGTTGGACGAACAACTCATCTTTTACTCTTTGCTTTTTATGCCAGTTTGGGAAGGTTGTTTTTCTCCCACTTGAAAATCTTCCTCGGAAGGAATATGTTGCCATCAGCAATTCCTCTGTGTTGTAACTATCTCCTATGAAGCCAGACTGTAAGGCAGTGCGTCTTCCCTCAATAGAACCCAAGCCCATTCTTCATGGTTCAGCAAATCTCTGAGTGCCTTCTGTGTACCAGGCACCATGCTTGGTGTTGAAACTTGACAAGGAGCAAAACCATGCCTGGTTCTTTCCCTCAAGGACTGTACAGTCTAGTGGGGGAGACGGGTGTTTATCAGATAGTGCAAAAAGCAATAAACACTGTGAAGGAAGATGGCCAGTGCCGTTACAGGGAGTTCTACCTCTTCCTGGATTCAGGGAGTAAGGGGCAACTGATCTGAGATTCAAAGGAATGATTAAGCTTAGGATTTAAAGGGAGGGTGAGCTGGGGAAGGAGTAGGGATGGTGCATTCCAGGCAGAGGAGATAGATATGCAGGAGAGAGTATGGAGCCTTCAAGGAGAGGGGGAAAAGGTCAGAGAAGCTGGCGTTAAGAAAGCAGAGGGGAGCATGGCACAGGCAGAGAGTGGAGAATTAGGAGGGAGAGGCCACGCAGGGTTTGTCTAGCCGCCTAAGTGTGCTGTATCTTTATTGCAAGAGCACTGAGTGGCTGACTGTTTTTAACAGGGGATTGCCATTTTGCAAAAGACAGCCCTGGCTACCACGTGGTAAGCCACTGTGAAGCACTAAGGAAGAAGAAATGGGGTAGAGTTAGGAGGACTGCGGGGGTCCAGGAGAGAGTTGCGGGCAGCAGCTGTGACTGACGTGATGGTGCAGGTGGAGTCAGGTGAATGAGCAGGCTCGGATGGGGCTTCGAGGGTGGGAAGTAAAGGAGAGGGATATGTCGAGGTGGCATCTGGATTACTGGCTGGACATGGTGCTGTTCTGGGCACCAGGAACAGTGGAAAGGATCAGGTATCTTGGAGAAGACTGAGCTTGGTTTAGGACTGGGCATGAGGGCTCCTGAGGGATGGTAGTGGTGGCAGATAAGGCAGTTGTACGTGTGGGTCTGGCTTCCACTCACAGGAGAGATCAGGGCCAGAAATGGACATGTTGAAGAATCCTCCACATAAGATTCTGAGAGAAGACTCTTAGTGGTAAGTAAGGGTCAAACTGCTGGTCTGAGTCCTCTTCAGACCTCTTGCTGGTTCTTGCTGTGACCACGCTCAGGCTTCCAGAGGTGGTACTTCCCAGGTGTGGAGGAGGGTATGCATTTCCTGTGTATCCTCCACCATGTGCTGCCTGAGTCAAGAATGGAGGTAATAAAAGACACATAAACATGGGAAACCACATGTTTAAAGCATCCCATCTATAAACTCTTGCTTACTCTCCAGACTCACAGGCCCCTTCCTTCAGAGTGCATCCCCTGAGTACAGAGATGAAACTCGGAAGACTCTCTGTCTCTCCTGCTCCCTCCCTCCCCTGTCTAGAGCCTTCCCTTCCTCCCCCAGCCCCTCATTTCTGAACAATGAGCCTTCAAATACCTTGCCCAATCATTGGGTTACGTGAGCCAAGAATGAAATTGTTTGCTTAAATTTAAGAACATGTATCTAATTATACATTTAATAAATATTTATTAAATACCTGATATGTGCCAGGCACAGTGGTTTGGATAAAGATGGTGAAGGCACAAGATGGGATTATAATGTTGATGTGACAGATGCTGAAATAGAAGGATGTCCAAATCTCCTGTGAGGCCAGGTGAGGGAGGGGCCATCCAAGGGAGTGAGAGCTGACCTAAGGATGCGTGACACGTAGCCAAGTTGAGGACAGGATGGTGACAGCATTTGGGGCAGAAGAAACAGACATGTCAGAGGAGGTGTTGTGGAAATGCGAAGTGGTTTCCATGCCTGGAGTATGTTGGGTATGTGTGTTGTAAAAAATGTGTGCGTGTGTGTGTGTGTGTGCATGCGTGTGTGTGTGTGTGTGTGTGTGTGTGTGTGTGTGTGTGTGTGTGACCGAGGTAGGGTGGAAGGGCCAGGTAATGGGTCATGGGGGTAGAAAGAGGGAGATGGGTTATGACCTCTAAGCTGCCAAGGTGGGTGCGTCCAAATAAGGCAGGACCTCGAGAAGAAAGTTATGAGGTCGGCCAGTTTTCTTTCTTTTGTGTGTGTGCCGGGAGAGTTTTCTCAGCCTTATCCATTCCTGCCGTTAGGAGATGAAACAAAAATATCCTTATTCTTCTTGCATTGGGAAATGCAGGCTTAGATTGGAATCTTAACAAGTACTGCTGGTTCTGCCTTCTCTACCTCCCGGATGTGGGCATGGCGGCTCCCAGCACTGGCAGCACTGGATGACTGGTTCTGAGAGTCTCCTTAGGCTCTTTTGGCGGAGCAGAGATAAGTTTCTAATCTGAGGCACTTAGGGCTCTGTGCATGGGCCCAGTCTAATAACTTTCTGGAGGAGCCAGGATTTTCGTCATGGATGTTTTCTGACTCATGTTGTCATTGGAATGACTTTCTGTTCCCTTTGGGCATGTCTTACTTCCACGCTTCTTAGGAAATGTCATTGTACTCCGACCTGGACCACTGGGCCAAACGGTTCTAGGGCTGGGGTACTGAGGGCTTGTCAAGCGGCCAGATCACGCCTACATCTGCGCGTCAATGGTTGGGGAATTTCTGAGAACGAATACAAACAAGTTCATGCCATTGCTCTGAATTCAGGTCCCAGCAGTGTTTATGACTGCTTGACCAAGTTTTTCTGGAATACTCAGTCCAGTGAGATGTGAGCACTGGGGGACAGAAGAGGGCAAGGAGAGGAATCATGAAGCATGCTGGGTAAGCCAGTGGGCTGTAGGGCTCAGACTTGAACCAGTGCATCTAAATGGGCCAAAAGTGCCTCATGGACTGAATGCTCTCCAAGGCTGGGGAGAGGCAGGAGGACCCCAGGACCAGTGTCTTGAGGGAAGGAGAACCTGGGACCCCTGGAGCTAGGGTCAGAGCTATGAAAGCCAGAGGGGTGGGGATTACTGTGGACAAGAAGCACTTGGAAGGTGTTTCAAGCACCTGGGCCTGAACAACGAAGTTCCACAGGCCAAAGGCAACACTGCAGAGATCTCTGCCAGACTGGGTGTAGCTGGTGGGAGTGGTCCACGGGATGCCCTGAGGACCACCTGTCTCCCCTTCAAGATGCTCGCAGCTGGGTGCCCTGGCACACGTGGGAAATGGCAGGTATCAGTCTTGGAGGGAGATGACTGGCTCAGCAGCACGGGCATCCTTCTCCCTCTGCTTCTGTTTGACTGTTTCCAAGTCACCTTTAATGTTGTAAACCACTGCTTGTCACTTAGCCAAATTCCTATGCTCTTACTTAAGCATGATTCACGCACTAGATGTTTTTGACATTTGAAGATTACTTGGTTCCTTGGGCAATTTTCTCGTTGGCCTTCAAAAAAATGCCTGCAGTTTTCTGTTGCATCTGGTGGAAAGGTGAGGCCCAGGATGCATGTAATGAACTGATGGCACTGCATGGCGTTGGGCCTGGCATGTGTGCAGGGTGTAGTTGAGATACAAGGTATTTTCTACTAAAAGGATCAAGGCAGCTCCTTAGCCTCACGTTGGGGATCATTTGTACTGAAGATAATTAATCAGCGGAGTCGTGCTGGGGCTGAGTTGGCCAGATGAGCCCATCTCCATGCTGAAGCAAACCATGGGGCCAGCCAGACCTGCCATTTCCATCCTGACTGCCCACATGCTGTGTGATCCATTTTCTGTATGGCAGAGGGCTGGTCCCTGCAGACCCATGGACACAGGTGTTACCATCTGGTCACTCCAGACCCATGAACATGGGTTTTATAATATCATCCTTTCTACTCTATGGCACCAGAACTGCCATCACTGGGCAGAAGTTAATTGAAAATTCATGTGGCCGGGTGCGGTGGCTCACACCTGTAATCCCAGCACTTTGGGAGTTCAAGGCGGGTGGATCACGAGGTCAAGAGATCGAGACCATCCTGGCCAACATGGTGAAAGCCTATCTCTACTAAAAAGTACAAAAATTAGCTGGGTGTGGTAGCACGCACCTGTAGTCCCAGTTACTCGGGAGGCTGAGGCAAGAGAATTGCTTGAACTCAGGAGGCGGAGGTTACAGTGAGCCAAGATCACACCATTGCAATCCAGCCTGTGTGACAGAGCAAGACTCTGTCTCAAAAAAAAAAGAAAAAAGAAAAAAGAAAATTCATGTAACTGTCCACTTACTTATTAAAACCCACCTCCTTCTCTTCCCTTCCCCAACCCCTCTCCAATGCCAAACTGAGTCCCCACCCCTGGGGAAGGCAGGAGAAAGAACAACCTGGTCCCCACCTTGAAAGAAACCATTTACCTCATGGAGAAAACTACAGATTCATGGCCGTGTAGCGTTTGTCTTGGAATGTTTATTAATTTTTCCCATTCATTCCCTGTGTAAGCTGTGCATCTCTCTCCACCAAGCCTGGTGCTCTGAAGGTGTGTTGAGGGCCCAGAGTTTGTCCCTAGCTCCCTCCCTTCCTTTGTAACGTTCCCCTTCCTCCCCAACAGGTGCGGTGGGAGGCCTGTGCACCCTGCTGTGGGGTAAGGTGGCATCAGGCACAGAGAGAGTGACCTGGGGCAGCCTTTGGTCACTTACAAGGTAATTTCACTTGGGAAATGATCTGAAAAGAGGCTGCTGTTCTCACAGATGTCTGCAAACCCCACGCCTGAGCTGCTTAACCCTCCCAGCTATGCTGTTCCCCGGATGGAGTCCATTCCATTAAAGGACCGGAAAACAGAACTCTTGAAGACAGGGTAAAGGATTAGGGATAATTTCATTTCAGAAGAAGGAGGCTGAGGAGGGACTTAATTGTCTTTGAAGGATCCTCCTGTGGAGGACAGAGATGAGTTGTTCTTCATCTCACTGAGCGAGAGGAGACGAAGTGGATCTCAGATGAATGTGCAAAGCTTCCAGTGAGTTAGGGCTGGCCCCTGCAGGGAAGGTTCAGGGAGACTGGGCAGACAGAGTGGGTGGCACCAGGGAGCTGCAGGGGCCTGGCAGACGGATGTGTTTGTGCATGGGGGCAGGGAGGGATGCTGTGGGAGAGAGAGGTATCTTCGTTCCCTTTCAGAAAGAAAATTGTGAAAAGCAAGAAATTAACAGACACTAAGACTTTTTAAGACCCCCAGGGGCAGAGAAAGCAGGTGTGGAGTGCAGTATGAAGAGAGGTGAGGAGTGGGTTCAGGCTGGCTATGTCCTGCAGACTGGGTGGAAAGCATGTCAGCTAAAGTACAGAGGTCACACTGGGAGAGCAGGAGGGGCCAATGGGGCTAAAGAGCTCAGTTTGAGCCTCTTTCCCCAAAGGAATGGGGACTTCAGCCAGGGAGTGACCCATGATGGGGCTTCTGATTCTGGTATGTCACCGATTGATGTTGGGGCAAGCCACCTAGCATAGCCCCAAACACCAGTCTACGAATCCTCGCCAGTCAGCGAAAAGAGGAAAATACTGACACCGTGCAGTGAGTTTGTCATAGAACTAAATGCATTGCATTTAAAGTGCTGTCCTTTATTCTAAGATTATGTTCTATCAGCCAAGATTCTTTTGTAGCAAGCAACAGAAACCAATTCTGGGTAATTGAAGCAGAAAAGGAATTGATTAAAAGGATATTAGGCAGCCCAGTGTCTCCAGGGTGGGTAGAGAACAGGCTCACAGGCCACATGGCCAGGAATGACAACAGTCATACCCAGATCTGGCCCCGTGAGGCCCCGCTGCTGCCCTGCCGGTCAGACCTCCAGTTGGTCCAGACCAGCACCGCCAAGCTTCCAACCGTGGGCGCTGCAACTGCTACAGCTCTGCCCTTTGCCCACTCCTGTGAAACCGGCTTCTGATTTTAAGTGTGTGTCAGTGCGCCCCGTTGGTGGAGCAAGGGAGGTAAGCGAATTTGCCGTTTCCAGCTTCTATGATGCAAGTTGAGCTATGCTTCCACAGCAGGGGGCTTCCCAGACACAAGGTCGGGGTGCAGGTGCTGAGAACCCACCCTGGAAGAAAAGGTGCTTGTTTCTTCTCTGTCTCTTTGAGTATGTGTGCATGTGTGAATTTTTAAAAGTTCTTTCTTTTGTGAAGTGAAGGTGATTAGGTTGATGTTTAAAGCATTATTGTTTCTTGGCAGAATGTGACGTTGCAGGTTTAGTAGTCCATGAAACCTAAAGACTAGGACTTTCGTGCCGGGCTGCCCCTTGCTAATCATTAGTCTTGAATGAAGGTTGTCAGCATTCTGAGGTCCTGTTTTGTTGTTTTTTTAAAATCCCCTCACCGTATTTATGTACCTTTAGATCTAAGGTAGTCTTCTTCATTTTTTTTTTTTTAACATAGACTCTCACTCTGTTGTCTAGGTTAAAATGCAGTGGCACGATCACAGCTCGCTGCAGTCTTAACCTCCTGAGCTCAGGCGATCCTCATACCTCAGCCTCCTGTGTAGTTGGGACCACAGGCATGCCTCACCACACCCTGTATATATATTTTTAATTTTTTTGTAAAAGATGGTAGTACTCACTGCTCAGAGTTGCCGTGCACAGTGAATAAGAAGACATGGGTGAAGGGTGGAGTGTGTAGTCAGCAGCCACTAAGCAGCTGGGGACACTGTTGGGTTGAGGGGTCAACATTGATCAAAACGACTTTCTAGAGGCAGATCCTAAATCATCCAGAATTCCTTAGAATCTGTTCTTGTGCCTGCTGGAGGTACACCTTCAGGGTAACAAGCACCTGAAAGCATAGTGATAACATCCTGAGTGCCTGGGGAGTCTTGAGAATTTCTTCTCTGCTAATACTTGCATGCTGGAAGGAAGCTGTTGTATTCCAAAACACTCATGGGTCCCAGATTCGGAAGCCCTGACCTCACCGAGCTCCACTTCTAGAAAAACGCTGAGGGCCATCCAAGCCACGCCCTTGGATGGGACTGGATGTCTTGCAGCTGGGGTTTGGTGAGCCTTTTCCCACTTCATCTCCCTCCTTCCTCTGATGGACAGGACAGGTTGTGTGTCCTGTGCAGGTTCGTGCCTCAGTTTCTTCATCTAGCAAAAGACAAGTGATATGCCAAGGTCACTAGGCCAGTGAGTTGGTGTCAGAGCCAAGACTGGAGTCCAGGATCTCTTCATGCAAGTATCAGAGATGCTATGTGGTATTGCAGTCCTGGGCAGGAGGGGCTCAGTCTGCTTTTGCCTGTGAGGTTCGTATCACCCTGTCTTTTGAGCTGTTCTTGTGTCTCCAGCAATAGATCCATTTCTGTGATTTACTGAAACTCTTCCTGGAGAAGCTGCGTTTTATTCATTGCTGCCTGTCAGGTACACTGGGTGTCTAGTGTGTTGCCAGCTAAATAAACATGGTGGCCTTCCTGGCTAAGTTCACTTTTTCTATCCCTCTTGGGGCTCTATCTTTGTTCTTCTCAGTCTACACATTCTCTCTTCAGTAATGTTACGGGCTCCCTAAAACAACGGTTCCCAAATCGGTATCTTCAGTACTGACCCCACTGCTGACCGTGAGGTCCTAATGGCAGCTCACTAAGGGCCGTCTCCCCCGGACACGCCACAGGCATCTCCATTTGAGCTCTTCTGAAGCTCATCTTAGCCTCTTTTCCCAACCCCAATCCAAATCTTTTCCTCCACTGCGTTCCTATCTCATGGCCCTGACAGAAGCCTGAGAGCCTTCCTGAACACTCTTCCTTCTGCCCCAACATCAAGCCACTCCCCTAGGCCATCAGCCTTCTTCTGGGCATTGCCTCTCTCCTCCCTCTCCATTCCCACTCAAGACCCCTGCTTGAGTTCAGGCTCCATCCTCTTTCATGGGTTTGGACAGCAACCTCTTGTCTCCTGGCCTCTGAGCTTGTCCCTGCCCATTCATTCTCCATCCAGAGCCAGAATGCTCTGTCCAGGGCACAAATTCTATCCTGACAGCCTTCTGCTAGAACCATGCCTTAGAGATCTCATTTGGGGGGTATACGTGTGCTGTGTGGCTGCCATGTGTGGCTGCATGGAGAGACGGAAGCGAATCATCTACCTGCAAGCGTTTATACTTAGGTGAGCACAATTCACACACTGCTTGGTATAGCACACGTCCAAACTTACATATATTGAACTTCAAGCTTTAGGTCCCTTGTCTTGATTCGGCAACAGTGCCATGCAGTAGGCACTGCTGTGATCCCCACTTTCCTGATAGACACACTGAAGCAGAGGGAAATGAGGTCATTTGTCCAGGTGAATAGAGCAAGTCAGTCGTGGAAGGAGGCTCTGTCCCCAGGCAGCCTTGACCCTGGGATTTTCATCTGTGATCACTGCACTGTCTCCCCTGCAGCCTCGCCTTCCTCTGCTCTTTTCCCCTCGTCGATCTGTTAGAGCTCTGCTGAAGTGCTTGCAGCCTTCCCAGCCCTGTGGGCTTGTTTAGCATGAATTTTTAGCATTGAGTTTGTTCTCCATGGAACCTTTACTGCCACGACCCCCACGCTCTACTGAGGCTGTGTGTGCAGTGGGGGAGACCACCGGGGGCTATTTCTTTAAGCACATCCCTCCCCAGCGGCTGGGACAGACGTCCCGCTCCGTGCCCCGTAGCATGACGTCTTCTCCTGTCTTATTCTGTCCATCGTCCTGCAGTATGTTCAGTTTCCCGCTCAGCTGGACTGTGATTTCCTTGCGGGCAGGGTCTGCCTTACTCATTTCTGCCGCGAAGCCAAGCACGGTCCCTGGCATATTGTGGACACGTTGTAAGTTTTCTTGAAAGAGTAAATGAATCCAGATACACCTTCCACTGTGGGGCCCCGCCCTCTCGCTGCAGCAGTGGGCTTTCCAAGCTGAAGAGGCCTTACGCTTCCACCTGCCCTCCTGCCTGACTCCCACCCCATCCTACCTGGACCCCTCCATGGAGCCAGGGCCTGGTGCTTGGTCTTTGTTGCTGCAGCCCCTGGTGATGGATGGAGTAGGCATGGGCACTGTAAGGAACCCCCTTGGGAGGCCGTCCCAAGGCTGGCAGTCCCTAGCTGGGTCTGGGGGCAGATCCCTCCAGATTTCTGCCTCCGTTCACGCAATCTGTGGCCTATTTAGGGCCCACATGGATGTCTCTGAGGGGCCTGCAGACCCGGTGCTTTGGCTTTGAAATGTTAGACTTCAGCATGATTTAGTGCCCTGGCATTTCTGAGCTAGTTTACAGTAATCGGGCATTTGTTAATGCTCACTTTCTCCTCCACGGACTGTTGCTGACGTAGGAATTTTCTTTGTTGATTAGATTTAGTCCCGTGCTAAACAGTAACCGGCATAGGGTGGTAAGGGAAGCCTGGACACCAGCAGTGACAGTAACGTGGGGCCCAGGGAGGCTGGGGCCACAGCTTAGGAACTGTGTTAGTGACTTAACACCTCTGAGTCTCAGCGGCTTCGCCTATGAGTCAGGGATAACCCTACCCAATACATTGGGCTTTCTGTGAGGATTAAAGAAGAAAGAATAAGGCTGGGTGCGGTGGCTGACACCTGTAATCCCAGCACTTTGGGAGGCTGGGTGGGCAGATCACCTGAGGTCGGAAGTTCGAGACCAACCTGACCAACATAGAGAAACCCCATCTCGACCTAAAATACAACATTAGCCAGGTGTAGTGGCACATGCATGTAATCCCAGCTAACTCAGGAGGCTGAGACAGGAGAACTGCTTGAACCCAGGAGGCGGAGGTTGTGGTGAGCCAAGAGCATGCCATTGCACTCCAGCCTGGGCAGCAAGAGCAAAACTCCATCTCAAAAAAGAAAAAAGAGGCCGGGCGTGGTGACTCAAGCCTGTAATCCCAGCACTTTGGGAGGCCGAGGCAGGTGGATCATGAGGTCAAGAGATCAAGACCATCCTGGTCAACATGGTGAAACCCTATCTCTACTAAAAATACAAAAAAATTAGCTGGGCATGTGGTGCGTGCCTGTAATCCCAGCTACTCAGGAGGCTGAGGCAGGAGAATTGCCCGAACCCGGGAGGCAGAGATTGTGGTGAGCCGAGATCGCGCCATTGCACTCCAGCCTGGGTAACAAGAGCGAAACTCTCTCTCAAAAAAAAAAGAAAAAAAGAATATAAATTGACTCACAGCATGTACTTCATCAATCCTGACCCCCTTCCCTGCCCCTTAGTGCCCATGTTAGGCCTGACTTACTAGCACATGAGTTCCACAAGATGCCAGATGGTACTTTTCATGGTAAAGGAATCTATAGGTACTGTGAGGATTCGTTACTGCCTTCACCTCCTGCCCCATCACACTCCCCATCAGTGTCTTTTAGAGTCTGGAGTTGCAGACCACAGATAATAGTAAATTGTCCTACTGATTGTATTAAAACGGGCCAAGTCAGAAGACTCAGCTTCCAGATTGCCAGGACAGTATGATTTTCCCAAAAAGAAGAGTTTCCATGGGGTCACATTTGTGACTTATAATTTTGAACTCTGCAGACCCCGGCCCTGCCCTCTGGCCAGAACTGTCCTGCTCCCCTGCCTTCTCTTTCCCTCACTCTCTCAAGTCATTTCTGCTGCCTCTGAGCCAGTGGAGGTGGAGGCCCAGTAAAGGCTCTCGGTCTGTCCTGGGGCTCCCCAGGCTGGAGGGTCCCAGCTGGGGTGGGCACAGCCATTGCAGGAGCTGCAGGGCCATCTGTGGCCCTTACGGTTGGTGGGAACCCACGGCCGGGGTGACTGTGCTCACATACACATGTGACTCCTCCTCGTCCCTGCCTCACTGGGCTTGACTCATCTCTTTCATCACTGTGGACTTGGACGTTCTGTTATTTTCAGAGCATCGTCTCATTTCATCTAAAGGTATGTCCTCTATTCAGAATAGATTTGTAATTGCCCTTTCCCTGAAAAATGTTGAGCAGAGTGAGTTCTTAGGATAACATTGGCCTCACCCAGGAGTCTGACATTGGGCACATCGCCGAGGTCCGAGTCCCAGTGGGGCTGGGGGCTGAGGGCTCCGGTGGGCCACACTTCGGGGTGCGGCTGGTGTCTCTGCATGGCCTTTTTCCCCACTGGGGAGATTCTGTTCCTGGCTCCTCAGTCATTTCTTGAGAGGAAGGGACTTGGGGCCGGTCATTACCCCAGGATGAGGCTGCCTGTCCCGGCTTGGCTGTCGACCAGCTGGCTAACTTCTCACCACTCCCTTCTCCCCTGCTGAGCCACAGAGGCCTGGCCGTGGAACGTGTCACAAAGGTTAGATAAGGCCGTCCAGTGCTTTCACTCGTGGAACACATGCAGAATAACATGGTTTCCACACACACTGAGACACAGGCTGCTTGTGTGGCCAGTGCGGGGCCAGGGTGGGGGGATCCTACATCAGCACATGGTGACCCATGGCCTCGCTCACCAACAGATCACTCTTCCCACGTTCCCTCCTGTCCCCTCCTCCCCAGTGACCCTCATGGGTTCATCCAATAAGAGCCAGTCCCTCAGCCATTTCAGAGCATCCACGGGTGGAACTCGTGTTTCCTCGAAGCCCTGTTTCCTCTCCTTCCTTGCTGCGTCCACACCGGTCGCATCACTGCTTCGCCTGTCCAAAATTCTCACTGCGTGCAGGCCGTTGAGCTAAAAAATCCGAGACTCACTTAAGCTATTCAAGGAACAGGGCTTGTTTTACGGGAGGCAGAATCCCGCAGGGACGCAGGCAGGGCCCGCTGGCTCCTGAGACCAGGCCGTCTGGAGTCCTCCCTGCTTCTTCGTCTCAGGGCCCTGCTGACACAGCACCTGCTGCCCTCTGAGCAGATTCTTCCACACCTTTCTTAGTTTTCTTCCCGATGCCAACTGATAGATCATGTGAATTTTCTGGCAAAAATTCCAAAGGAAGAGACTCTAGTGGGCTTAGCTAACTGCCCCTGCCCCACCTGGAAGAGCTCCTGGTGCCGGGGTGTCTGCAGAGTGCCTGCTGGACCTTGTGCTGGCCGCCTTTGGGTCTAGGGCCATCTCTGGTGCCAGCCTTGTTCACCCTTTTCCAGAAAGGGCACTGCCGAGGTCAGCGGGGGCTCTGGGTGAGGCAGTCACTACGAGTGGCACATATAAAACTCATCCTTCCGCCACCCTCCACCCAAATCCTACCCAACCTTCAAAGCCCGGCATCAATCCCATGCCCTTCCAGAAGCCCCGTCTGCTGCCTCCTCCTCCTTCGTTAGTCAACGGAGAGCTTAGAGACCGGCCAGGGCTTTCATTAACATTTTCTCACAACAGTCCTCATGGCAACCTTCTGGGAAGTAGGTCTCACTGTGTCCCCTCCTTACACAGAGGGAAATTGAGGCTGGACAACTTACTCAGTAGTGTAGACAAGGTCCCAGTCCACCCTGTGATTCTGCCCAATGCTTCTTCCACCTGTTCAGGTGCTTCCAGCCCCTCCAGCCCTCCTGGTGTGTCACAGGCTACACAGTGATTGGGGCCTGTCTTGCGGTGTCTCCCGGGGTGGCTTGGATTGTGGTGACCTGTGTGGTCTGTCCATTGCTGAAGGGGTGTCTGCTCCGGAAAATCACGTGGTCAGGGCAGCACAGGAGGCCTGGCAGGGCCTCCCTGCAGAGTGCAGGGAAGTGGAGGTCAGGTTCGCGGCCGCCTCCACCTCCCCTCTCCTCCTCTGTTGGGCCGGCTGCTCCTGGAGGGCAGAAGTGAAGGATACAAAGTCATTCTGCTTGCCCTGAATGTCAGGAAGGAAAGTTTAGACAAGATTGTGTGTGTTTGTATGTGTGTCTATGTTGGCATGTCTATCTTTGAGTATGTGTTCATGTGCCTATGTGTCTTGGTGTGTGAACCTGTGTGTGTGTTACATGTTGTGTGTGACTGTGTGTGTGTCCTTCGTGTGCATCTGTGTCAGTGTGTCTGCCTCTGCTGTCTGTATGTTTGTGTGACTGTCAGCGTGTCTGGGTGGTCTTTGTATGTATTCTTTGTGTATCTGTGTATCTATGTGTCTCTGTGTCTGTATGCCAGTGTGTCTATGTCTTTGTGTGTAATGTGTTTGTGTGTTCATGTGTCTGTGTGTGCCTGTGTATCTGTGTGTGTTTCAGTGTGTCTTCTGTGTCTCTGTGTGTGTATGCCAGTGTGTATGTATATGTCTTTGTGTGTTGTGTTTATGTGTGTGTCTGTGTTTCTCTATATTTTCATATGCCTGTGTTTGTGTGCTGTGTTTGTGCTTGTGTGTCTGTGTCTCTGTGTTGTGTGTGTGCTTGTGTATGTTCCATGTGCCTGTGTCTGTGTTGTATGCCTGTGTATGTGTCCATGTATCTGTGCAGTCTGCGTGTGTAGGCTGGCGGGCAGTGCCTGTGTGTGTGTCTGTGTCTCTCTGTGTTGTGTGTGTACCTGTGTGTGTGTCATGTGTCTGTGTCTGTTGCTGTGTGTCCGGCTGCCTCTGCAGTCCACGTGTGCAGGCAAGCAGGCAGTGCCTGTGTGTGTGTCCGTGTGTCTGTGCGGCCTGCATGTGTACCGGGTGGGCAGTGCCTGTGTATGTGTGTCCGGTGTCTGTGCAGCCCACGTGTGCAGGCAAGCAGGCAGTGCCTGTGTGTGTGTCCCTGTGTCCGTGTCTCTGTGTTGTGTGTGTGGCTGTGTGTGTGTCCGTGTGTCTGTGCAGCCTGTGTGTGCAGGCAGGTGGGCAGTGCCTGTGTGTGTGTCCGTGTTTCTGTGTCTGTGTTGTGTGTATGGCTGTGTGTGTGTACATGTGTTGTGTGTCCTGTGTGTGCAGGTGGGTGGGCAGCACCTGTGTGTCTGTGTCTCTGTGTTGTGTGTGTGGCTGTGTGTGTGTCCATGTGTCTGTGTGGCCTGCGTGTGCAAGCAGGCGGGCAGTGCCTGTGTGTCTGTGTCTCTGTGTTGTGTGTGTGGCTGTGTGTGTGTCCTGCATGTGCAGGCGGGCGGGCAGTGCCTGTGTGTGTCCTTGTGTCTGTGCCTCTGTGTTGTGTGTGTGGCTGTGTGTATATCCGTGTGTCTGTGCGGCCTGCATGTGCACCAGGTGGGCAGTGCCTGTTGGCGTGTGGGCAGTGTGTGTGTTGGTGTGTCTGTGTCTCTGCATTGTGTGTGTGTCTGTGTGTGTCCGTGTGTCTGTGCTGCCCGCGTGTGCAGGCGGGTGGGCAGTGCCTGTATGTGTGTCCGTGTCTCTGTGTTGTGTGTGTGGCTGTGTGTGTGTCCGTGTGTCTGTGCAGCCTGCATGTGCAGGCAGGTGGACAGTGCCTGTGTGTGTGTCCGTGTGTCTGTGTCTGTGTTGTGTGTGTGTGTGCTGGTGTTCCTTGTCTCTGTGTTGTATGTGCCTGTGTGTGTCCGTGTGTCTGTGTCTGTGTTGTGTATGTGGCTGTATGTGTGTCCGTGTGTTGTGTGTCCTGCGTGTGAAGGTGGGCGGGCAGCACGTGTGTCTGTGTCTCTGTGTTGTGTGTGTGGCTGTGTGTGTGTCCATGTCTCTGCATTGTGTGTGTGTCTATGTATGTGTGTCCGTGTCTCTGTGTTGTGTGTGTGTCTGTGGGTCCGTGTGTCCCTGCCTCTGTTGTGTGTGTGTCTGTGTGTGTGTCCGTGTGTCCCTGTCTCTGTTGTGTGTGTGGCTGTGTGTGTGTGTCCGTGTGTCCCTGTCTCTGTGTTGTGTGTGTGTCTGTGTGTGTCCGTGTGTCCCTGTCTCTGTGTTGTGTGTGTGGCTGTGTGTGTCCGTGTGTCTGTGCGGCCTGCGTGTGAAGGTGGGCGGGCAGCACGTGTGTCTGTGTCTCTGTGTTGTGTGTGTGGCTGTGTATATGTCCATGTGTCTATGCGGCCTGCGTGTGCAGGCAGGTGGGCAGTGCCTGTGTGTGTGTATCTATGTGTCTGTGTCTCTGTGTTGTGTGTGTGGCTGTGTGTGTGTCCATGTCTCTGCATTGTGTGTGTGTCTATGTATGTGTGTCCGTGTCTCTGTGTTGTGTGTGTGTCTGTGGGTCCGTGTGTCCCTGCCTCTGTTGTGTGTGTGTCTGTGTGTGTGTCCGTGTGTCCCTGTCTCTGTTGTGTGTGTGGCTGTGTGTGTGTGTCCGTGTGTCCCTGTCTCTGTGTTGTGTGTGTGGCTGTGTGTGTCCGTGTGTCCCTGTCTCTGTGTTGTGTGTGTGGCTGTGTGTGTCCGTGTGTCTGTGCGGCCTGCGTGTGCAGGCAGGTGGGCAGTGCCTGTGTGTGTGTATCTATGTGTCTGTGTCTCTGTGTTGTGTGTGTGGCTGTGTGTGTGTCCATGTCTCTGCATTGTGTGTGTGTCTATGTATGTGTGTCCGTGTCTCTGTGTTGTGTGTGTGTCTGTGGGTCCGTGTGTCCCTGCCTCTGTTGTGTGTGTGTCTGTGTGTGTGTCCGTGTGTCCCTGTCTCTGTTGTGTGTGTGGCTGTGTGTGTGTGTCCGTGTGTCCCTGTCTCTGTGTTGTGTGTGTGGCTGTGTGTGTCCGTGTGTCCCTGTCTCTGTGTTGTGTGTGTGGCTGTGTGTGTCCGTGTGTCCCTGTCTCTGTGTTGTGTGTGTGTCTGTGTGTGTCCGTGTGTCCCTGTCTCTGTGTTGTGTGTGTGGCTGTGTGTGTGTGTCCGTGTGTCCCTGTCTCTGTGTTGTGTGTGTGGCTGTGTGTGTCCGTGTGTCCCTGTCTCTGTTGTGTGTGTGGCTGTGTGTGTGTGTCCGTGTGTCCCTGTCTCTGTGTTGTGTGTGTGTCTGTGTGTGTCCGTGTGTCCCTGTCTCTGTGTTGTGTGTGTGGCTGTGTGTGTCCGTGTGTCCCTGTCTCTGTGTTGTGTGTGTGTCTGTGTGTGTCCGTGTGTCCCTGTCTCTGTGTTGTGTGTGTGGCTGTGTGTGTGTGTCCGTGTGTCCCTGTCTCTGTGTTGTGTGTGTGGCTGTGTGTGTCCGTGTGTCCCTGTCTCTGTGTTGTGTGTGTGTCTGTGTGTGTCCGTGTGTCCCTGTCTCTGTGTTGTGTGTGTGTCTGTGTGTGTCCGTGTGTCCCTGTCTCTGTGTTGTGTGTGTGTCTGTGTGTGTCCGTGTGTCCCTGTCTCTGTGTTGTGTGTGTGGCTGTGTGTGTCCGTGTGTCCCTGTCTCTGTGTTGTGTGTGTGTCTGTGTGTGTCCGTGTGTCCCTGTCTCTGTGTTGTGTGTGTGTCTGTGTGTGTCCGTGTGTCCCTGTCTCTGTGTTGTGTGTGTGTCTGTGTGTGTCCGTGTGTCCCTGTCTCTGTGTTGTGTGTGTGTCTGTGTGTGTCCGTGTGTCCCTGTCTCTGTGTTGTGTGTGTGGCTGTGTGTGTCCGTGTGTCCCTGTCTCTGTGTTGTGTGTGTGGCTGTGTGTGTCCGTGTGTCCCTGTCTCTGTGTTGTGTGTGTGGCTGTGTGTGTCCGTGTGTCCCTGTCTCTGTGTTGTGTGTGTGGCTGTGTGTGTCCGTGTGTCCCTGTCTCTGTGTTGTGTGTGTGTCTGTGTGTGTCCGTGTGTCCCTGTCTCTGTGTTGTGTGTGTGTCTGTGTGTGTCCGTGTGTCCCTGTCTCTGTGTTGTGTGTGTGGCTGTGTGTGTCCGTGTGTCCCTGTCTCTGTGTTGTGTGTGTGGCTGTGTGTGTCCGTGTGTCCCTGTCTCTGTGTTGTGTGTGTGGCTGTGTGTGTCCGTGTGTCCCTGTCTCTGTGTTGTGTGTGTGGCTGTGTGTGTCCGTGTGTCCCTGTCTCTGTGTTGTGTGTGTGGCTGTGTGTGTCCGTGTGTCCCTGTCTCTGTGTTGTGTGTGTGTCTGTGTGTGTCCGTGTGTCCCTGTCTCTGTGTTGTGTGTGTGGCTGTGTGTGTCCGTGTGTCCCTGTCTCTGTGTTGTGTGTGTGGCTGTGTGTGTCCGTGTGTCCCTGTCTCTGTGTTGTGTGTGTGGCTGTGTGTGTCCGTGTGTCCCTGTCTCTGTGTTGTGTGTGTGGCTGTGTGTGTCCGTGTGTCCCTGTCTCTGTGTTGTGTGTGTGGCTGTGTGTGTCCGTGTGTCCCTGTCTCTGTGTTGTGTGTGTGGCTGTGTGTGTCCGTGTGTCCCTGTCTCTGTGTTGTGTGTGTGGCTGTGTGTGTCCGTGTGTCCCTGTCTCTGTGTTGTGTGTGTGGCTGTGTGTGTCCGTGTGTCCCTGTCTCTGTGTTGTGTGTGTGGCTGTGTGTGTCCGTGTGTCTGTGCGGCCCGCGTGTGCAGGCGGCCGGGCAGGGCTGCGCTCTGCTCCTGGCAGATGCCGCTGTGGTCCTCCAGGAGGCCTGGAATTCCCCATTCAGCGCCGAGCCTGTGAGGGATCCCAGCCCCTCGCCCACGCCTCCGTCGGTGAAATGCCAGCAAGCCATTTATGTCCCTATTGCCTAGAAAATGAAAACCCAAGTCATTCAACAAAAGCCGCCTTTGAATGGGTCTTGCTGACTTGCCCCTGGGGGCCTTGGAGCCTGGCTGTCGTGGAGCCGTGGCGGAGCCGCCAGCCTCAGCAGGGCAGTGGGGTTGGCAGGTCCCACAGGTGGTGTCGGGGAAGCTCCTGGTCGCGGGAAGTGTTTTTCGCCCACCTGCTTACTGTTTCTTCGCTGCCGGCGAACGGAGAAGCCGGGACGGTCCTCCCGGCTGCTGTGCGGGACAGGCTCTGCAGGCCTCTTCTGGGGCCGTGGGAGGCGTTTCTGCGTGGGCCTCCCACCCCAGGGTCTTCCCTGTTCCCCGAGGGGGTCCCTTCCGCCCCACCCCGAGAGCCGCCCTGCCGCAGGCTCTCCCCTCTGTCGTGCGCAGAGAGCTTCGTAAGCAGCTTGCAGTCCATGCCTTTTCTTCTCAGATTCTCAAAGGACTTAAGAACCCTGGACTGGTGTTTCTCTCAAAGGACAATGGCCTCTGTGATTTCCGGAGTGTGTCGTTTTCCTACTGCTTGGTGGGTCTGTTGCTGGCCGTGGGGTCCGTCAGAGAGGCCCGGCCTCAGCCTGGCAGGCGGGAGTCCTGTGGGAACACCATTCCGCTCTCCACGGGCTGGGGGTGCGGGGTGGGATCTTGCTGGTCCTCCTGGGCCTTGGCTGGTGCCCAGGGGCCTCCCCCAAGCTCCTTCTCCATCCCAGACTGCCCTAGCCAGGTAACACCAGCACAGCGATGTGTCCCCATCAGCCAGGATGTGTCACCATCCGGCCACACATATGAAGAAACAGCAGCAGCGTGTCTTTCTCCCTGAAGATGAGCAGGGAGTTTGTCACAGCCTTCACCACTCCAACCTCTCCCCGACCCCACTCACCCTCCTTCATGGCTTCGCTGGGGCATCCACGCTCTCTTCCTTCCTGCCCGGCTGTCACCTGTCATACCCAGCACAGCCCTGATGTGCTGCCTCTTCACACGTGACTTCCTGAAGGACCCTGGGGCTCTTGCTGCCTTTCTTTTCTTTTTTTTTTGAGACAGAGTTTTGCTCTTGTTGCCCAGTCTAGAGTGCAATGGCACGATCTCAGCTCACTGCAACCTCCTCCTCCTGGGTTCAAGCAATTCTCGTGCCTCAGCCTCCCAAGTAGCTGGGATTACAGGCACCTGCCACCACTCCCAGCTAATTTTTTGTATTTTTGGTAAAGACAAGGTTTCAGCCTGTTGGCCAGGCTGGTCTTGAACTCTTGACCTCATGATCCACCTGCCTCGGCCTCCCAAAGTGCTGGGATTACAGGCGTGAACCACCGTGCCCGGCCTCTTGCTGCTTTTCATGTAGTGACAACACCATCCACCGTTCTTCTCTGAGGAACCATGGGTAGAACCGATACTCCTAGAACAAGTGCTTGGGGCTTACTGCTGTCCAAGGTAGGAAATGCATCAGATTTAAATTATCTATAAAAGTAAAAGTAAAAAGTCATTCCTTATGTAGTTTCCCCTAAAGTGGAACTCTGGGAGCCTCTGGGTATGCACGTGTGCATGTGTGTGGGCGTGGGTGTGTCCATGTGTCCTGTGAGAGAATGCACAGTGAATGGAACTCAGACTCAGTCACCACTGGGTTTATCTCCTTGTTCACTTTGACTGCTCTACACTGTTAAATTGTTTCTATTATTTGTCATCTATGGTTTCATTTATAACCAAAGTGGACTGCTTTGGCTATAAAAAGTGACAAAGACAGGAAACATAAAAAACATTTATGTGGAGCCACCCCAAGTTAATGAGGAGCCCAAGAATGATCATTCTGCAAATTTGCCTCAAGGTTATTTTTACCAGATCCATAAGTTGTGATCATCTGATCCAGGTTCTTATATAGGTCATCTAAATGTCTTTAGTACGTCAAATGAGAGGAAGAAAGAAGGACGTGTGGGGGGCAGATGATACGGAGATAATTTAGCCAGCTTGTCTTTTATTGATTGGAAAAAATTATTACCAGCGATGTGTTATTTGGGAGAAGAACTTACAATCTCTCTCCGAATCCTGCTTTAGCTCCTCATTTAGATAACATTTGAACATTACTAAAACACTGCAGTTGATTTTTCTTATGCTCAAAATACATGAATTCTAAAGATCGGGTCACAAAAGCAGTTTTTAATCTATTTTTAAAGCTGATGCACATAATTAAGTTTCAATTATGTTTTAGATATGTTGGTCCCCAAACAAAAATGTCATTTTTTATTTGTCAACAAATCAGTCTTTCCTTGCACAACTAATTTAAAGGAAATGAAACATTGTGTATAACTTGTTAAATGGGAAAATGTTGAAATGTGTCTTTATATATAATGAACGTTATTTAAAAATGGTCTTTTAATGCTCATTTAATATAATCTTTGAATAATATACTCATATAAAATATTTAACTAAAAATCTTTTTTACCGTAAGCCATGCAAAAATGATAAAATGATTTTTTTTAATTGTAGGGGGTTTGTGAAATTATAGATTACTGTGAAAGGAGTTCATTAGTCAAAAACAGGATTGGAAATGCTGATCTCAAGACACAAAACCCAGGGATTTCAGGAGAGAGCTGGAGAAGGGGAGAGAGTGATGGTGGGGGTGGGGGGCACCAGTCCTAGCCTGGTAAGGAATGTGCGGCTTCCTCTTTGGCTGCCAGCAAATACCCCTCTTGCCAGGGCCCGCCAGACTGGGGCCCCATAATAAATGCCAAAAGTAGCCAGAGTCGAGGGCACTGAGGAGTGTTACCTTTGAGTTCATCCTTCAAAGAACACAAGCCTGGGCGGGTAGCAGGGTGAGCCCCCTACCTGCGTCCTACCCTGCTGTGGGCATAGGGAGTAAGCTGGAGACACAGATGAAAGGAAGCTGGCGTCCCCCAAGAGAGCAGCCCAAAAGGAGTGGCCCTTGGCTGATCCCCGCTAAGCTGCTTTGCCAGCTTGCCTTAGATTAGACTGGGTGTACTGGGGGCAGGCAACATCATTTCTGAGAACTGGCTGTCACATGACTTAGCAGAACAATAACAGCTAGGCAGAATTTTGTCCCCAGCACCATTTCTGAGCTCTGGAAGGACCACAGGACACTGGTGACCCAGACTGGGTCTCTTTCTTTATAGGGCACACATCAAAGCCTGGAGAGGTGGGAAAAGGCTGCCTGGGGTCTCGGGGTGGCCCCAGAGCATGCTGTGTATACATTCTTCCAGGGTCTCTGTGTGCATTCTTCTAGTGTTCTGGGGCAAGGGTGTGTGCCATTTCAAAGATACTGATCACAGAGGAGGACTGTGCCCCTCCCATGCCTGGGGAGTGCCTCTGAACTGGGGAGATGGCCTCAGGGTCATGGGAAAGGCTCTTGGGAGGGGCAGCTGGGTTCTGGAAGGCTGTGGGAAGGGGAGGAAGGGATGATTAGGGCAGAGGGTTAACTTACGCCACAGCAGAAACCGTTCTACTGTGGTCAGGCTCTGCAGGTGTTTTGTGACCCTCCTGCGGGAACATTTATTTGTATCTATTCCAGCTGGTTGACCTGCCACAGCCCATCCTCAAATGTATCAATCCAAGGTACTATTATTTATAGAATCATTGACTCATGAGTTCCCCAGGGTTCCCCTGCCAAGTGACTTCCCGGCGGCCACTGGTCACCTCCACAAACAGGAGCTCCCAACTGAGGGAAGGGCCCTCCTCCATTAGCTCTTCCCCTCCAGTTCTGATTCTTTGTGCCCCTCGGGGTCTCCCAGAGCGCGCCTGGTTTGCTACAGGACGGCCTTTCAGACAGCAAAGACACCCTCCTCACTGCTGCAAAATAAACACCCAAGCTGCAAGAACATCTCCTGCCCCAGCTCTTCACACATACTTTTCATGTCCTTTTGGCATCTCAGTCACGTCTCTAAATGGGCTGCAGTTTGTCAACATCCCACGGAAAACATGGCCTAAGAACCCAGTGCAGCTCTCAGAGCTGCGACCAGGACAGCAAAGGGCCCGGTTGCCAGCTCTTTCTGCCAAGGTCTCAGTGCACAGCTGGACCCAGCCTCATCTGACAGCTCTTCTGGAAGCTTCTGAGTTCTAGCAGGGGTGATACAGTCTGCCACGAGGGCGAGGTACACATGCCGCACCCTGAAATCTAACCTTTAGCAGAGCCACATGAGTCGTTCAGAAGAGAATGTTGCTTCCAAGACCTTTTCTGATTCTAACCAGACAAGCGATGGCCCTCTTGTGTAGAGTGATGTGGATTTGAGCCGTTCAACAGTTTGCTCACAGATACCTAGGCCTCTTGATCTGGTGTTTCACGTCCCAGGTGACCGCTGCATGGTGCCTCTGAGCGTCCCTACTCTCTTTCCCAAAGCAGTACCTACTGGGAGCTCAGGTCTTCTGACTCCATAAGAAGGTGCTGGCTAATTGCACAGCAGAAAACTGATCAAGAGCCAATTCGAAAGCCCGGGGCTTGGGGTGGGTGGCCACACGTTGATCTTTCTGTGCTGAATATTTTTACGGTGTTCTATATTTACACCAAAATGGAGGTGAACTTAACAATATGGTGTTATCACAGGAAATGAATGAATCTGTCAAAAATCGCTCTTTTACTGAATGACTTCTTTAACCTGAGCTGCCAGAAAAGTCTATCACAGTGGGAAGTCATGCTTTAGATGGTGTGTCCTGATGAAAAATTGATATTGGCGGAAATAACATTTTTTTAAAACTTCTAGGTGTTAACAGTAACTTTGAGTTCCCTGTGAGGCTCAGAGGGGTGGTGTGTTCTGCGTGGCCACATCCGTGTTTATTAGTTTGTGACCTTCCGCTGTGGCATTTCATCGTCACAGCAAAATTGCAACCTTTCAGCGCCTGTGGACAGTCACATTAAAACGGCTTTGAGGGAGAGATGGCTCATGTGGTCAGGCATTTTGGTGTCACACTCAATTGGCTAAACATAGTCATTTTGGGTTCTATTATTGACTAATTTGGGTAATTCACCTACTGGGAAATATTTAAAGATAAAAATATAAAGCCCTGTCAGCATATGAGCAAGGTCCTTGATGTCAGTTTTGTGACATATTTTTAAACACTGGAATCTGTTCTGTGGAATATCCTGGCATGTTGCAGTTAAGTAAAACAATGTTGGGAGCCCATCAGCTGTCTGTCTGCCCATCTTCCTGTGCTCACGGAGGCTCCGATCCAGGTGGTTATTTTATACCTGGGCAGCTCCAGTTTAATAGAGAATGCCATTAACAAGCGTGCCAGAGTCTGTCCCCGCCTGCAGCCTTGATTAGCCATCAGCATGCGTGAAAGCTCATTTCTTGATTGGTGTTGAAATATGTCACACCCTGATGGAGCATTGCAGGCTATCACTGCTGATGGATTAATGACGAGCACCTGCTACATGGCCTCATCCACGACAACTGCCATCCAGAGGGAACAGAGTTTGGGCCTGTCCGCAGAAGGCCTTGGAGTGTTGAGGTGGGCAGGTCTGGGAATCTGTATGGGCAGAAATGTAGGGGAGCCAAGTCACTCTGGGACAAGTGGCTGTGTCTTTTGCTGTCCCCTGCATGTGAGAGTTGGGACCTGAAGGCCCATGTTCCCCCAGCAACGTTTTGAGGTAGGTGTTCAGGGCCTGGCATGGGCATAGGATTTCACTAGTTTTCCCCAACTTCTATTCCTCCTTCCTGGCATTCAATAATCACTTTACTGTGCTTTGTCTTTTGTGGTGACGGGTGTCCTGGTCTCAACTCCTCTCATCTACCTATACCAACAATGACCACATACCTGCTGTGTGCAGGCACCATTGCCAGAGTGCATGATACAGGTCGTCAGTTTCTTGGAGGCAAGAAAGGTG
The DNA here is from genome assembly GCF_048565385.1 of Saimiri boliviensis. Taxonomy (NCBI): domain Eukaryota; kingdom Metazoa; phylum Chordata; class Mammalia; order Primates; family Cebidae; genus Saimiri; species Saimiri boliviensis. Next base: position 22,911,918 of record NC_133449.1, read on the forward strand.
CCTTGTTTACCTGCCCCCCCCCCCACACACACACTTAATTGTGTTATATGATTGATACTCATTCTAAGTGGCTGTTACGAGTCAAATTGTCATGCGTGGCTGTGTGGTGAAGAATGTCCCTCTTCTCGTGCCCAAACCTGTGGGCTAAATTGGAGCTCAGCATACCCTGAAAATTTCATAAGATTTTATATAATGCAAGGAACAATTTGGGGCCACTGGTTCCCCCAACAGAACCAGCAAAGTCTCCCAGTACTTCTTTGGTATTTTGCTCTGCAGTGTCCTAGCTGTTGCCTTTAAGTCTCCTTTTCAGACAATCTATAGAAAGTTCTGCACTCCATCTCTCTGCCCAGGTTAAGCCAGTCTGGATTCTGGGTTCTCATCCTGATGCTGCTGCTAACCCATGGTACAGCTTTGGTTGGGCTGGTGTCTTCTCTCTGGGCCTTGGCTTCCCCCTGTACACAGCAAGGGAGTTTGGAACTCATGCCCAAGTCTTTGAGTTAGAATTGTGAGCATCCACTTGGGCACATATGTTCACACACACACAGGCACACACATGTGCACACATGGTCAGCTGGGCCCCGATCTGTCGCTGATGAGCCAGGGCTTATAAGGTCTGTCCTCTCCACGTGAGTTGTTTTTGTGCTGCCCAGGGAGCCATGGTTGCAGCACTGGGGCCTTGGTGCCCACGAGTCCCTGGGAGAGGTTGCATTGTGCAGTGTAGTGGGTTCCTCGGTGTGTAAGCCACCACCTAGCCCTTAGGGATAGAGCTTCAGTTGTGGGGTCTCGCTGCACTTTCAGGTGTTTCTTTTTTTGCTTCCAAAGTAACATAACTGCCTTTGGGAAACAGGCCAAAGTACTTTTGCTACTTTACTTTAAAAAGTAACTTTTATGTTACTTTTACTTCCAAAGTAACATAACTGCCTTGGGGAAACAGTGACTGGGAAACAGTTTGGGAAAGAGGCTGGGCACAGTGGCTCACACCTATAATCTCAGCCATGGGGGGCAGATCACCTGAGGTCAGGAGTTTGAGACAAGCCTGGCCAACATGGCAAAATCTTGTCTCTACTAAAAATACAAAAATTAGCCAGGCGTGTTGGTGGACGCCTGTAATCCCTGCTACTCCGGAAACTAAGGCAGGGAGAATTGCTTGAACCCGGGAGGCCAGAGGTTGCAGTGAGCTGAGATCGTGCCACTGCACTCCAGCCTGGGCGACAGAGCAAGACTGCATCTCAAAAAGAAAAAAAAAAAAAAGGAAGTTTGGGGAACAGACAAGGAAGGGAAATCACCTATAATACCACTTTCCCTTCCAACAGCTACCACTATCATTTTGTAAGTTTCCTTCTAGTGACTGTTTAATTTATAATTTTTCAATCGTTTTTTATACCTGGCACTGTAATAGGCACTTTACATATATTAACTACTTGAATCTTCTCAACAATCCTTCTGGATAAAAATAAATGAGTCTTAATTTTATAGATGAGAAAACCTAGTGGAAGTTGAGTGGCTGCGTATATCCAGCTTGCTGGGGCTGGGATTTGAACCCTTGCTGTGTGACTCTGGAACCTCTCTTCCTTCCGCTAGTGCAGTGGTTATCAGATTTCACCTGTCTGAAAGTCACCTGGCAGACTTGTTAAACCTATTCCTGGGCCTCACCTCCAGAGTTTGTGATTCAGTGAAGCTAGGTGAGAGAGGCCTGCCATCCTGTACTTCCAGCAAACCCCCAAGCAACGCCAGTGTTGTGAGAATGAAAATCATACGTTGAGAACCATTGTACTAGCCCATACTGCTGCCTTGTGGAGACCTCGTCCTCGATCCTGATTTCCCCACTCATTCTGAAAGAATTCACTATTTGGCTTCACACACATCACTTTCAGTGACTACATGAGATGACGCATGTTCTAAAAGGAATCTGTTGCTTGTTTGTTGCTTTGGAATTCACAAACCTGCCTTAGCTCAGAGCCCAGGAAAATCACCCGCAGTTAAATCCCTCCCTGAGAAGGGCTCTCTGGGCCCTCCAGCTGGCCAGAAAGGGACAGGTGCCTTAGATCATTACATCAGTGGCCAGTGCCATTCAGTTACCTAAATCTGACCCATTCTTCAAGGCATTGTTCAGCTTTTACCTTCCCCAGGAAACTCACCCTGCCTCCCTCAGCCTGCAGGATCTCTTCCTTGCTGATCCCTCATACCTGTGCTACTGTGGCCCGTGATCTAGGTTAGGAAACTAATTTTTTTCTTTCTGGATAGAGAGCCTCAGATCCAACAGCCACAGACTATCAGCCCTGCAAGGCCCTTGGGTGGCATTTGGTCCAGCCCCTCCATTTTATACATGGTAAAACCGAGGCCCAGAGGCAAAGAGAATTGTCTCAGATCAAAGACTGAGTGCTGTGCCTATAAACCCCATTTTGAAATAATTACTGACAACCACAGTTAGACCTTACAGTTGGTTTACATTTACTGCTTAAAATGACTTCCCAGATATCCCTACACTGAAAGAATGCAGACTTGAGATAGACGGACACAACAGCTACTCCTCCCTCTCTTCTGTGAGGCCTGGAGAGTGCCCCCAGAGCTGCTGCCGTGGTCTTGCTGAAAAACCCCTCCAGCACCTGTATAGAAGCGTTGGAAGGAGGTGCCTCTATTCTGTATCCCATTCCAGACATTTCAGAGGTGTATATAGAGTCTGTGGCACCAACAGCTCTTCCTGCTCTCCCACGGCTGGAGCTGAGTTTACAGGTGTCCAGAGTTGGCAGATGGGTCCTTTATTTAAATGTGTGACCCTGCGTTTGGAGCTCAAGGCATAGAACAGCAGTGCAGTGAATAAGACCACAGCTGATTTTTCTCCGTGGGAAGGAAATATGCCTGGAGGCTTCTGATTTCATTATCTAACAAGTGTATTTTCTCTGATGTGGGCTCAAAATGGGGAAAGAATAATTATTCCCAGCAGCTCCACCTCCGCCGTCTCTAGTCCCGGGACTCCCTTGACAGGCTCCCCGCCAGCCCTGCTCCTTCTCCTGCAGCCGCCCCTCAGTAGCTGCCGTGAACATGGGTGGTGGGAGATTCTTTTTCATTTCAATTTCACTCCTTTTTTTTCTTATTACAAAAGCCATGAAAACACGTGTTCATTATTTAAAAATCAGAAAATATGAACCAAAAAGAAATGAATGAAAATACCTCATCATACCACCCCAGGGATAGCCACAGTTTAAAACTGTGGACATCACTTCCAGATCACTGTTTCTTGAAGTTTCCTCAGTCGCTTTCTCGTTTCAGGTTTTGATGTACATGTAAACATGCTTAGTGCTGTCATTTTCTTTTTTACCACATATGAAGGTATGCTTATACATAGTGGAACTTGGTTTTTGCACTTAGAGAATCCTGGGTACCTTTTATGTCAATGCTTGAAAATCTCTTTTTTTTTTTTTTTGAGTTGGAGTCTTGCTCTGTCACCCAGGCTGGAGTGCAGTGGCATGATCTTGGCCAACCACAACCTCCGCCTCCCAGGCCACAGCCTCCTGACTATCTGACAGCATGTGCCACCACGCCTGGCTAGTTTCTGTTTTTTTAGTAGAGACAGTTTCACCATGGTAGGCTGGTCTCAAACTCCTGACCTCATGATCCGCCCACCTCAGCCTCGCAAAGTGCTGGGATTACAGTCGTGAGCCAACACGCCCCACCAAAAATCTAATTCATCTTTGTTAAATAGCATTTTATAATTAATAATGCCAAAGCATTGATTGACATAGTCCTTATTTATTGGCTATTCAAATTATTTTCAAATTTTGCCCTACAAACAACACACCTATCTATGCTCTTGACTGGTTACCACTAGTTATTTCCCTGGTTATTTTTTAAATGGCGAAGCTTATCTATTCATTTGTTGGAGGAAATATTTCCTGGTCACATGCTGTGTGCCAGCCGTGGTGCCCCATTCTGGGGATTCAGCACAGCAGTGCATGAGACGAGGTCCCTGTCCTTGCACTTCTGGAAAAGGGGCATGGCTTATAAATAAGACACATAGATTTAAAAGACCATTGCAGATTGCGATAAGTGCTATAAAAAATCAACAGGGTGTTGGGATTGAGGGAGACGGCAGTGGAGCTCCTGTGACAGAGCTCAGGGAAACCTCTCTGAGGAAGCGTTTTTGAGATGAGACCTGCAAGGGAGGCAGCTAGGGCTAGGTGAGCGGTGCAGGTGCTGAGGCAGGAGGGGCTGGTGAGGCAGGGAAGGCAGCAGAGCGGAGGAAGTCGGGGGCAACTGGTGTAAGAAGTTGAAGTTGGCTGGAGCCAGGTCACTCGGGTTTCCATTGGCTACAGCCAGTTTGCATATTTCATTCCAAGAACAATCAATGGCAGGGAGGGTGAAGAGACAGGAAAGGGCATGGTGAGGAGGATGGGGCAGGGGGGTGGGTGGCACACAAAGAAAGGAAGGAATCAAAAGGGATGTTGGGGCTCATCCAGGAGGGGCCTGGTGCTGATTCCTTGCTGACATTCAGAGTCCTGTTGTCTTGATAAAGGGAAGGGAGCACCTCCTGGCCTCTGGTTGGTGCCCCTTCTGGTGGCAGAGGACCCAGGTCAGCTAGCGCTTTTCTGCTCCTGCAAAATCTCACCAGCCTCTAAGAGGATGGATGTCTATGCCAGGCCTATCTATACCAGCAAAAGAGTAAGGTCTATGGCAGGAAACCCCTACAGAGCATGTGTCGAAACCCTTTTGCAGAGTTACCAGTGCACCTGAATTATGGTGGCTATAAACCTGCTAGGGCATTGCCCCAATCCGAGTGGGGAGGAGGCCAAGCCCCGGCTATTTTTCGGAATTTACTGCGCCACTGTTCTCAGGAAGGAATCTGTTAGGGGGAGGAGGGACAGGTAGTAGCCTTGGAGACCACTGGCTCATACTCGTCCTTGCAGTGCTGTCCAGGTGTCCTGGCACCTGTGGTACACTGGCCTAGGGATAAACTGCATCCACAGCAGCAGCTGCTAAGAGAAGGGTGCTGCCTACATTATGCAGGCAAATGGATTCCCAACTACATTTCACAAAGCAAGAATGGTATCTTAACAAAAAAATGAGCGCTGGGCAGGGTGGTTCACACTTGGAATCCCAGCACTTTGAGAGACTGAGGCAGGAGGATTGCTTGAAGCCAGGAATTCAAGACTAGCCTGGACAACATAATGAGACACCGCATCTCTATGAAAAAAATTTTAAACATTTGCTGAGCATGGGGAGGAGAGAGACTTGCTTGAGCGAGCTACAATCACACCACTACACTCCAGCCTGGGCAACACAGCAAGACCACGTCTCTAAGAGAAAAATACATAAATAAGATGAAAATGCAGCCGTTCAAGGTCCAAGTACAGTAAGTTTTGCTAGTCTTTGAGGGTATGTGTCTGTGGGGATGTGCAAGTGTGCGGAGCCCTTTAAAAAAGCCAGGCTCCGTGAGTCATGGCTCAAAGCCAGGAGCCCTGGGCTCTGACAAAATGCAGAGCCATAGTTCCATTCCCCTGGTAGGGAGAGACGGGCTTTGTCCAAACCCTCCCCTTGGGTTAGGGCATCAGTCAAGAATGCAACCCTAATTAAAACGTTAGGCAGTCAATCAATTACAGTTCCATAGTGGATGGAGGTTCTCCCGATTTCATGCTTGGGTCTTGTAGACAGGAAGAAAGAAAGAAGAGACATTGAGAGTCCTTCCCCCAGGCTATTTCTGGTGAGCCAGTTACTGGAGTTTTATACACATTTTCTACAAAAAGACAAATATTTGGGTCAGATGAAGTGGCTTTGCAGCGGGCTGGGTTTTGACATGCTGTAAATAGTCATCCGTAATGGGGCGAGGCTGGCTACACTGAGCCATTGCTGTGCTTAAATCCTGGTTCTCCTTGGGCCCTTGGGCAGTCAGTCCAGCTGTGAGCTGATCACCCCTGGCCCAGCGTCGTGTGGTCAAGGCAGGCTGTGCCTGTCAAGGCCTGAGCAGGGGTAGGGAGTGTCAAGCCATCTTACCACCTGCCAGAAGGAGGCTTTGGAATGAAGTGGGGAGAAGGTCTGGGCTGAGGCTGGCTGAGGAAACTGATGCCACTGGCATAAACAAGACATACCTCTGCTTTCACAGAGCTGATGGAAGTGCCATCCCATAGCTCCAGGTCCTTAGGGCTGGTGTGAGTCTTATACTGGGTGTGATGGCGGGGTGAGGAGGATGTGAATTTATTGGGGAAAGCACCTTGAAAGTGGCAACACTGGAGCGTGGCCTTCAGAATGGGGCCTGTCAGCAGCCATGCCAGGAAGGGGAGATGCATTATGGGGGGCGGGACCTGAATGACCAATGCCACAGAGACGGGAATGCGTAGTGCTGGGAAAGGACAGGCATTAGGAGCTGGCATTGGGGGGCAGACAGAGTGAGATTTCAGATGATCGTGAAAGACATCCTGAACTGTATCTCCTCAGGATACAGGGAGCGGTTTGGGGGGTTCTGTGCATACAAGGGATGGGTCACAGGTGCACATTTGGAAGATGGCTCTGTCGAGTGGAGGCTGAGCTAGACTGGATCAGGGAGAGGCTAGAGACCACTGGGAGCCGTAGAGTCCAGGTGGATGTGACAGTCCTAAGCAGGAAGTCAGAGCGTGACAGAGTGCATGGGGCTGGGGAATGGTTTGGGTGACACAATGAAGGGGAAGTCAAGTTCAACTCCCAGGTTTGGGAAATGAGCTGCGGCTGCACGTAAATCAATTTTCTGCTCCACTAAGTTTATTCATTTAAATGCCCAAACTTAAATTAACTCTTTTTGGATGGAAAGCTTTCTAAATAGTGACCATTGAACATCGCCCTCTGCCTTTTTCCGAAATGGAAATAGAACATATTGTAAGCATAGTGTGATGGGATAGTTGCTGTGAATAATTGCAGCTATTCTTATTGTCAGTTGCCTCAAGGCCTGGCGAGGTGTTTGGAACCCTTTGCCCCAGCAATGAATGGCCCCAGGCTGTTGTACTTAGCTAGTTCTGGGTTTTTTTCTCTTTTTTTTCCTAAAAAAAAAAAAAAAAAAACACGAAAGAAAAGCTGTTACTTCCCTCCTGGCTCTTCCCTTCTTTGCTTTCAGCTGTCATTTTTCAGCCCCAGAGCTTCAGAGACCCTCATCCTCCAGCTATTTCTAATCTTCTGCCCCGGGCCTTTCAAATCTCCAACTCCTCTTAAATATACAGCCGCTGTGATGGCTGTTTCCTTAGTTAACTTGTGGGTTTCTTCTTGTTGCTTCCCCGCTATAGCTTTGTTGCAGATGACTGAGCTTTGAGTGCATGTTTTTGTATTTCTTGGGTATTCCCCACAGTACCTAGGTGGTGCAGAGCATGTTGCTGATACTCAGTAAACATCCATGGATTTAAGAGAAGTAAACAGCCATCTGTTTTTTTGTTTTGTTTTGTTTTTTGTTTTTTTTTTTTTTTCTCAGCACTAAAGAAGTTTACCTTCAGTTTCTTAAAAGCTGGAGTTGCAAAACCATATTTGAGAGCCATTTTTTTTTCTCCCTCAAAATGCGGTCTTAATTATGTGGTGATAGCCAGAGACACCGCCTGGAAGCCTGTGCTTCAGGAGCAGAATGACCCTGCCGCTCCTCATTGTCTGTGGATTTAGGCACGGAGAGCCGCACAGATAAAAGCAGATGAGTCACAGGTGTGGATCTGCTCGGCAGCTCTTGTTGTTAGCGGTACAAAACCACAGGTGCGTATTCAGCATCGAGAAGCAGGAAGAGGAGCCCTGATGATTCTGAGGGTCTCAGGGCAAGTTAGTTACGTGGAAACTTGAAAAATGCATTGGAGATGCAGCCCAGCTTCCGCAGCCGTGGAGAAAAATGAGAATGATTGTTGCTATTTGCTGTCGGGGCACCATTTAAGCCCATGTCTTGCTAGGTCAAGGTTTTCATGCCCAGAGCTATAAATTAAAGAGATGCCTTAGACTTGGGTGCTGTTCCTCTGACTAGAAGCTGGGTCTGTTTATTCCCTTGCAGTTGCTAGGAGCATCGTAGACCAGAAGGAAGGAAATGGAGGATGAATGATTTTAAGCATATTTTCCAAGAGTAATGAAACCAAAAACACAAATTCCCACACACCAGAAAGGAACTCGTTTCCATCCAGTGTAGAAAAAGCTCCTGGCAAGATCCAGACTCTCTGACAATTATTCCCCTGTGCGAGGGTTTAGCTGGGCCACCGGCTTGATTTAAAACCCGGGTTCAGTGGAATGTGTGGGCAGAGTGTAGTAAGCAGGCCAAGTCTCTGCAAACCAGGATCTGAATCAGTTATTTAAAACAACAGACTTGGGTAAAATCAACAGTCATTCTAATCTAGTTTATCTGGGAGCAGTTTATCTCACAAAACCTCATTTAGTTCCATGAAATTGAGGTTGTTTTCTTGGTATATGAGATCACAACTTCCTGTGGTATTGTGGCCTTCCATCATTTTTAATGAATTCCTTAATGATTTAATCCCACTCTTGGATGAGTTGAAGGTGGCATCCCTCTTGCTACAGAGACTAGGACAAAAGGCCATTTTCTTTTATGTAGGTGACCTGGGTTTTGTTTTCATGAGTTCAGAAAGGACTTAGTAGACAACAGGTTCTGCTATCTAAAGCAGAGTATCTTCTTTATTACCTTAAAGAAGAGTTGCTGGATACTTAAACTAAATTCAAAGTCATCACTTTTGGTATAGGTTCTCCAGCATTCAGTTGGCTTATAGTAAACAGCCTGTCTCAGTTCATTGCTGTGCAAAAATCCACATTAAAACCTAGTGGCTTAAAAGAACAACATTCATTTGCTCAGAATTCAGCAATTTGGGCAGGGCTCAGCAAGGATGGTTCATCTCTGCTCTTCATGATGCCAGCTAGCGTGGCTTGACTGAGGCTGGAAGATGTACTTCCAAGATGGCTAACTCATGACTGGAAAGTTGGAGCTGGCTGTTGACTGGGAACTCAACTGCTGCTGTTGACCATAGCTTCAGTTCTTTTCCTTGTGGCCTCTCCATATGGGTCTGTTGGGCTTTTCTTTTTCTTTTTTTCTTTTTCTTTCTTTTTTTTTTTTTACTGCATTTTAGGTTTTGGGGTGCATGTGAAGAACATGCAAGATCGTGGCATAGGTACACACATGGCAGTGTGATGATGTGCTGCCTTCCTCCCCATCACCTATATGTTGGGCTTTTCACAGCATGGTGGTTGGATTCTAAAAGAAAGGATACTAAAAGTTCTAAAAGAACAAGCCCCACTGTGTAAGCACTTATTAAGCCTCTGCTTATATCATGCTTGGTCATATCTCATTGGCTAATACCAGTCACATAGTATGATGAGCAGCATAATGGTCTCTCAAAGACGTCCATGTCCTAATAGCTGAAAACTGAATGTTGTCTTACATGGCAATACAGGTTTTGCAGATACGGTTAAGGTTAGGATCTTGAGATGGGAAAGCTATCTCAGGTTATGTGATGCGCTCAGTGTAATCACCAGGGTTCTTTATTTTAGAGACGGGGTCTTTTAGGCTAGAGTGCAGTGACACAAAAATGGCTTATTGCAGCCTCTACATCCCAGGTTCAAGCAATCTTCCCAGCTCAGCTTTCCAAGTAGCTGAGACTACAGACTTGTGCCACCATGCCCAGTTAACATTTTTTTAATTATTTTTTGTAGAGATGGGGACTCCCTATGTTGCCCTGGCTGATCTCAAACTACTGGGCTCAAGTGATCCTCCCACCTCTGCCTCCCCAAGTTCTGGAGGTGTGAGCCACTGTGTCCAGCCCAGCGTCCTTATAAGTGAAAGACAGAGGCAGCAGAGTCAGAGTAAGAGAACAAGATGTGATGACAGGAGCAGTGATGAGAGTGATGCAGAGTTTGGCTGAGAAGATGGTGGATGGAGCCACCAGCAAAGGAATCCAGGCAGGCTTTGGAGGCCAGAAAAGGCAAGAAAATGGGCCCTCCCTCCCTTGGAGCCTCCAGAAGAAACACCCCTGCCAACCCTTTGACTTCAGCCAAGCGAGACTCTTGTCAGACTTCTGACTTCCAGAACCATGAGTTAATAAATCTGTATTGTTTTAAGCCACTGAGTTTGTGGTAGTTTGTTAACAGCAGTGAGAGAAAACAAATGCACATGGACAACCCCAGAATCCATGGGGAGGGGCCCTACACAGAGGCATGGATCTAGGAGTCACCAAAGTAACAGTCCATTATCCGAAATGGGGACATTTGACAAACCAGAAACTCATGGCATTTTCTTCAGTAATTAATTTTGCCCAGAGTTAAATATTTTATGGATGCCTTACAGTCTTTCTGGTCAAGATGGATGTTCCATTCTCTATGCGTTCCAGTGATTCCAAGTTGAAATTGTGGCTGCCAAACTGAATGTGATACCACTTCAGGCCTTTGTGTTGGAGCCACTCTGAGGTTCCCTTTCCCTTCCCCAACTTTTATTATGAAAAATTTCAAACAGAAAAATTTAAAGATTAGGACAATGCATTTTGGGATATCTACCACCTAGATTCAAAAATTATTAATATTCTGCCATATTTGCTTAATTTATGTGTGCATGCCTGTTTACAATAGCAAAGACCTGGAACCAACCCAAATGCCCAACGATGATAGACTGGATAGGGAAAATGTGGTACATATACACCATGGAATATTATGCAGCCATCAAAAACGATGAGTTCATGTCCTTTATAGGGACATGGATGAACCTGGAAACCATCATTCTCAGCAAACTGACACAAGAGCAGAAAATCAAACACCGTATATTCTCGCTCATAGGCGGGTGTTGAACAATGAGAACACATGGACACAGGGAGGGGAGCACTACACACTGGGGTCTGTTGGGGGGAAATGGGGGAGGGGCGGGGGGTGGGGAGGTGGGAAGAGATAGCATGGGGAGAAATGACAGATACAGGTGAGGGGACGGAAGGCAGCAAAGCACACTGCCATGTGTGTACCTATGCAACAATCTTGCATGTTCATCACATGTACCCCAAAACCTAAAATGCAATAAAAAAAAAAGAAAAAAAAAAAAATTTATGTGTGCATGCATATCTATGTATATTTTTGGCTGAGGTGTTTGAAAGTTTCAGACATCAAGACCCTTCACCTCTAAGTACTTTAGCATGTGTCCTAACTATAGGGACATTCTCCTGCACTGCCACAGTGCTCATTACACCTAGTAAAACAAATGATTCTCCACAATCATCTAGCATCCAGTCTACATTCAAATTTCCCCAATGGCCAAAACAAATTTTTAGAATTGTTTTTTAAAAATATATTCATATGTTACATTTAGTTATTGTCCTTCTAGTCTCTTATTCTAAAATAACCCTCCACCTTTTTTTTACCCTTGCATAGCTTTGACAGTAATCTTGCAGAATGTCCCACATCCTAGATTTGCCCAGTTATTTCCTTGCAGTGCTGTCTAACTTGTTCCTCTATGCCCTGTACCTCCTGTAAATTGAAAGTTATATTCAAAGGCCAGTCTAGATGCAGGTTGTGCACTTTTGGTAAGAATATTTTTATAGATGATACCATGTCCTGCACATGATAGCACATCCAGCACATAATGTCAGGTGTCTCCTATTGTTGACTTTGTTTAATCACTAGGTTAAAGGGATCATGAGGTGTTGCCATTGTGAAGGTAGATTTTTTTTTCTTTCTGTAATTAGCAAATAATTTGTTGGGGTGATAATTCAGCAAGGAGCAGATATGCTCTTTCCCAAGAACTTTTACCTAGTGGCTTTTGCATTGCCTGATAACCCTTATGTGAGGCAGCAGGGGTATTGTAAAATGGTAATTTTTAAAATCCTATTATTATTTCTGCACTTATTAGCTGAAAGTTTTATCTTTTGGTTTTTGGGGTTTTTTGTTGTTGTTGCTGCTGCTGCTGCTGTTTTTGTTGTTGTTGTTGTTGTTTGTTTTGTTTTGTTTTGTTTTGTTTGAGACAGTTTCACTCTTGTTGCCCAGGCTGGAGTGCAATGGTACAATCTCAACTCATTGCAACCTCCACCTCCTGGGTTCAGGTGATTCTCCATGGTTCAGTCTCCTTTGGCTAAAAATACAAAATTAGCCAAAATTGCATACCTGGGATTATAGGTATGCAATTTTGGCTAATTTTGTATTTTTAGTAGAGACGGGCTTTCTGTATGTTAGTCAGGTTGGTCTTGAACTCCCAATCTCAGATGATCCACCCACCTTGGCCTCCCAAAGTGCTGGGATTACTTACAGGTGTGAGCCACCGCACCCAGCCTCAAACTGAAATTTTAATTCTTGTGCATTAATATGTATACCTGTTTGTGTATAATGTATGCATACACATAAAATAGTTTCAAACTTATAACATTGATATTATTACTAACAATAAAACTACCAGGTAAAGTTTTTCTTTGCACTTTCTTTTTGTTCTTAGAATATATCCCATTACAAATGTATAATCAGAGTACTGAGTTGAAAAGTCATTTGAAATTTTTTTTCTTTGTGTGATTATGTTATCAATTTTATAAACAGTTAGGTTCGTGTGTTTTGGACCGTGAGGTTTATCCCCCCTTTTAAAATTGATTTCGTTTTTTAGAAAATATAAAACACTATACAGCAAGCTCCCACTTAATGTCATCAATAGGTTCTTGGAAACTGACTTTAAGTGAAATGACATATAACAAACCAATTTTTTTCTCATAGTGTTATAAGACAGTGTTGAACAAAATGATATTATTCCACAACCTGCTATACGTCATTTCACTTAAAGATGCAGTTTCAAGAACTTAAGAAGGCCACAAAGTGAAGACTTAATATATGTGGTTTAAAAGTCAAAACCATGAAATCTTGATTCCACGCCTTGATTCCACTCCATTCCCCTATATAGATAACCATTTTGCTAGTGTTTTATCTCTCCAGTGCATCATTTTGTAAAAAAAAAAAAAAAATTTCATCTTCATTCTTATTTCTCCTTCTTTCTTAGACAAGAGCAGCATGCCCTCTGTATTCTTCCTCACCCTGCATTGTGCGCTTTTTGATATAGCCTTGGAATCCCTCTACACCAGCCCTTCAAGGCCATCCTCTTTGTCCATTGTATGTACTTATCCACCGTGTGGCTGCTCAGGAATGGATTCAGCAAACTGACTGTCAATGGGCTCTTGGGTTGTTTCCAGTCTTCTTCTTCCACAGACAGTGCTGCAATGAGTAGTCTCTAGGCATGTTGTTTTGCACATGTGAAGGTGCATCATCAAGTGGGATTTATGGGTCAAAAGATGAAAACAGATGTAATTAGTCAGGTATTGCTACATCCTCTTCTCTGGAGGCTATACCATTTTGCACCCGCCCCCCTCCACCCAGCAATGTGTGAGAATATTTGTGTCTCCACAGCCGTAACCACAAAATCTTGTCAAACTTTTGGCTCTTTGCCAATATGATGAACGAGAAATGGTGTTTCTGTTTTGTTTTAATTTATGTTTACCTTATGAGTAAGGTTACACATTTTTTTCATAGGTCTAGGGGCCATTTCCTCTTCTCTTTCTATAAACTGTCCATCTTTTGTTCATGTTTCTGTCATGTGATTGGTCTTTTTCCTTTCAGAGAATTTCTAATTTAGAGAGAGTAAGCCTTTTTCTCTAAGTTGCAAATGGTTTCCTTTCTTAGTTTTATCTTTTTTTAAAACTTGTCTTATATTTTTGCAATGTATTTATTTTATTTTTATTTTATCAATCTTGTATTTCAAATCATAAGTAGAAAGACTTTTCCACTCCCTAATGATTAAGGAATTCACTCACGTTTTCTTCTATAACATGTTGAACTTTATTGTTTAGTTAGCTATCTAATGCATTTGGAGGCTTTTTTTTTTTTTTTTCTGGTGAATGGTATCATAGAGATTCAACTTTTTTTTTTCTAAAAAGTTATCCATCTTTCCCCAGAAGGTTTGAAATGCTGCCTTTATCATATACCAAATTTCTACATGGGGTCTATTTGCCAACCTTCTATTTTCTTCCATTGATCTTTCAGACCCAAGGTTCTTGAAGTTCATCTTGACCCAGAACAGTGTGTCTCTGTCATGTTCTTCAACAGGCCAGAGCCAGCTCAACCCTTAATGGTGAAAGCCCGAAACTGAGCACTTAGTGTGGAGTAGCTACACATCCATTCCTTTGAGATACTCTAAAAGCTCTTCCTGGCTCTTGCTGGACTATCAGGGTACTGTATACAAATCTGTGCTAGTTTGGCTCCTTGTGGAATTGCTTTTGCTAAACAACACTTATTAGTGACAGGTCATGGTCCTATATTGAAGGATGTGCTAAGGAAAAACCCTGTAAAACTCAAGGGTGTTGAGAATTCACTGCCATCGTTCTCTCACTCTTAATTTTATCTTATTTTTCCTGTATTTACCTGGTTTTCCTGACATTATTTTACTTTTACCTTTTAAAATTATATTCATCTTTGTAAGCAGTTCTGGAGTATATACTGTTGAAGGAGGAGGGAAGGAAGGAAGGGAATCACACAAGACTGATGACTTTGTGCTGCAGTGAAATATGTAAACAGTGCACAGTCCTTGATATCGGGCTAGATTTACTGCACTCTTCAAAGGAACTTTTCTTGGACAGGTTTACCTAATGCAGAAAAACACCTTTGCTTCCAGATCAAGCACCTTTCATCCTTTAAATCTAATCATTTTAAATGAGATAGGAATACATGCAGAAGGATTTTCAAGCTGTTACAGGTTCAGACGCGTGTGTTAGACACCACAGTTGGCTTGAAGCATTTGCGTTTGACTTTGTTGAACACATCTGTACCTTGACTCATCCTCGCCATGTGGTAGACAACACAGCATTGTTGGACCAATGCAGACCTTTCTCGGGCATCCATTGCCATCCAGTCCCTTGTTTTGGTAAGTGATGTGTATCTCCCTTGCTTCTTCATACTTCTCCCTGGTCCAGAGCCCTGTGAACCCGTGTGTGGGCCATACCACCTTGAGGAGGCCTTGACTGCTTCTTCCCTTTAGGCACCCATTTGCTTCAGTCCCCAGCCCTGGGCCCTACTGGTACCTAAGGCGACTACATTGGCCTTGCTTCCTTCTTCATCAGTGCCTCTGAGCCTTTCTCCTTGCTTAGGAAGTTTCTGCATTTGTTGCATTTGATCAAGCATCCTTGTAAATATAAAAATTTCCCCATCACAAATCAGTCTGCTGCATCTTCCTAACACTGATAATGGCCTTGGCTGGGGCCCAGTTGACCCTTCCTGGCTGATCACACTCTCCTCAATCTCGGTGCCTAAGCCATTACTTGTGTCATTATTTCTTATCCAAAGGGCCCATGTCCCTTAGCCAAAATTCTGAAATAGAAAGGCTCTGCAAACAGGAAATCACGTGACAGCAGAAATCCAGCCTAAACTGACGTGAGGCCATTTATCGTCCTTATTTATCCCAATAGATGTGAATGTGAATGCTGATACCTTTTGCTGTGGAAATATGACTGTGTCTGATTCTGGGGTACTGTCCCAGAACCTGCTGGGAGTATCATGATATATGGCATTTGTCATCTGAATTTCAAAACAGATGAGGTCCCAAGAACTTGTGATAAGGGATTGTGGGCCCGGAGAAAATCGGAGGCGGGAGATGCCTGTAATTTCATGCCATATGACTGTCAGGATAGCTTGTGCATAGAAATGACCCATGTCTAGGTAAGTAAAAGTGTATGAGGCCCAACACTTGGAAAATACTCAAGTCCAGTTAGCATACTAAGGGCTTCCCCATTCCTGGAATATCCACAGGACGTGTATGCAAGCTAGGAAAGAGGCTCCCAGATCAGAATATACTAGATGTCCCAGTCCCCAGAGTTTGTCAGCTCCGGGTACCCTGACACCAGCAGGTTTCTGGATTTGCAAATCTAAGAATAATTAAATTGAAACACTTTCCTTATGCCAGGCAGTGTTCTAAGTGCTCAGTATGGATAATCTAATCAGATCCTTGTGACAACCCTTTGAGACAGTTGATACCACCATCCCTTTACCCATGAGGAAATAGAGGCCCATCCAGGTTAAGTGAATCCATTACAGTTCAGATACCAGAAAACACAAACCTCTCCAGCTGTTTAAGAAGAGATGAATAGAGGGCACTGGGAGTTTCCAGAATCATTACAAGGGCCCGGAGGAGCAGGATGGAGGCTCAGCTTCCAGAAATGAGTCTCAATAGAACACTGCATGGCTGGACACCTCAAGATTGCCGCTTCCACGGTCAGGAAAGTTGGGAATCAGGATGCCGCTGCAGGAACTGTCAACCCCAGTAATACCCACTCAGCCACCTTCTGAGGACCAGGAGAGGTGACCATGACTGTTGGCTCCTGAGTTGGCATGCCTTCCGCTGCACCTGCACTCTGCTTTCCAGCACACCTGCCCAACTGGTGACTGGTCTCCTTGCCTGTGCTACCCAGAGAACGGCAGAGTCTACCGCCCTGTGGTCTCCATCTCATTTCCTTGGCCTCTCAAAGCGTACAGGAACTCATCTGCTTGGCAGAATCTTAAACACATCTAGAATCTGGAGGTGCACGGGAATAGGTCATTGTCAGTTTGCCAACTTTGGCATACAGGAAGTCACATGGGGAGGAAGGTCCAATGGATGTTGATTAAGCCCATCTGCAGACCCACACATTAAATAACTTCCCAGAGCTTACCCAGGAAGTGAAAGAACCAGGATTTGAAGCCAGGCTGTGTGTTCCCAGCATCTAAGCTCTGTAAAGTGTACTGCCTCCCAGGAATCCCATGAGCTCATGCCTGGGGCTGGCTGGTTTCTTTGGCAGGTCTACAGCTGTGGCCTATGTGTCTGTACGGTATAAGGTGAACTCTTGAGCTAGGATCTGAATCCTTTGGGGACTGGGATTGATGGTGTCCATCTAATGTCTATTGACTGGGTATATCTGTTACCCTTTGATATAACAACGCTCCCTAACAAACCACCCAAAATTCACTGACTTCAAACAGTAGACATGTAATAATGCTTGCCTACTCTATAGGTTGGCTGGTTCTTCCCTTCTCAGCTGGGTTCACTCATGCATTGGTGGTCAGCTGCAGGTCACTTAGGTGGCTCTACTTATCCTGGCTGGGACCCGTCACATGCTTGGGGTTAGCTGGCTGATCTCTCACTAAGTAGGCTGATTTCTCATCCTCCAGTGAGCCCAGCCAGCATGTTCTTATAGCAACTTCTGAGAAATGAAAGAGGAAGTGGAAATGTGCATGCCTTTTCCCAAAGCCAGTCACACTGTCATGCTCAAGGTCATGGTGCAAAGGGTACCTCAAAGTTGTACCTCTCTGGATACAGAGAGGCCATTAGTTGGGGTCATCAACTAATTAGAGAACCTTTGGCACAATATTTAACCTCTCCAACTGCCCACACAACTGAACTCCTTGGAAAGAGCATTGCTGGGATGGGAGGTGTGGAGAGCCAAGCCCTCTGGAACCCTGCACATTAAATCCAATGTGGAATTCAGCACCCGGGGGCTATCTAGCCAGGCTCTGCATAAATGAAATCATCTGTTCTTTTGGCTGGCTTTATTCTGTGCTCACGCCAGGGCTCCCCAGCTGACTAAGGGACACAGCCATTAACTTGTGGGGCATGTGCTTAACAGAGCTGCTTCTCAACAAAGACAGTCTTTTGACATCTCAAGCGGCATGCTCAATTGCCAATTAAAAAGCTCATGTCCTCACTGTGACAAATACCAGGGAAAACAATTCCGTGATTCAGAACACAAGTGGAGGAACATGAAGCAAGTCCATCATGATGGGAGCACTGGCCTTGGGGGTTTTCATCCCACCTCTCGGTGAGACAGAGCGTGATGCTCCCCAGAGTTCCCAGATCATTCCGCTTAGCTGGGCAGGATGCCCCGCCAGGCTGAGATGGTTCCTCCCGCTTCATGGGATCAGGTGCAGGGTCAGGGTTGTTTTTCTGTAGCTTAGATTTCGGCTCGCACATCTTATGTTTTCTTAATTCATATTTAATAACCTTACAGGGCTCTCCGGTGGCTGTGCTGTGAGACAGATCAGGAGACCAAGGTTGTCGGTGCAGCTGGGATTCTGGGTTCCTTAGGGCCCTGATCCCTTCTCTGTAGAACACGAGGGGCTGCCCCCAAGGCTTCAGCCCTGATGGTTCAGTTGGCAGCTTTGATACTGAAAGACTCTAAGAAAATGGACATTCCTCCTATTTTTCTTTTGGATCCATTTCCCTTTGAAGAGAAGTTGCGCTGTCTCCCCAGGTCCCCCGTGGAAGCAGAGTTGTGTTCTTCGTGGTTCATTTCTCAGGAGAGGTGTTTTAACTAAGTTAGTAATAATAATAACAACAGCTTTTTGAGAAATAATTCACATACCCTACAATTCACCCACCTAAGGTATACAATTGAGTGGTTTTTAATACAGTCACATATACATGCAGCCGTCCCTGTACGCACTAATATAACCCAACTATGGCTTATATTAGAACATTTTCATCATCTCAAAAAGAAACCCCATACCCATTAGCAATCATTTCCCATTTTCCCCTCACCTAATCCCTGGCAACCACTGATCTGTTGTTTTTTCTTTTTCACTGAAACAGATTCCTGACAGATCTACTTTCTATGTCTATAGAGTTCCCTGTTCTGGACAATGGCTATCAGTGGAATTACATAACAGTGTGGTCTTTTGTGACTTGATTCTTTCCCTTAGCATAAACTAAGGAAAATTTTTAAAGTTTCTCTTTAAAGCCAGATGGCTGGATTTGAATCCTGGCTCCACAGCCTACTGGCTGTGTGTTTTTAGGTAAGTGACTTAACCTCTCTGTGTCTGTTTCCCCATCTTAATACAGAGAGAATTCCAGCGCTCACTCACATATAAAGGCTCACTCACATGTAAAGGCTGGATTTGAGCTGTGCCTGGAACCCAGTAGCAACCCAGGGAATGTGAGTTCTCATCATCTTTCTTGTCCCGTGTCCCCTCAAGGCCTTGCTGTGTTTGAGGAGTCTTGCCTGTTTGTTTTCATTCCCACGGCAAACATCAACAGCAGCGTGCACAGCTCTTCCCACGTGGGATGCACCAGTGTCAGAGGGACTGGGAAGGCCTGCAGATGTTCCCTTGTGAGTGTCCTCCAGGTGGGGGACAGAGGGATTTCGGACAGGCACGTTAGTCCATCTTACTCCTCAGGATTTAAGTTAACAGGAATAGTAGAAGGGATCAACATTGACCCAGAAAGCTGGCGCACAGGCCTGCTGCTGGGTAATGTATTCGTCCACTCTTTAGTTCCTATGAAGAAGCACCTGAGGCTGGGTAGTTGATAAAGAAAGGAGTTCATTTGGCTCGTCATTCCGCAGGGTGTCTAGGAAGCATGGCACTGGCATCTGCTCCTGGTGAGGCCTCAGGATGCTTCCAGTCATGGCGGAAGGTGAAGGGGGAGCAGGCTGTTCCATGACGAGAGTGAGAGCAAGAGAAGGGGGAGGTGCCACACTCTTTTATTTGTATTTTTTCTTGAAACAGGGCTTGCTTTGTCACCCAGTCTAGAGTGCAGTGGTACGATCACAGCTTATTGATGCCTCAATCTCCTGCACTCAAGTGATCCTCCCACCTCAGCCTCTTGAGTAGCTGGGACCACTAGCATGTGCCACTGTGCCCGAAAAAAATTTTTTGTTTGTTTTTTTAGAGATAGGGTCTCACTGTGTCGCCCAGGCTGGTCTCCAATTCCTGAGCCCAAGTGATCCTTCCCCTGCAGTCTCCAAAGTGCTGGGATTCCAGGTGCGAGCCACCATGCCTGACTCTTAAACAACCAACTCTCTCATGAACTGGGCACGAACTCGGTCATCACCAAGGGGATGGGGCCGAGTCATTCACAGGGGATCCGCCTCCAGCATCCGGCACCTCCCACCAGGCCCCACCTCTAGCATTGGAGATCACATTTCAGCATGAGATTTGGAGGGGACACACATCCAAACCATGTTAGGAAGCTGAGAAAAGTGACATCTGCCTCTGAAACAGTTCTGGGAATGTCACTGGCGGGTGCCTGCCAGGTACACTCATGCTGTCGGCCCCTCCTTTGTGTCCTCAGTATTTTTTACTCTAAGCATCATCACAGCCTTTGTTGAAAGGAGCCACTGTTCCTGTTTGTCTTTTTTCTAGAAGCATCTCTTATGTAGCCATGTACAGCAATGCATAACGTTGTTAACTATAAAAATGACACCAACACATTTAGAAAGGCCACCGGATAGAGTAAAGGAAAATATATCCCTTGATGCTGACACACTCACTGGCTTGCTTTTGGAGTGTGCTTCTTTCTATCTTCGGGTGCTAGAACTTTAGGAGAGTAAGTGGGCTGTTGGGGAGCTCTGAAGACTGATCACCTCCCACACACATCCCCCCAACACCTGAGCTTCTGCGTAGCCACTCCATTTATGCCGGGACTGTGGTTTCTTTGTGTGTTTTTATGTCTTTTCCATGTCTGGGTCTGGGTTTGCCTCCCCTGAGAGATTGTAAACTTCTAAAGAACAAGAACTGTGTTGTCTCCTTTACAGCAGTGTATGTTTTGCTTTAAAAAAAAAAAAAAAGTCAAAGTAAATTTTAAAAAAACGTTTCTTGTCCATGCCTACGCTGTTCTCTTATTGACTTGAGGGTTTAGACAATGTCTCTGAAAATTGTCTGGGAAACAGTCCCTGGCCCCACCATGATCGGCTGCTTGACATAACCCCACCGTGGCTCAGCCACCAGGTCTCGGGATCTGTGTCTTCTTCTACCTGGGAACTGCTTGTCCTGTGTGACAGAAAAATGCAGCAGTTGTTGTCAGCCAAGGGCGGACAGGCAGGATTCCCCCGAAGCTGTGGGACTTTGCTAACAATGCATCTCCCACATCAAGGCTTTTCAGAAATGCCATTGAAAATAGAAGTGTGGGAGCAGCATTTTCTTCTCTGCCGTATGGGAATTCCGGGGAAAGAGCCCACCTTGAAGGAACGTGCTTGCTGGGGGTGTGGTGGGGGAACCTTTCCCCTGGAGCCGGAGGCCCTGCCGGGCCCTGGCAACCCCAAGACGCCCGCTGAGCTCTGCTGCTCTGGATACCCTAAGAAATGGAAGTCAGCAGCCCTGACTCCTGGCTAAGGCTGGGCTTCAATTAAGCCAGAGAAACACGATTTATTACCAGCATGTTTTCAGTTCCAGGCGGTGCCTTGAAAAGGTCACCTTATATGAATATTTAGAAAAAGCAACATCATAAAAGAGACTTGGTATTTTTTTCTTTTTTTGAAGAAGAAAATTCAGGCTCACTGGTAACCTACAATGGACAAACTCCAGCACTTTTTATTTAACCTGCATTTACCCTTTAAAAAGGGGGAGGAGGTTTTGGAACTGCATTTGAGGAGACTTTCTGTGTCCAGGGGATTTTACAGCATTTGAAACCAGGGCAGTGAGCTTCATACCTGGGACCCGAGGTCCACTTACTGACTAAATGTCCATTAAAACAGCAAATGAGGAGGCCAGGTCTGCTTTGAACAGTCTAGCCTAATTGTGTTGTATTTGTATCAGCTGATGGCTACTCTTTTCATTAGAAGCTTTTAACCTGTGGGTCATCTTTTGAAATACACATTTGATTGAGTCAGTTCTTCCTTTAAGAGCTCAATTGGCTCCCCTTGCCCGAGGAGAAAGCTGGGCCCCTAACCCTCCCGCCCTGGCCCCTTGGGATCTGGACACAGCCTTGCCTCAGAGCTCAGCCTGTCCCCTCCCCTCCCCTCCTGTCACCTCCTGTGTCCCATTCCAGCCCCATAGTGAGGGGACTTAGTGGATTATATTGTAGGATGAGCTTAGTTAAAGATTAAACGAGTATGTTTATTCTTTATTTCAGAGAGTAATTGTTTTAAAAAGAATTTTATTTTTATGCTTAGTAGGATAGATTTTATTTAAACCCCCAGGCAGACTCCATTTAAATCTGTCTATAAATTGTATAGTCTTGATGTTTTGTATAACTCTGATACACATTCTTTACAAAATCCCAGTTTTATTTTTACAAGATGAAGATTATACATTTTAAAGCAGTTATTTCGTCAGCTTTTTCTGTCTCCTTGTATAATCATATCAGAAGACTGAATAATGATTTCGTTATTTCATTTGCACCATCTCTTGTGACTCTTAAGCAGTCTGCCTGCAGTGCTCTGTGTTTTTTGCTATCCCTCTGTTCTTGTGATTTTTCTGCAATCTTTCCCCGCCTTGCCCAGATCTCTTCCTCAATGAAAGTTGTTTTTTGGTTTTTGATTTTTTTTTTGTACAACAAATATTTCTTGGTGCCTCCTGCCCACCAGACCCTATGCCAGGTGCCAAGTATAGAATGCAGATCAGACAGCCAGGTTGCCTACCCCTTGGCTCTTGGCATGGAATGCTGTGAGCCTTTCCATTAAAGAGGGCTAAGGGCTATGAGCTGATTTTGACAACTTGTAGAAACAGGAACAGTGGGCAGAGGTGGGGCACATTTATTTTTCTTGCATCTGCAGCCTCTGTGCAATCAATTTGTAACTTCTGCAGACATATTTATTGTGAATTAAATAAGACCACCCTTAGATGTCTCTGGAATGTGCCCTCTTCTCAGGCCTGGCTCCTTCTGGGACAGCTGTTGTCTTTAGTTTCTTGCATTATCAATAACAAAGTCTTGGCCAACCCATAAAAGTATCCCACTTCCATAATCCCCGACCTCCTGTGACTGATTAATAAAGCTCTGTAAAAAGGTTGCCTAAAAATATATTTTATAAATACCGTGTATTATGATTCAGAGTGACACCTCATGTTAAAATATGCTCTTCAGCTTTAACCTCTGTTAAGCTGAAGTCATTCTGCCAGGTCTGGTCGGTTTATCATTACTGTTGTTATTGTTACCATCATTGATTTGTCTGTTGTGAGTGAAGGTCTTTGTTAAAAACAAATAAGTGGAAATCCAGTTAATGTAAGATATTTTGGGTTCTGCATTTTATTTACCTTTCTGCTTAAGAACTTTCTCTGAGGATAGGCAGACAAGTTTGCCACTGAGTGATGAAGAGAAGCATCAGCTGAGGGATGGTCTCCTTTTTTTTTTTTTTTTTTTTATTGTTGTTGTTTATTTGGTTGTGGTTTTTTGTTTTGTTTTGTTTTGTTTTGTTTTTGAGACAGAGTCTCACTCTGTCGACCAGGCTAGAATGCAGTGGTGCGATCTCAGCTCACTGCAACCTCCACCTCCCAGGTTCAAGCGATTCCCCTGCCTCAGCCTCCCGAGTAGAGTCTCCTGATTTTGTAAATTCTGCCATGTGGTTCATCTGATAGCTACACTTAGGCACTGAATTGTGTCCCCCCAAAATCTACATGCTGAAGCACTAACTCCCAGTAGCTCAGAATATGACTGTACTTGGAGATAGGGTCTGTAAAAGGGGTAATTAAGGTTAAGCCTGGCTGGTGTCCTTATAAAAAGAAGACACAGAGAGGGACACAGGAATGTGCGTGCAAAGAGGAAAGACCATGTGAGGACATCGTGAGTGAGAAGTTGGCACCTGCAAGCCAGGGAGAAGGGGCCCCAGAAGACACCAAGCCTGCTGACTCTTTGATCTTGGAACTCCGGCCTCCAGAGCTGTGAGAAAATAAATTCCCATTGTTTAAACCACTCAGCCTGTGGCATTTTGTTACGGCAGCCCTAATAAATTAATGCAACCACCAAGCCTATTGCAAAGGATTTTTCTTCCAAGCAGATTGCTGTTTGATGAGAGGAGCCAGCATCCTCCTCGTTTTTGTCGCTGGAGGGGCCCAAGGCAGAGAAGACTACTGGCCCTGGGCCCTTGGTGCAGTGGGGCAGTGACAGCAGTGGGAGGAGCAGCCGCCTCCACAGAACCCCCAGCAGGCTCCCCATAGCAGCTGAGTGCTTGCAGAGCTGTGCCAGGAACCCAGGAAAATGCAGGTGGAAGAATTCGTTCTAGAATCCTTGGAGCCTTGATTTGGGCTGTGCTCAGGAGTGTTCGTTCTCTTTTCCGTGGATCTTCACAAAATATCCGAGAACTAAATCTGCAACTTCTCTAGTAAGGCCACGTGATGCGTGCGTCTAGCACCCACGAGTGAGGAGCCGGAAACATTCTCCCGCGCCAGCTCTGCGGGGTTCTGGCTACTTGCGCTTGGGTGTAAATGCTCGCATTGCGTTTTCTGTTCCTGCCACATTGCACGCTCCAGCCTGGATGCAGCATTATCACTGCTGTAGGAATTTTTGACAACTTATTTATGAGTATTAGGATTCTGGAGTCTTCCCCCACCAAAAAAAGAGGGGGTAGCTGTGTCTGCACTTTGAGATGTTCCCAGGATGGCAGCCCTCGTGGGGTCCGGTCACCCGCAGGGCTGGCGGTAGATGCTGCCTCCCTTGTGCACTCAGGCTGGTTTGAAGTCCGCTGATGGGGACCTGCTGAGACAGCCAGGCAGAGGAAGAAGACGGGTGGTAGGTTTGCTGCAGGTCACACAGGCCACTGCAGAAGCAGGCCTGGCTAGGTGGAGGGGAGCAGGGTGACAGTATCTCAGGTGTCAGGACCAGAGGCAGCAGAGGTCCAGGCCTTCCGAGGCCCCTCCCCAGGCATCTGCTGAGACCCTTCCTTGTGCCAGGCTCTGTGCCTTCCCAGCCCCGGGGTTTGGAGCTAGAGGCGTCTAGTGACAGGAACAGGAGGAGGTTAAAGCAATCCCTGCCCTGAGTGAGTGCAAAGTAACCCTCACATGCACAGTGACCCGTGCAGGATGACGTTTGACCAACGCTGAACTCACATGGGCTCTGAGCCCAGAGAGGCCAGGTCTTTGGGGTCTGGAATGACTAAGCCAGGCCTTTCCTGTGCAAAATGGTGGCTTCGAGCTGCGGGGACCTGGAGAAGAGAGAGCCAGGTGTTCTTAATTCTTTCCTTCCTCTTCCTCTCCTTTGATTCTGTCCCATTAAAGGGTTTTGGCCTGGTTCGGGGCCCCTTCCCCTCCAGGACTCCTGCAGTGTGCGTGCTGCGTCTTTGGACCCATGGATCACCCCTCAACCCCTCACCTTGTGTTCCCCGAGGTGGGGGTTTCTGCTGGAATTCCCTGTTCTGCTTTTAGGGCTGTCACAGGCATTGTGACAGGGTCCCACTGGTGCTGGATGGCCCACAATAAATTCCCAGGCTCTGAAGCACCAGGAACAAGGTCTCCACAGTCAGATGAAGGGTCCCCTCCTTGTCGGGCAGAACCTGGCTGGGACTCTAAAGAAAATGTAAGGATGCCCGCTCCTATGCCAGCATGTCAGTAACAGTCCCACAGGCGCCAGTGCACGTCGGCAGGTGGCTAGCGTTGCCCCAGAGAGGGCCCATTTGAGTCACTCACTCAGCAGACACCAGGGACCTGCTGGAAGCTCGTTTATTCAGCTTGCCCACTTGCTCATTAATTTAACACATTTGTATTGAATGCCTGCTTTCTGCAAGGCACTGGTGCTCCCACTGGAGCTGGGCTAGCAGACTGTTTCTATAAAGTAAGTATTTTAGGCTTTGAGGGCCATTTTGTCTCTGTTGCTACTACTCAACTCTTGTAGAACAAAAGCATCTATAGACAATACAGAAACACATGGGTGTGGCTTTGTTCCAGAAAGACTCTATTGACAAAACCAGCTGCATTTGGCCCATAGGCTGTCGTGTGCTGGCCCCTGAACTGTGTACAGAGGTAATCAGAAGTGGACATCCTCTGTCTACATAGAGCTTATGCTCCAAGCAAGGAAGACAGGAAATTAATGATATAATCACAAACATAAATTATAATTATCAACAGCTATTTTCATAGCCGTACAGCCAGGGTGGTATGTGGCAATCTCAGATCAAGAAAGGCTTCCCTCAGTAGTTGCTGCTTTTGTTGCCATCTGAAGCAGCGTGAACCAGGTAAAGAGCAAGGAACCAGCACGTGGAAAGGCCCTGCAATCCAAGTGCAATGTCCCAGGAGCTGAGAGAAGGCCAGTGGTCATAGCGGAGAGGAGAACGGGGACGGGTGAGATGAGGCAGCAGACGACGGGCAGCTGGTGCGTGCATGGCCCCAGAGCCACGCTGTGCCTCCAGTCTTAGTATCTGAGTCTAACGGGGAAGGCCAAAGCAGAGGAGAAGCAGAATCAGATTTGCCCTTTGCTGCAGCATGAAAACAGATTAGGGAAGAGCAAGCAAGATTCAGGAGGACCAAGTGAAAAGACTGTTGCAAGAGAGGACAGCGGTGGGGTGGTGAAGAGAAGTAGAGGAGGTAAGAGGTATGTCAGGCGTCAGAATGGGCTGGGTGTGGAGGAGAAAGCCTGCAGGATGGCTCCTAGGTGTCAGGGTTCTCCCTGATAAGATGCTTACATCTAGACGTAAGATGGGTTGGTGTGCTGTATTCTGAGACAGGAAGCACTGGGGAAGCCCAGAGTTCTTTGATTTGTTTGGGTGAGAGGGAGAGCCATGATAGGTCTTAGTAGCCTTTGAAACATCACATTAAAGGTGTCAGATAAGTAGGTGAGATGTACAGATCCAGAGCTCGGAGGAAAGGTGGGACTGCAGAGAATATGTTTTGGAGACTTATCAGCATATGGAGAGTGATCGAAGCTTGGAGCATGGATTAGATCATCCAAGGGAAGAAGAGAATAGAATAAAAAAAGAGAAGAGGGCCTGGCAAAACATCCTCCAGGAGCTCTGCTGTGTAACAGCCAGGGAGGAAAGGGTGATTCTGCACAACGGAGAAATAGCCAACGAAGTAGGAGAAAAAACAGGAGACTGTTGTGCCGTGGAAGCAAAGGGAAGGAAGCATTTCAAGCAAGGCTTGCATTCAGCCTGCACAGGCACAGTGGACTGGCCACGGATGCCCGGTGACCACTCTGCTCAGTGCAGGTACTGTGGTTGGTTAGTGCCCATGTCACATCAGTTGTCATAAACCTTGATTTTCATCCCTGCTTTCAAGGAATGGCCACCAGTGTTAAAAACCTCTGGGATAGCAAACAAAATAAAAAGTGGAAACTGCCCATTGGATTTAGCACCATGGAGGTCACTGGTGACCTTAGCAAGAGAACTTTAGATGGAGTGATGGCCTGGGGGTTGAATGGGAGGTGAGGAAGTAGACAGGATGCCTAGGCAGCCTTTCCAGAAGTTTCACTATGAAGCAGAGGAGCTAAGCAGGACAGGTAGAGGAGAAGTTGGAAGGATATCCTGGAGTCGAAATTTTACTTTAAAATGTCGAAATGATGAGAGGTATTTATTCAACATACCTGTATTTATTCAGATAGCAAATTCTGTATCTCATTCATTTATTCATTACTTGATCCAACATCCCTGTCTCAACCTTGAGTAGGATATTTATTATGAGCACTAAATTCGTTTTATTTCATTTCCTTCTTTTCTTGTCAACAGCCATTTATTGAGCATATATTATTTGCCAAGTACTGGACCAGGTCCCAGTGATAGAGACATGAGTAAGTTATAGCCTGTGTGTTCACGAAGCTTATAGTTTTTTTCTAGTGCAGTGGTTCTCAACCAGGGATGATTTTGTTCCCTTCCCCATTCTAGGGGATAGGGGACAAAGTCTGGAGATATTTTTTGTCATGATTTAGGGGGGAAGGGATGCTACTGGCACCTAGTGGGTGGAGGCTAGAAATGCTGCCAAACACCCTGCAATGCACAGGACACCCGTTACAAAGAATTAATCTGGCCCCAAACAAGAAGGGTGAAAAAGGCTTGATTAATATGTGCATGTGGTAACTCCCGGGGCTCAGAGGATGGGCACTTGGACACACAGTGGAGCTGGCCAAGCAGAAGATGAGGGACAGACAAGACAGGTGGAGGCCACAGGTGTGGAAAGGCATGGAGCCCTGCGGGAGCATGGTGCAAACTCAGGAGCTCCCAGCAGTTCCAGGTGGAGACACCGTGGCTGGCAAGAGCGGAAGTTTGCAGCATAGCTGTGGCCATAGGTACTGTGCCAAGCATCTTGGATTTTGTTTCTGCAAAGAGAAGCCACTAAAGGATTTCAAATAAGAGAAAACCGGGTTGGTGTCTTAGGAAGACCATCCCGGTGGCCGACAACAAACAATAATCACTTTTTTTTCTTTTTTGAGACAGAGTCTTGCTCTTTCACCCAGGGTGGGGTGCAGTGGCTGGATCTCAGCTCACTGTAACCTCTGCCTTCCAGGTCCAAGCAATTCCCCTGCCGCAGCATGCTTGGCTAATTCTTTGTATTTTTAGTAGAGACAGGGTTTCTCCATGTTGGTCAGGACGGTCTCGATCGATCTCCTGACCTCATGATCCACCTGCCTCAGCCTCCCAAAGTGCTGGGATTGCAGGCATGAGCCACTGCGCCCTGCCCCGGCACTTTTTTTGAGTACTTTATTGTATTCTCCTGTTGAATCTTCCAGCAACCCAATGAAGAAAAGACTCTTGTTATCCCCATCTCACAGCTGAAGAGACAGAGGCAGAGGGGTCGGGAGCCTGCTTGACAGGGCCAGGACGTGGCTCCCAGAATGGGCCCATGAACAAACATGAGATGGCCTGTGGCTCTTTCTGTCTCCCACTTCAGGTCCGAGCTCTGGGACTAGATTTGAGGATCTTAATTCATAATTCACATGTTTCAACACTTTTGCAGCTGCTCAAGAATTCTATGCCTCTAGCCTTAAAGAGTACGGCCTGTAGGTACCCACTTTACTTCTTGATGAGGAGTTCTCACGTAGCTGTTAATTTTTGAGGCTCTGGCTGAAATGCCCCATCAACAGAGAAACACTTGAGTGAAGTGTGCCGATGGGAAGTCAGATTCGCTTTTTGCTGCCTAAGCTTTTTAAGTGGACCCAGTATCCTCCCGTGACCCCTCTACCTTGTATGACTCATTCTGCCTTCTCTGTCAGATACCCCATCCCACTATCCAGTGTACCTCATCTTTATCTTTGCTGGGCAGGGGGGAAATAGATGGCTTTGCCTAGTAAAATGTAAAGTAGGTCTCAGTGCTCAAAGCTGCATCATTAGCCAGTAAAGATCCTGCTTTTCAGGGTTTTTAATGACAGTGGCTCCCCACTCTGCATTAGGACGCCCTAATGAAAAGTGACAGCCCCTCCTTGCCCAGGACTGACACCCCCTAGGGAGTAGGAAACTGAGGCTCCCCAGGTATTAGTTCGATGCAAACGTAATTGCGGTTTTTGCCATTTTGATGACAACACAATTACATTTGCACGAACCTAGTAGAAAGGGCTGCACCTGTGTTCCTTCTACCCATGAGAGGAGAAGAGATTTTTGTCTGAATCTCAGCTGCTCAGGGAGACAGGTGACTGACAGGTGGGACTCAAGGATGACTCCCACCTGGCAAATTTCGGCAGCGCTCCTCCCATTTGGAAAGAGGAGCCCAGACACATTTTCATATTTATGTAGGCTTTTCAATACATGTGTCTCTCTCTTTTTTAAAACAGTGGCAGAGTTCTGGCACAGCAAAGGCAATGCTACCTGGTCTGTGATCCAGAGGGAGCTCCCTCCTGGAGAGGAGACAGGCTCTGTGCTATACTGGGTGGCTGGCATAGCATACTCCAGGTGGGTTCCTTGAGGCTGCCTTATCACCTGTGAGTTCAGAGCCCCAAATTATCTCCAGCTGACACAAAGAGCCCCAGGCTGTGGCCTCTGTCACTAGGGAGTCTATAGGAGAAGCCGGCTCTGATTTCTAGGTTTCTTCCTATGATGATTCCGTGGTAGGACAGAGAATTCTGTGGGCCTCCATTGTCCCATCTGTAAAATGTAGGGGGAGTCGGACTGAAGACCTTCTAGTGTCCCTAGCGGCTTTGACTGGTGGATTAAATTAGGCCTTTGACAGGACGAGGACTGCCCAACAGTGCTAAGAAAATTAATTTTATGCCCAAACCTAAGGCAGTTCCCCGCTTTCCCGAAGAAGAGGTTTCCAAAAACTTTTTAGCCAACCTGAATATATTAATTATTTTGGAATATACATGCAACAAAAAAGTGTACTTACAATGTTTAATTATTTTAGTTTCAAGGGTCTAAAATTATAAACTATGTAAAATGCTAGCTGGGCATGGTGGCTCACACCTGTAATCCTTGTACTTTGGGAGGCCAAGGTGGGAGGATTGCTTGAGCCCAGGAGCTCAAAGCCAGCCTGGGCAACATAGCAAGACCCCATCTTTGATTAAAAAATAAAAAAAGTTAAAAAGTTTAATTTAGAAATATTTCCGCTTATATTTCATGAGTAATTATTCAAACTTGTTCTGGGCAGCTTGGCCTCCTGTGTGTGGTTTTTTTTGGTGTAGTTTTTTATCACTAGAGCGACTTTTTTGAGTCCTCTGACAATTTTTCAGAACGTCATGATCTTTACTTCCATCCCAGCTTTTGAGAGATGGCAATTTTTGAATCTGAGGATTAGACCTTCCCTGTGAGTTCTATCCCAAGCCACAGGCCTCAGTTCACAGAAGTTGAAGCAGGTGTTTTTGCCTTTTGTTTTTCATTTGGTTTATAGGTAAATATTCACAATCTTTTGCAATAATACACCATTCGGTATGATTCTTGTTAAAGTGACCTTTAGCAGTCTGTTTATAATAACGTACAGACACTAAAATGTTGAAGTTGTAATCTCAAGAACAATTACTGTATCTGTGTCAATTAAATTAATTAGAGTCCTCTTCTGATACAGAATCTATCCATTGATATATTGGATATATCAATATATAAATGTAGGGGTAGTTGGACTAGACCTTCTAGTGTCCCCCGTGGCTTTGACTGGTGGAGGAGGGAAAAGATGGAATAGATTTTAAAAAAAATTATTGTACAAAATTCTTAAAACCTCTCACTTGTTATATATTGCACATATGAGCATTTCTGTAGTGGCTGTTTGGTAGCCTATGTCTTTGAATGCAGGCAGCGGTCTCCCATGGAGCCAGAAGACAGAAGACCTCGTCTTCTTCTGAGCCTTTGGACCCCCCCAGGGACTCTGACCAACATCCTTCACCACTTTCCAAACAGAAGGAACCATAAGCCCCTTCTGACCACCTTTCTGCCAGTCTGCTGCTGGGCTTTTGTGTAGTTTAATGAGCATAGAGTCGTTTGGAAATACGCAGCGTGCTTCACAAAAAGAAATAGTAATATAATCAGAAATGATTATATTTCAGCACTTCAGCACTATTGCCACTATTAATGTCCATTATCACTATATTACCTGAAATGTGTTTAACAATCGCAGTCACTAATCAAGGTGCCTGTCCTGGAAAATGTGTATTCTCCATCTGGATCACACTATGTATTGTGCTGTTACTGTTTTAAATTTTTTTCAAGTAATTGGAACCTGCTACTTCATACTTTGAAAAGTAATGTAGCGGGTGAAGCCCTGAGAGGTTCAAAGCCTATGCTTCCATCAGGGAAATAATGCAATTTCCATGCAAAATGATTATAATATTATTCAGTGATTACATGGGGGTGGAGGGTAGTCTGTTTTTGTTAGACTTTTGAAAGTAGCAAATTGAATTCCATCCAAGTAATCAGAGGTTATAAGTTTCCAGCACAGCGTGTTTGCACTGTTGGAGGCTCGTCTCCCCAGGGTCTCTGCAGGCCTGGAGCCCCCGGAGCCTTTGCTGACCACTTGGGACAGATGTGAAGGGCCAGGGAATTAATTCCCCGCCAGCAGCCTTCAGCCCATGATACATGGGAGGTAGAGGGAAACACCGCAGCTGCCTTCGGGTGGGATAATTCTGAGACCCCTCCTCTCTCTCTCCCAGAGGTCCCCAGTGGGTGAGATTGGCGCCACTTGTCCGCTCATTTGGAGCAATCTGTGTTGGCTTCCTTCCCTGCCTCCCTTCCCCACTCCCCTGCCTAAGCTTTCTGGAACCACTGTCCAAACAGAACACTAGCCTCAGATTCTCATCCAGGTTCTGCTTGACAAGAGAGGCACACATGGCCTCCCCACTTTTCCCTTCCTCTTTTTGAGGGCATCCAGGGACCTCCCTGGATCCTCCTTTCCTACATCCCATTTTGTGGGGGGTTCTTGGCAGCACCCAGAAGTCTTTGTGTTTTAAGGCATCGTCATTCTGAAACATGAAAAGTCTGAATGTTTCTTATGGTCAGAAAGTTGATGGGTATAATTTATTTTTCCCACCTCTTCTCTTAATTATTATTACTCCATTCAAGTGAGACAAGATGATTTAATCCAGGCTGTTTTTAAAATGCCCATAATCAATGCCCTCATTCTGAGCATGTATCTATGTGCTCTTAGATAATTTATGTATAATTTTAATAGATTCGTCAACAGCAGCCCTTCCTCATCTAAACAGGCTGCTTGCAGACAGATCGCTTAATTTGCTTCTCAATGTTATTTTTCATACATGGTTGCTGCTCGGCCGACAGATAGTAGACGATCCCATTACGAATACATTTGACACAGCATCTACTGTGGGGATGAGCAAACTCATGGTCTCATATGTGGCAGGCAGAGTGTGGCCCCCTCTCATTCAGAAGGGTCGGATCCCAGAGAACAAAGCCCCAAGCAGGTGCTGAAGCTAGTCCTGGCAGCGTTCAGGTGCTGATGGGAGCCCTGGCTTCCTGCTAAAGTGAACAGAGACTGTTGGTGTGGCACCGGTCTCCCAGCCAGGGTGTCACCTGCTCACGCCTCTCACCTCCTGCCTCTCTGTATGAGGGTGCCTAGCAGGCAGGCGGGAGGTGCCAGGGCACTTACACTGCAGAAGCAGCCCTCCACCAGTGAGAGGTGGGAGGCAAGGCATAAATACCCCGGCTTCCTCGCCTCATTGTGAGACAATTCCAGTGCACTCTGCATGTCTCTCAGAGGGTTCCCGGCAGGACAGAGCCCCAGCTGCCCCCAGCGGTGACCCCATGGTGGAAGCTTTCTCAGCTGGCTTTTCTCCTGGCCTGTCTCACCTCCTACTCCCTCACAGTGCTTCCTCGGATCAGCTCCCAAAGAACCCACTTCTGTCGAAATCCTTGTTTCAGGATCCACTTTAGGGGAACCCAAACGCAGACATTTGCCCCTCTGAATCTCTTCACGTTGGTCTTTCAGACACCACCTTCTAGTATCTCACTTAAGCCCTGCCGTGACATCCCCCTAATCCCTCTGGCCCAGAACCTCTCCTCCTCTGGCCATTGCCAGTCCCGCTAGCTCAGTTCACTTAGCCTGCACCATCGGCAGCCTGTTCGTCCTCTATTTCTGCATGTGGGTGTGTGATGGGGCAGGAGCCAACTCTGCCACCTTCCTGCCGACTTGCACATGGGTCTCAGAGGTGACAGTGCTCCCCTCCCCGCTGGTCCTCAGCGAGTGCAGGCAGGAGGCATTGAGCAGGGTAGAGGATGGGTGGCCAGATAATGCCAAGGGTATACTCTTTAAGACAAAAATAATAACAATAATAATAGAGAAACTCCTCCTTCCAAAGACTAATGCAAGTGCTGATGGATTACTTGCACCATTTCCGTCCGCTGGGGTAATTGCAAGCAAGTGCATTGTGTTCCAAAGGAAAAATGTTCTGTAGATGTGGTAATCTTCGCCATGCGGGCTCGTGACAGAGAGAACCACATCCACTTCTAAATTTTCTCAATGGAGTGCAATGTGTGTAATGTGTAATAAAATATAAATAAGCCTTTAAGAAGCATCTATGTGTTTCTTTTTATCAACCTTTAGATGCGTTAAAGCCAAGTACAATTTTATATGAATTCTAGATGATATGTAGTATTTTTATTTGCTAGTTCATTGCTAAATGTTTCATATAAAACTGAAGAGGAAAAAAATACACAGTCCCACATATAAAAGAAGAAGCAGATGGCTAAATGTGACCGTGGGAGAGAAGCAGTGAATGGTGTAGGTTCAGAATGGAGGCTCTCCCCTACCGTGTATGGGCCCAAGATGGAGTGGAGGGAAATTTGTATGTGCAGTTACCTGTGTTCATTAGCGGTTCTTTCCACTGTGTTAAAGTAGTCCATTAGTATTCACATGAATCTACAGGTATCTTTGTTATGGGTTTTTTTTTTTTTTTTTTTTTTTTTTGTCGAAGTGTACGTATAAATGAGTATGTATTATTTATGGATTTTTTGGATTTAGAAACATCAAGCTTGAAAAATAACACGGCAGGGAATGTTTGATTTAATGCTCACCAGGGAGGGAAGGGGACCGGGACTTTCTGCAGGAAGGAAGACGGGGTTGGGATAAGTTATCTGACCTTCCTGGGGGACCTTCCTGGAAGCTCTTCATTGACAGTTACATTGTAGAAAGATCTTGGAAGAAAGAAAGGACAGTGGCCAGAGAGTTATGAAGCCCCGGGTCTCATCCCAGCTCTCCCACTGACTGGCTGTGGGACCTGAGCTTGTCACTCGCCCTCTCCTGCCTTTGGCGACCCTGCCTGTATCTGGACTTGAATCTATGCCAGGCTGTGGCTCCACGATTGGTACCTCCGTGCTGAACTGCTGCTCGGTTGCTGGCCTGGTTTGCGGAAGAGCAGTCGGTGGTAAGCCATCCCGCGTGTTTTTTCAGATGGATCACAGAGCCATGGTGTGATCGAGCCACTTACTTACCTACACACATTGGTGGAGACCAGGAAAACAGAATTAGCTTCCCATTCTATTTCCAGTTCCCAGGCACTTTCTACATTGGCCAAGAAAAGCAGAGTACTTACAGAAATTCCTGGTAATGGCTTCTTTCTGCCTGGGTATGGAGAAACGTGCCTGTCTGTAGTTTATTTTTAAATGGATAACTCATCATATTTGGGTAAAAAGTCCTGTAATCTCCAAAGCCTTTCTTTCACAAAAATTTTTTTATTCTGAGAGTGTGGGAAACAGCCTCAGATCTATTCAAATAAAAATAGCTTTCTTTACTGAGTGAGGAAGCAATGCCTTTTAAGACCCACTTGTATTGGGGAAGGGGTTTTCGGCAGCTGGCTCTGTAGGCTTGGGCTCAAAGGAAAGGCAGAATAATGAAATAGAAGCTATAGCAGCAACTGACCTAAGTCCTGGATTTTGGTTTACCAATTGCTGGCTGCAGGTGGGCTGGGAGCAGGAGCACTGGGAAGGCTGAAATTCAGTGAGATAGCTGGAGGGAGCAGGGAGTGGTCGCTGACCCGTGTGAAACCAGCCCAGACTCCAGCACATGTGGTCAGCCTGTTGGTTCCACCGCCTTCTGAGGAAGACCCCTCTTCATTTGTGCCCTTCATGCCCACTTCTTTGGCAGGTGGTAGAAGAGAAGGCTCCATCTAGTGTGACTCCCAAACATCCCCATGGCACTGTAGGTGTTTTTTGTCCTTCAGAGAGCAGGCAAGTTTATGTGCCATGGACTGTGTTGTTTCTTTCTTATGGTAGAACATTAAACTCTCAGAACAACCATGAATGTTTCATGGTATCATCCCTATTGTACAGATGAGGAGCTTGAGGCAGGGAGTGGGAGTGGAGGGTGGGCAGATGTGGTCACGGCCATCAAATGGCAAAGCCGAGATTTAGACCCAGCTCCCTCAGATTATCAATCTGCCATGCTCCTGAGCACTGCACAGGCTGAGCCAGCCTCTGGTTGCCTCTGAGGCTAAGATGGACACCCAAAACGAAGCCCAGGGGTGCAGTGCAGACCACACACAAGACGACAGGGTTCAGACTAGGGAGAAGACCCTCTGCATCTCTGTGAGGGACCACCAATTCACAAAGTCTAATAGCCCACCTTGTTTTTTATTGTTTATTTGTTTTGTTTTGTTTTGTTTTTTTCGAGACAGAATCTCGTACTGTCGCCCAGGGTGGAGTGCAGTGGCGCAATCTCTGCTCACTGCAACCTCTGCCTCCAAGGTTCAAGCGATTCTCCTGCCTCAGCCTCCCGAATAGCTGGGATTACAGGTGCCCACCACCTCGCCCAGCTAATTTTTGTGTTTTTAGTAGAGATGGGGTTTCACTTCGTTGGCCAGGCTGGTCTCAAATGCCTGACCTTATGATCCATCTGCCTTGGCCTCCGAAAGTGCTGGGATTACAGGCGTGAGCCATTGCGCCAGGCGTCTACCCACCTTGTTTTAAACTGTGAACTCATTCTGTTTCCATGGCTCCTCTTTTAAAGCTATCAAGAGGCCACGCCCTAAAGGGGTGGGGGCTTCAAGAGGACCCCCCCAACACCCAGCATCAGCAGCTGCACCTGTGGACCAGACTGAGTCATTCCAGATCCTAGCAGTGAGCTCATGTGGTGTCTGCTTCTCCTGTCCCCACAGCTGTCTCCAGCCCCCAACACCAACAGCTTTGATCTGGCTAGTGGGGCTTGTGGTGGTTCCTGATGTGGCTGACTACTCGAGTGCTTGGGGTGCAGGTCACAGGCTCCCCTGAAGAACTGGGCAAACAGTCAGAGGGCTGATCACCAGGGAAGAAACAGACTCAGACAAGAACCTGGAACAGGGAAGGCAGAAGGGATCAGGGAAGCCCTACTCTCTCTCTGGGCTCTGCTCGTGGAGTTCAGACTTGAGGGGGGCTCCTGCCTGGGCGTGAGTTCCTGTCTGGTGGATGCTGAGGTGATGTCGCCCCCTGGTCTTGGATGGGCCCGACCAGGACTCCGGGACCCTCCTGGAAATCCGACTGGGAGCTGAGTGGTCTGGCTGCCTGTGGCTTTCTTTTCATCGCCCTCGCCTACTCCTTGCCTGTTGTTTTGTTTGACTCCCCAAGACTCCAGTCAAGTCTTGTTTAAATGTTATAGCCTGATCCCAGGAGTGTCAGGGAGAATCGAGGAAAGCTGTGTCCACACTGGAGTCAGACTTTTAAAGGGGCAGTGCCCCTGAGGGCACCAAGGTGGCGGGAGTGGAGCCTCTGTAGATGGGAGTGGGCGCTGTGAGTCTCTGACGCCCCACCCCACATGGCGACCTGGAGGGTGCTGGAGAAGAGGCGACTGTGTGTCACTCAACATCCGCACGCACCGCAGTCCAACTTGGGAGAGCCGGCAGCTGGCCTGCCCGTCAGGGAATCGGGGACGTGGGCACCTGCCCTGCCTCTCGGGGTTTGTGTGGCATCTAATGAGGAAGAGAAGATGCAGGAGCACTCCGTGCAGCCCGCAGCACCAGGCAGGGCGAAGCATCCTTCTGAAAAGCTGAGATTTATGGGTCTGAAGGAGAAGCAACATCTGGGAAGGAATTATTGCAATTTACAGGGAGGATGGAGGCCTGTTTATAAGAGCAAAATCTGGAAGCAATGTCTGATTTTTTAAAAACTGGTTTATATTCCAATCATGAACCTATGGTGTGAACATCTTCCAGATGTTCAAAGAAAAATTATGGAAAATGAGTTGAACCGTGTAGGCAATTTCCTTCTTTGAACAGAGCTTTACTCTTTACTGAGCATCTACTACGTGCCAGGTGGGTCTTTCCTGCTGACATCTTCAGTGCTGCTGTGGGTGAGTCAGGCTTTAGTAGGACCAGTTGGCACCTTTGCCTTCTTTCTCCTCATCTTGCGGAAAAGCAAGGGTCATCCCGGTTCTGGTTCCAGTGATGGGCGAATCTGTATTAACTGGTGGAGGGAGGGCGGGGGGTGGAGTGTGTGGCAGGGCTGAGTTGGGTGAGTGGCAGGGCTGGGTGAGTCCAAGTTCATTTCGTTTTGGAGAGGTCTGCTGTGTATTTTAAAAAATGGTTTTGAAGGGATTTGAGTTTGCAAAATTTTTTCCCCTGAAATCTTTCATGCTAGGTTTCTGGTAGAATCATGTCATGGCATAATTTAGGATGCAGTCCAACTACAAACACCTCGTTTTATCTTCCCGTTCTCCTTGCCCCAAACCAGCCAAGGGGACTAGGAGATGCACCCCTTTGGTGCTGTGCTGGCCCAACAGGAAGCCTCCTTGGGTGGCACATGTGCCCTTCTTGTGATAGCCTCCAGTGTTTTGCCTGGACAGTTTCTGTACTCCAGAGAGTAGAGAAGGATGTCTCCTGTTGGGGGAGGGGGGGTGCGGTTTCAGGAGGAAAAGGGTGAAGGCAGGTGGAGGCCCAGGAACAAAAGCCTGGCATGGGAGGCGGAAGATCTGGGGCTCCCGTTTAGCTCCCTCCGTTACTTGCTGTGTGACTTTGGACAACCTTTTTTTGCCATGAGCCTCTGTTTCCTCATCTGTAAAATGAGGATTATAAAAGTAATCAGCTTTTTATAAAAGTAATTATAAAAGTAACGAATCATAAATGTGTTCTAACAGGTAAATGAGAAAATAGGAATGAGCTAGGCTCTGTCAACTTTAAGCCTTGTGCAAACATTGTTATCTCTCAGTCATCAGCCTGGTTTCTGCAGACACTGTCTTTGAATACGTGCCTATGAGAAAGCATGCCAGGAGGTGCATCCCTACCAGCTGAAAATAAGTAATGGATCTCATCAGTGGCCAACTGCAGCTCCTTAATGGAATAGGAGATCTCTGCGTTGTGCTGGGTGGACTCTCATGACTTACTCCACCTTTGTGTCTTCACTCTCCCCTTTAAAAAGCAGTGCCTTCCGGACCCCGGCTCATGAACTGTCATGACCCTGATGGATAAACCTTCCAAGAGTGCTTATTTTTGTGTTGGCAAGAAGCCTGCAGGCTTTGGTGAACCCATGGTTGATATTATTAGTGGATAGATGGCCTGTTTTTCTCTGTCTTAAAAGAAAAAGAATGTGAATGCGCGTTCCCCTTGAAGGACGCACTGGAGCAGGCATTCCCACCCAGGGTCAGAGGTGTTGCGGAGTCCCACACCTGGGCTGACAGGAGGGTGGGCTTGGGAGCTGGTTTCGTCCCTACAGTTTACAGCCTCCGGTTCCTTTGCTGTTCTTTTCCAAGGAAGAAAGACTCTTTGTTACTGAGTTTGCTGAAGGGTGTTGAACTTCTGGGTTCTGGTCCCGTAATTGGAGAGTACGGTTAAGACCCCGGCAGGGCTGCTTTCTGATCTTGGGTCAAACTGGAGCCTCCCTAATTGGTTTCTCCTCTCTTACAGCAGTTTCTCTCCAAAAGAAGAAAAAAAAAATGTGTATTTTATAGAGAAGTAAAAATCCTGGGGCCCTTGTTTATCATTCTCCTGACCATCAATTTGGTTCATATTGGGAACTATATTTATAGACTCAGAGGTAAACTAGATCTCAAAATTTTTCTCTGGCTTCGTTTTGAAGCTCTCCCAGCATTTAACACAAATGGCCCATTCAAGGGTCTTGCTTTCACGTTGGTCTTGATGCCTTGTCAAAGTCAATTAGCATCTCTTAAGTACCTTGGGAAGCTCAAAGCTGTAAGACCCCTTTCGCAAGCGGTGACTGACTACCTACGGTATTTGTAAAAATAAATTAGAATCCTCTGTCCTTTGGCTTTTACAATTTGTTTTCCTTAAGACTGTAAGCCGTCCTTTGATGAAATTAGTGGAAGGGAAAAGGTCAATTTGACCAAAAGTGTCACAAATTAAGCCCTGAAGCAGTCTGTCAATCTGGAGACAGAAAACCATACCCATCTCCCTGTTTTTCCTGGGTTTATTCCTGGGATTCATTTTCCTGGGCCATGATCTTTGGAAACAGAAGGTTTTACAATGTTAACTTGGGAACAAAAATATTACTAAAAATTGGTTTTTAGTAATTTATTTTTAAATAACTTTTAAATAACATGTATCTCATTAAAGCAGAATGTGCTTAGGTGCATGGATGTAGCTTATAGGCCTCCCAAGAAAGACAATAATGAGTCAAGCATCAATTATACACCACCACGCAATGGGTGCTGTGGGCCAGAAATTCCAAAAGATACTGTCTATTCTCAGGAAGCCTAGGGTCTAACTGCAAGGGGTGGAGGTTGGGTGGATGGGAAAAGAACAAGAAAGGAAAGATGTGAAAAAATAAATAAAATCACTGAGGCATAAACTGATGCCAAATGTGAACTGAGAACAGTTAGAAACCCTTTCCAGGGAAGAGTTTCTGGTAGGGGTGGGCAAAGATGTTGTGAAGCAGGTGCTGCTTGCCCGGGGACTTTGAGCGGGTGATGTCACCGCTGAGATGGTGATGCTGAGGAGGAGGAAAAGGGAGTTTCAAGAATGGGAAACAGAGGTACCTAGGAGTTAAAGAACTTACCTGCTGTCACACAACAAAGTAGCAGTGTTAGAATTCTAATTCAGATGTGTCTGATTCCAGGGTCTTGCATTTAACCCTCTCTGTGACTGTATCCCTTGAGGTCTTGAAATAGACATATTCAAATGTGCGATTTGAAGAGAATTAAGTAAAAGGACTATCTCACAAATGTATAGGCACAGTATAGGGAAATCATCACACACTGCCTCTGGGCTGATGATGGGATAAGGGGAATTACTTACTGCCTTTGAGTGTAATGTTCAAGGGAGGGAGCTATTACTGCAATCCAGAGAGAGAGCCTTGTAGAGCTTCTTCAACTAGAGCCATGACCTGCAGTTGAGGGACGGCCTGTTCATGAAGACACAGAGGGAGGGGAACAGGGAGCCAGCAGCCAACCCCAGCCTCTCCCCAGTCTCCTGCTAGTGCCTGCGTGGGCTGAACCTAACCAGAAGTCAGAGGCTCCAGAACTCGAGAGATGCTCTCCATGCAGATCGGGTGAGCTTCCCAGGGCTCACCTGGGAGAGGTGGGAAAGAACAGGGTGGAGAAGGTGGAAGGCAGGCCGAGAGTGAGCAACAGAAGATAC
This sequence comes from Saimiri boliviensis, assembly GCF_048565385.1. NCBI lineage: Eukaryota > Metazoa > Chordata > Mammalia > Primates > Cebidae > Saimiri > Saimiri boliviensis. The sequence goes on from NC_133449.1 coordinate 22,952,437, forward strand.
CCAGTGCAGTCTATAATAGCCAACGGGTCATTCACTTCTAGACCTTTTCATCAGCACAGGAAGGAAAAGTCCCAGAGAACTCAGCTGTGCCTGTGGTTTATTTTTGTTCAGAACTGTTTCAGAACTGTCTCCCCTAGAGGTAGGGACCACCGAGAAGGAAGGGCAAGGCCACTGTCATCAGGACAGGCGTAGACAGCCTGCACTTCCTTCCCACCACTGTCCCTCCAGGTTCCGGTCTAGCCCATTCCATATTCATTTGGCACAGCCTGGAAAGGAAGTGGATTAACCCGACATGAACTCGGAGGGTTTTGGCTCAAGAAATTGGGAGCCGCTTCTAAAGATAGTGGCTGGGATCTTTGGGCTCTCAAGTTAGTAGACTTCACAGTGGCCTACAGGGTCCTAGACAGTCAGGGTGCTCACCTCTCTGGCCTCACCTCTTACTAGAACCTCCCTCTGCCAGCCACAGTGGCTTCCTTGCTGGTCCTGGAACATACCAGCCATGTTCGCACTGGCTCTTCCCTCTGCCTGGAACACTTAGGGCGGGATGCCCACAGGACCCACTCCTCATCTTCTTGAAGTATGTGCTCAAATGTCCTCCACTCACGAGACTGGCCCTGCCCACCCTATTTAAACTGCACCATGCCCCCCGCCACTCACACAACATGCACCCTACTCTGCTCCATTTCTTCTCTAATAAATTGTGCATATTACTGTCCAAAATACGATACAATTTTCACTGCTTTTTAAGTGTATATTCTATGTTTCCACCCTCTAGAATATGCACTTCCTGAGGGCAGGAATATTTTTCTGTTTTGATCGCTCACATATTCCCAGTGCCTTGAACACACTGCCTGACACACACAGGGAATCAATATTTATTAAATGAATGAATGAATGAATGCAATTCTTAGGCACCTAAAAATGGTTTGACCCCTATCTCCTAGACCTCTCTTTTCACCAGCACTTACCTGCCAAGGATCTTTCCCAGAACGACATCGATCACCAGTATTGCCAATACCTTGTGGTCAAAGGGATCAATTTCTCCTCGTCCTGCACATAGGCCTGGTAGAGGAAATGTGCTTGCCACTTTGGTTCTGTGTCAGACTTAAATGGTGACCTTGGCTTATTTTGCATCCCCACAGAGGTTATTTCTTAGTCATAGAGGGAACATTCTATCCTTGGGAAAAGTAATATTTTTGCCACCTTCAGCTTTAAAATGGTTATTTGATATGGCTCATGTGTGTCTCTTTCAGTAGCCACTGAAAAAGCTCAGGTTGAGAGGATCTGAGAAAGACCCATCACATCGTCAGAGGGAAGCTAGCCATGAGGCAGAATGAGTTTACAATAACTTATTTACCTGTCCAAATCCTTCATATCGCATTAAAGCTTTCTCCTGCTACCCGGGACTCTAGAGTGCTAAGAGGAAAAAGGAAAATCAATTGATAATGATATATTCAGTTAAAAAAATATATTGATTCCCAGGTAATGACAGTCATGCCTTTTGCAGTGGGGGACGCCATTTCCCGTCGTGAAGATGGCTCTCTCATAGATTACATTTAAAAGAAGGAACCAGGGGTAGCCCTGCCTCCCCGTAATAGACAGCCTCTTTCTCCTAGGTATTAAATCTGTAATTTAAAAAAAAAAAAATTCTCCCTGGGGAACCTATTCTTTGCCTCCTCAAGGTCTTCTTACCCATTGTGTGAAAACAGTAATGATTTGTTTTTGTAATTCTAGAGTTTGTGTCCTTTTCAGTATTAGATTAAAGATTTAAATTTTTTCTTTTTCCCCATCGCTGGAGTTTCTTAGTTCGGATTAGTGAGAAGACAATGCCATTGTTCTGTCTCTTACTCAGTGTCAGTGGCTCGATGGTGGGGACTGGGGCTGTGCGAGCTGGGAGGAGCGGGGAGGGCCACCTCACGTCTGCCGCTAGGAGTAGGCTGCTACGCACTTCGCCCCATGACCTGTGAGCACTGGCAGAGCTTCTGCACAGCCCATGTGAGATGATCCACAGTATGCAGCTCAGCATCTGGGACATCTCAGGCGGGGACTAGCATCCAGTGAGCGTGAGGACCACCCAGGATGCTGGTCTTCACAAGAGATCTTTTTGCCAAAAAAAAAAAGAAAAAGAAAAAAATGATACCTTTTCCCCACCCCTACCCCACTCTTTTTCCCTCTCTTTCTAGACTCTCTGGCTTCCTGGTGATGCTCACGCTTTTCTAAGTGTCGGTGGCCATCGAGGTTTTCGCATCCTGGGGACGAATCCTGAGCTTGCCAGAGACGGGTGGCGCAAGGTAGGTCTCTGCTCAGCTTCCCTGGAAATACGAAAGGCATCAGGCACAGCCTGCTCTCTCCTCTCCCTGAACGTCTGGGGGAAGGGAGGAAAATTCGGTAGGTCCCCTCGCCGTCTTCCTCAGTGGGATTTTTACCACAGACATGTGATGAACTGGTGTGGGGACTTAGCTAAGCCATTTTAAAGAATCTCTCTCTATGACTCTTTTTATTTTATTTTTTTGAGACAGAGGCTCACTCAGCTGCCCAGGCTGGAGTGCCATGGTACCGTCTTGGCTCACTGCAGCCTCTACCTCCTGGGTTCAGTGATCCTCCTACCTCAGCCTCCCAGGTAGCTGGGACTACAGGCGCATGCTTTCATGCCCCGCTGATTTTTGCATTTGTAGTAGAGAAGGGGTTTCTCCATGTTGGCCAGGCTGGTCTCTAACTCCTGACCTCAAGTGATCCACCTGCCTCAGCCTCCCAAAGTGCTGGGATTACAGGTGTGAGCCACTGGTGCCTCATCAAAGAATCCCTGTGACTCTTCCTTGCTTACCTAGGTCTCAGCTTTCCCCAAGAGGTTAGATCTGGGGATGGCCAGCAGCTAGGTGACCTTTAACCTCATTAAAAACTGTAATTAAGTTTTATAATTCAGTTTTGTTATTAAAATATATTATTAAATGTGAAAATGTTATTTAGTCATTATAAAGGGATTTTAAAAGATAGTAGCTAAAATTACATAAATGACTTAGAATTCTGTTGCCCAGAGATAAACATTTTAGTGTTTCTTTCCAGGCTTTTTCTTATGCACATACGTAAAGAGTACACCACAGGCACACATACACGCACACAGGCTCGACTGTGGGTGCTACTTGGGGGGCATGTTATTCAGATTCAGCAGTGTGTCAAGGCATCTTGTATGTCAGGAAATGGAAATCTATATCACCGTTTTCACAGACTGTCTACTCTGTGGATATAATAGCATACATGACTCACTTCATGCCCTAATGATGGACGTTTAGCATATTTCAAATATTTTACTATGACAAATAACAGCACAACAAATATGGTTGCATATGTATCTGCATAGTCATTTGATTACTTCCTCGGGTTTAGAGGCCTGGCTTAAAATTTTGATTCCAGGTTCTCCAAGCAGGATCAGGCAGCCAGAAACGTGGGGGAACCTGGCCTGCCTTGGGAGGGCAAAATCTTGTGAATGGAATCCACCATCTGGGATCCACTTTAGCTACCACCGGGCAGGCCAGGAATGTGCCTGCTGAGGCAAGGAGGCCTGGAGCTGGAGTCGACAACGTTTGCCACGTTTAATGCTGCTGAAGGGACAGGCGCCGGGCGGGGAGTGAAGCAGGCTGGAGGGCAGGGGAGTGGGCTCTGGGATCCAGGACAGTGGAGGCCCAGCTGGCCCAACCTCGTATGTCCGTGTGGGACTTGAGCCTTTAGAAGTCCAAGCTGCAGGCTGGGCGCAGTGGCTCACGCCTGTAATCCAAGAACTTTGGGAGACCTAGGCAGGCGCATCACCTGAGGTCGGGAGTCCAGCTCCGTATAGAAAGCCATCTCTAGGGCCGGGCACAGTGTAATCCTAACACTTTGGGAGGCCAAGGTAGGTGGATCACCTGAGGTCAGGAGTTCGAGACCAGCCCAACCACATGGAAAAACCCCATGTCTACTAAAAATACAATATTAGCCAGGCATGGTGGTACAAGCCTGTAATCCCAGCTACTCAGGAGACTGAGACAGGAAAATTGCTTGAACCCAGGAGGCGGAGGTTGCAGTGAGCTGAGATTGCGCCATTGTACTCCAGCCTGGGCAACAAGAGCAAAACTCCCATCTCAAAAAAAAAAAAAGTCCAAGCTGCGTCTGCGTAACACATAGGGCCTAGTGCTGAGTGAGCACAGGCCATAGCGGCCCTGGGACTGCTGTATCCTCAGCAGCCCACCCTCATGCCCTCTGACCCGTGGCCTCCTGGCCTCTGCCTGGGGCCAAACTTCAGCTTCCCTCTGTAGCTGGGGCAGAGCTTGAGACCAACAAGGCTCCTGCCTTCCAGATTCTCTGCTGTCCAGAGAGCTTTCTCTTTGCACTTAGAGACAGTGGGGTTGGGGATGGCTGTCTACTGCCAGAACCCTTGCACAGAGAGGAGAAAATATGGCTTTGGAATCTCAGCCTTCGTTGTCAGCAGGAACTGGCAGGAGGCTCTGGGCCGGGCCAGGATCAGCCACTGAAATGGAAGCTTCCCCACCCTGGGACCCCACCGTGAATCCAGCCTGCAGCCTCCCAGCAGCCCAGTGGGGGCAGCCAGAGGAGAGATGGGTTCCTGGCCTAGGGAGCCGGTGGGCTGTTGGCACACGCCCACGACACCACCAGCAGGGGATGGCTGTCCTTGCTAGTTATCCCAGGCATGGGGGGATGCTTTGCCTCCAGGCCTTCTGTTGGGTCAGAGAAGGGGAGTTGGAAAATAAGACAGTGAAGCATCAGTTTGGCCGCGTTAGCCTCCCCAGCTCCTAGACAAGAAAAGATTGAGGAGATGCTCTTCACAGAAGCCAGCTCTCCTTGAATGCGCCTGTGAGTTTGGTGAGAGGGGAGGGGAGGGAACAGAGGGAGCCTAGGGCAGTGGGTCTTGGTTTCTTAAATGATGACCCTGTTTGAGGTCTTTTCTATCCCGCTGCTGATGCAGGGTGGCACGTGGCTCTTGTTCTCTTGTTTGTTCCAAACTCCGGGAATCATGTCCTTCAGGATGGGGAGGGAGCTTGAAGGTGGTCTCACCAGGCATAGCTGGTAAGGTGTACCCTACATGGGCCTCTATCTCTGTGCCCCAGACCAGGGTCCCCATTGTGAATTCAAGTCTGTCTTCCCTAGCTCTTGGCTAGTTCCTGGAGAATGGGAATCACACCAGATCTGTCTCTGTTCTGCCCCTTCCCCTACTCATACCAGTACCTGCTGAGCTCTTGGTAAACAAATCACTGCACACAGCCAGGACTGTGCCTGGGAGTGCCCGCAACACGTGGCCTGGTGCTGCCTGTGTCCTCCCCTTCGTGCAGTAGTCCCATTGATTTCCAAGATGATAGGGAGGTTCCAAGGCCTCTGGAAGGTTCTGTGACCACTGGGGATCAGTGGAAGCAGCTATCAGTTTACTGTGGAAACTGGGCCAGCTCACAGGGCCCCGTGTAACTTGCTACAAAACAGGCCCATCCAAGAGCCAAGCGTGGAGGGCTGTGCTCTGCTTTTCTGTGGTTTGGTGAAAATCACCCAACTAAGTAAGAAGGCCATACTGGAACCAGCTCACAGGAGTGGAATCTGATATCTGCACTGCAGGGAAGACGGGTGGAGGGGAGTTGAGCTGAGGACTTGGTCTGTGCAGAACCCAGTGCGGAGCCAAGAACTGCATTAGCAGACACCTCGGGCTCTGGAGGTGGTGAAGGGCAGTGCTGATCGTCACTGGCACTGGAGCCGCCCTGGGCGGCATCCCCTGTCTCCGTCATTGAGACCATCTCAGTACTGTCCATCTAGGCTCTTTGTCCCTCTGCCCTCAGCAAGCGAAATGCCCTACATGCCGCCTGCATCTTCGAAGGAGATTGCAAATGTCTCTGGAGCTAACGGCAGTTAGGGAATACTGTGTGCCGTGCCCTGGGCTTCCACATCCCCCACCCTCACTCCCCCCAGTCCTCTACCCGCCTTTCCTTCCTCGCCTCCGTGGACAGTCTTGCTTCCTGAGCTCTCCCCTCGTCTGCTCCCCTCTTAGCCTCCGTGGTGTCCACCTCAAGGAGGGACCTGCAGGCAGACGTCTCAGTGCTGCTCTGGCCGACACAGACACTCTGCCACCCCCTTGTCTTTTGACTGTAGTTGCATTTCCTGGGCCGTCCTGGGGAACTCTGCAGCCCCTTCTTCAAATGGGCATCTGGGCACTCTGAAAAGGTCATGCGACCATACCTACTAGCTGGGGCCCAGATCTGTCAACAGAACCTTAGCCGAGCCCTCAGCCCTAAGCAGGAATCTTCTGGGATTCTGGTCCCTTCTCTGCCTGGTGCCCTGCAGCTGTTCCGCACCTTTCCATCGACAGGGCTGCAGACCCCCAGCCCACGCTGTCCACCTCGATGTCAGCAAGTGGCCTCTCCTCCTGCTTCCTGTCCATCTTGCTCGTGTGAGCTGCCATCCTCCCGCTCCACTGCCTCCTCCCACCGGGAAGGGATGGTGTTGGTGCCGCAAGGCTTTCCTCGGCTCCCCGTAGCTCCAGCCTTCCCTCCGCTCCCTCTGCTTCAGCTGTTCCCAGGCTTGACTCCCATGTGGCACCTCTGGCCCAAGGTCCAGACCGCTCTCCAGCAGCTCCTGCCTGGCAGTTCCCTGCTGTGCGATTCACGTCTCAGACTCCACCTGTCCGAAACAAAGCTGCTTCCTTGCTCTCCAAGGAAGCCGTGTACTCGGACAGTCTCACCCCTCCACCCTCCCTTAGCCCTGCATCTCCGCCTCCTTTGCCTTACGCTGCTCACCTTCCTTCCTGGGCCATGGGCTCACTGAGGACAGGGACCATCCTCTTTTCTCTACAAGCCCAGCACAGGGCCCTGTACATGCATACCTCTTGGGATCAGATGATTTTCTTCAGTTCAGAGATTACAGAACCACAGACAGCGTGTCCTCATAGGCAGCGTGGTAGCAGGGAACCTGGGATTGGAGGCAAGCTCTGGGTTCTAGTCCCAAATTCACCACTAACTCTGGGAAAGCCCCATAAAACCTTCTGAGCCTCAGTCTCCTCAGCTGTAAAATGGGGAATCACCCCAGCCTTCCTACCTCTCAGGAGCTTGAAAGATGACAGGAGAGGAACAGTGCCACTGGGGCCAGCAGTTCTCACCCCTTGGTGCACACTGGAATCTCCCGGAGGGCTTTAAGAACTACAGATGGGCCGGGCGCGGTGGTTCACGCCTATAATCCAGCACTTTGGGAGGCCAAAGCAGGCGGATCACTTGAGGCCAAGAGTTCGGGACCAGCCTGGTCAACATGGTGAAACCCCATCTCCACTACAAATACAAAAATTAGCCAGGCATGGTGGCACACACCTGTAGTCCCAGCTACTCGGGAGGCTGAGTCACGAGAATCACTTGAGTCCAGGAGGTGGAGGTTGCAGTGAGCTGAGATTGTGCCACTGCACCGCTCCAGCCTAGGTGACAGAGGGAAACTCTATCTCCAAAAAAAAGAACTGCAGATGCCTGGGTCCTTCCCCAAGATATTCTGATTATTCTCATGAGGGTGGATATCAGTGTGTTTGAAAACTTTAACCATTACTTTCAACTCATAGGTGTTATTACCAAGTTCCTGAATTCTATGCCTTGAGGAATTGAGATGGAAGTTATAAAGATTTTGCAGAACTATACTCCTGGGTGATGTGTGATGTGTCTAGTCTTTTGGATCTTTTAAAATCTACCCCAGGCCAGGTGCGGTGGCTCGTACCTGTCATCTCAGCACTTTGGGAGGCCGAGGCAGACGGATCACAAGGTCAGGAGTTCGAGATCAGCCTGTCCAAAATGGTGAAACCCCGTCTCTACTAAAATACAAAAAATTAGCTGGACATGGTGGCGCACGCCTGTAATCTCAACTACTCGAGAGGCTGAGGCAGGATAATCGCTTGAACTCAGGAAGCAGAGGTTGCAGCAAGCCAAAATTGTGCCTGTGCACTCCAACCTGGGCGACAGAGAGAGACTCCATGTCTAATCAATCAATCAACCTACTGCCTGGATCAAGCCATCCAAAAGCTGGGTACCTTGTTTGTACTGTACTGTGTTTGTCTCACCCCACCAGAACACTTTTACATGAACTCTGCAAGCTGTTAGAATATCTGCTGCCCTCCAGGGTAAAGCAGTGCACGCTCATTTGGGATTCTGTGGCAGTTAATGTTTATCCTGTCATTTGTGACTCCTTTGCTAGGACCCTTGGGAGAGGTATCTCTGATTTCACCACAGATATATTCTCCCGAGCCACTGTCCTAGGATCTCATGGACCAGAAATCATCTAACACACAGATCAGCTTCTTGTTTGCCTCTTCCAAGCTCTGAACTCTGGCTGCATATGACATCACCCAGGGAGATTTTTTAAATTCTCATACCCAGGCTACATACCACATCCATGAGATCACAGTCTCTGGGAGGGGGATCCAGGCATCCGTATTTTTGTAAAGCTCCCCGGGTGATTCTGATGGGTGGCCAAGATCAGATGCATTGCCAAGCCTGGACGCAAACTTGGAGCCCACCTGTAGCCCATGTACTGGCACTTTCTAAATACGGTTTTATGTAGGCAACGTTCCCTTCCCCGTTTCCTGCTCCTACACTTGTGATTCTGTCTCCTGCTTTTGATTTATGATGTCTTAATGTATCCTTTTAAGTACCCTGCAATCCTTTCTGGAACGTAGCTAAGTGAAAACAAATAGAGTAGAAAGCTTACTGCTTTTCTCTGGCTGGGACCTGGGCACAGCTCCCACCCTAGTCAGGGCTCCCTGGAAAGAGGGTAGGAGCCTCCCGCTTCCCCAGCCACAGAAGCTGGTCAGCAGCCTCGTTCTGTAACCCCACAATGGGGAATGGTAGTCAGTTCTGCCAAGAACCCATAAAAGAGGCTGGTTCAGGCCAAGAGCGGTGGCTCATGCCTGTAATCCCAGCACTTTGGGAGGCCGAGGCAGGCGGATCATCTGAGGTCAGGAGTTCAAGACCAGCCTGACTGACATGCCAAAACCCCATCTCTACTAGGAAATACAAAAATTAGCCAGGTGTGGTGGTGTATGCTTGTAGTCCAGCTATTAGGAAAGCCGAGACAGGAGAATTGCTTGAACTCAGGAGGCAGAGGTTGCAGTGAGCTGAGATCGTACTACTGTACTTCAGCCTGGGCCACAGAGCTAGACTGCATCTCAAAACAAATGTTGGGGGGCTGGTTTGGTTCACAGCATCTGAGTGTTGAGATGGAAGTAGGGGGAGATGAGAGATGGCTAAGGATGGCCACCAGAACGCCACCTGATTCAGGATTGTGGAAGTCCCCCCTCCCCCCCACCGTCTCTCTTGTCTGTTCCACTCAGCCCCATGCTAAACAGTGGGTGGAGATGGTCAGCAAAAGGCTGGAGATGCCCAGGGTGGACTCTTCCCCCAGTCCTGGAAGCCAGGAAGCTGAGATTCGCATGCACAAGGGCAATTTCTCTTAGCGAATGGTGGGTGCAATGGAGGGGTGCACAGCAGTCCAGCCTGGCTGCAGAACCTCGTTTGGCACCTGGGCTAGAAACGGCTTCTCCACAAACCTCAGAGTTTATTTTCATGGCAAAATTTGATTTTCTAAGCACCTTGTCTCCTTGCTTACCTTGCACCTGCTCCAGTGGCTGGGGCTGCAGGGAACAGTTGTGAGTTTGTGTCCTCGGTGAGGGCACCTGGCCAGGTAGATATGGGTGCTGACCCCCAGCCTGTGCTCTGAGAGTATCGCCATGCCCTTGAGAGTTCAGAGAGAGGAATACCTCTTTCTAACTTGGACAAAAGCATCAAACAGAGGAAAGCACCGTGTGTACATCCTGCTCAGGGAAAGCACCGTGTGTGCATATATTGAGTGACCATGCTCTGAAATTGATGAACTTCCATCCTGTGGGGATGATCTCATTTACTTACACTCAGAGGCTACTCAGAAAGAATTTTAAGCTTTTGTCTTCTAATCATAAATTTCTCCTCTCCACTATCCCCCCACCCCCCACCCCTTACCCCCGCCAACTCTACCCCTCTCTCTCTTACAACGGGACAAACAGTGCCAGGAGTACTGGGGATTATAGGATGAATACCCAGGACATGGAGAAACCAAAGAGTGATGCAATACTCATTCATTCATTCCTTCAACACTTACTGGTAGCCACATTGTACATTGTCCCAGGTCTGGGATCCAGAAGGGTCAGACAAAAGCCCTGCCTGCAAGGAGCTCTCAGTCCAGTGGGGCAGCAAGTACCTATGAATTCTTACATGATAAATGTGATCAATTCTTTTCTCTCTCTCCTTTTTTTTTTTTTTTTTTTTTTTTTGAGAAGGAGTTTTGCTCTTGTTGCCCAGGCTAGAGTGCAATGGCATGATCTCGGCTCACCGCAACCTCCACCTCCTGGGTTTAAGCGATTCTCCTGCCTTAGCCTCCTGAGTAGCTGGGATTATAGACATGCGCCACCACACCTGGCTCATTTTTGTATTTTTAGTAGAGACAGGATTTCTCCATGTTGGTCAGGTTGGTCTTGAACTCCTGACTTCAGGTGATCCACCTGCCTCAGCCTTCCAAAGTGCTGGGATCACAGGCGTGAGTCACTGTGCCTGGCCTAATGTAATCAATCCTTACGTGGTGAATATGTGATAAATCCAACAAAAATTTATACCAAGTGCTATGGAAGAGCAACTCATTTACTCAACAATACTTACTGAGCATCTAGTATAATGCTAGACATTGTTGTAGGCACTAGGGTTATCACAGCGACCGTATGAAACAAAAACCCCTGACCCAGAGCATACATTTGAGGGGGTGAGAATACTTAGCAACCAGCTTAGTTTGATCCAAACCACAGGCTTCAAAGGAGAGGTGACTTAAAGCTGGAAATCGAAATCTATGCATTTATATGCATGTGCAGGGAGCACTGTCGGCAAGGGGAACAGCTTGTGTAAAAAAAGCCTGAAGATATAAAAAGACCAAAGATATCAGAGCAGAAATGCTAAGGGAAGCCTAAGCATCGGGAGACAGCCCTGAATGCCATGCTAACCCTTCCAAGGTTTCTCTCTCATATCGTGAGAATAGAGCTGAAAGCTCACAGGGCACTGGCCAGAGCCATCTCACAGCTAGGTTCCATGTGCCCCAGAACAGACTCCTTGGCCACGCCCACTCCAACTCCAATTTGTTGGAACCTCTAAGGTTAAAGATATATGATTTATGTTACCTCCTCCTGTGACCTAAGTGCTTTCAGGTGCAAAGTGTTTTCACACAGTTTCTTCTGGATCATGAAAGGGACTCTAGGAGATAGACAGAAAGGGGTTATTGTTACCATTTATTGTACCAAGGAGCAAATCAAAGCCCAGAGAGGTCTAGTGTCTTGCTTAAGGTCACACAGCCCATCAAGGCAGAGCAGAAATTAGAATCCCTGTCTCCTGGTTCCTAATATAATCCGGGGGCCCTTCTTGCCCCCTTATTTTGAAACCTAAAAAGCTCTGAGCGACTATCATTCACATCCCTGCCTGCCTCTGATGACCATTAGTGGAGCATGTACGTCGTGTCAAGCCAGGCATTGACCATCTGCTGGGCTGCAGTGTGGTCCCAACCCCCATTCAGGAAGAGAACTGAAGGAATCGCATAATGGCTGCCCTTCTTCCCACCCACCATGACCCAAGAGGCCTAAAGACCACGGGTCACCCTCCTGAGCCAAGTGGAACAGGACACAGAATGACCATCGCAGGCTGGAGACCCCTCCCCTTGCTCCTGAGTTCCCTTATCCAGGCCACCTGGAGGCTCATTCATGACAGATGCCAATACATATTTTCACTCTTACTTGTAAGCTTGCTGATGCGAAGAGAATGGGGAGATTTCAGCCTCACGCACAGAGCCTGAGCTCGCCTGCGGAAGCCAGACACAGCCTAGCAGTCCTCACAGGCCACCCTTGCTTTGTAGCAACTCATTTAGATAAAAGCATCTGGTTCGTAAGGTAGCAGCAACAACAAAAATCATTAGAAGCACATTTCTGCTTTTACAAAGTAACCTAGTAACAGCACAGGAGGTAGCAATTAACCTAGCACTCCCTTCTGTAGGTGCACAGGCGGGCGCCGAAAGTGGAAAACAGAAGTCAGAACAGAGAGGTTCTTTTCAGGGCCATTCTGCGATCGGCACTCCGGGACTTGGGATGTGGCGGAGTCTGCCCCGCCAGCCAGCCAGAGAGCCACGCCCCCGCCATTAGCACAGAGAGGAGGCGTCCTCCCTCTCCATCCCAGAATAAACATTGTGATTATTTATTTAGCACCAGTTCAAGGCTTTCTAAAATGCATCCACGGTGCTCTGCCATCTCGCACAGGGCCTCCCTGGACTGCTGCTGACTGTGGATCAGATCAAGGAAATCTGGCCTGCACCAGTCTGCGGGGCACTGGCTGCCATCTGTGAGGCTCCTGTACTCCCTGACCTACCTGAGTGTTCGTGTCCCCTCTGGGGGCACTGGGTCCTACTCAGAGAGTCTCCCAGAAGCGCCTCTCCCATCCCTGCCCATCTCCTGGCAAAGAGCTCCCGGGCTGGCCCCGAGGGAATTCTCTCTCCCCTGACGCCCTAATGCCGTTTCTCTCCCCAGCACCCTTGTACGACTTGCTGCTTCCGGGTTCCACTGTGGTCCTGTCACTGCCCCGTATGCCTAAGGCTCATTCCCACCACCCAGTAAGGAGGGCAACCTACAGAACCAAATACCCCACACACGCTGAAAAGGAATTGATGAATGGAAAAAGTCAGCTCCCACGGCCTCTGGCTGTGTTCCTGGTCCCCTGAGACCCACGTCCCTCAGATCACAGAACCTTATCGGGAGACTACAGGTAGTTCCCTGGTGGCAAGGACTGTCTCAGTCACTAAGCCTGGCACAAAGAAGGCACTCAGATGTTTCTGAGATGAACGAATGAAGTGGCTCCTTTAACCACTGGGTGTGAAAGGACCCAGCCACACCCATCAAAGCAGCTTACAGCTGCCCATGTTAGTGCAGAGGGTGACACACCGCCCCCCCCCAGGGACATGGAGCACCCAGCCCAGAGCTCTCCTTCCACTGTTCCAAGCATAGTCCATGGCCCAGGAGAAAGCTAGGCCCCCCAGATCTTGCTAGAACCCAGGCTCTCGGTGTGCTCAACATCATGTGCAAGCCGTGTTTAGAAAGGTATGTTCCGTATGCAGAGAGTCCTCAGGCTTTCATTCATTCATTCAGGCAACAGCAAGCAGCAGAAGGTAATGGTCACAAGCACAGCTGATAGACTGCCTGGGTCCTAATCCCAGCCCTGCCCCTTTCCAGCTGTGCAACCTCTGGCACAGTCCTTAACCTCCCTGTGCCTCAGTTTCTTCATGCACAAAATAGAGATTATCACGAAATCATTTGGTGGTGGTAAGGACTAAATGAGTTAACATAATAAAGTGCCTAGAATGGTGTGTGAGACGTGGTACTGTACAGGGATTTGCTGTTATTATTGTAAACTCTAGGACCCTAGCTGAGTCACAGACTTCATTCATGCCTCCTTTGGGACCAAATGCACCTTCAAGGAAGGCGTTGGCATGCCCACCTCCCACACTCACCTGTCAGTCATCCTACAGCCTTCACTTGCTGCATGCATCGAGTTTCAGGGGATGTCTGTCTGCTCCCAGGGAGGTGGCCGTTCTCAGCCCACGGATTCCAGACAGCCACTGGCTGCATCTTCCAGTTCTCCGTAGGCCACAGCAGGGGGTCCTGGGGCTCCTCCCACTTACTTCTGGTAGGGAATCTCCAAGCACCTATTACAGCCCCATTTCATTTAGCCCCGCCCCCCAAAAGATCTGAACTCCTGCTCAGCACACAGTGTCCAGCAGCCCAAACCCAGACAGTGATGAATGCCCGTCTGAGACGCTGGGGCTTATCCCTCCCAGGATTGCCACTGGCAGGCTTTGAGACCCAGAAGCCTGTCTGTGCCCCTCTTTGGCTCTTGTCTTTATCTGCATCATGAGGGAACTGGATTCATGATTGATCCCCAAGGACCAGTCAGGCTCTGTCCCTAGGAGTGACGCTCAGGATGGGGCCATGTGGGGGCTTCTGGGATTCCACTGCAATTAGCACTGTGGCCTCAGAAGTTATGTCAGCATGTCCTTGGGGCATCTGTCATTAACAATTATGAAGTCATTATCTGGTAAATAATTCATAACCCGAGAGATGGGATAAGCTGCCAATAAACAATAATCCATTTAGAATGAGGCTTGATGAGGGCGAGCACAGCTGCAGAAATGCAGCTACCTCCTGGAGGGCAGCACCCTGCTCACCTCTGGTGTGAACAGGGCCCATCCTTAGGACCCTGCTCAGGTCACACCTCCTCCCTGAAGCCCTCCCTCACCACTCCAAAGGCATCATCCCTCCCCTGAACTCAGCCAGGACTGAATCTGTGAACCCAGTGAGTGCTGGCCAAGTGCCCAAGGCTGTGCTAAGCCTGCACTTTCTCCTAGAATCCTCCCAGCGGCCTTAGGGCTGTAGCTACTGTTACTACCTCCTGCACAGAGAAGTAAACTGAGATTTAGAGACTAGGGAACTTACCCAGGGTCGCTGAATTAGAAAGTCCAGGCCTGGAGTTCACATCCACATGATGTGACAGCTCTCACTCTTAGCCAGGGTGTCCCACTCCCTCATGCGAGCAGCTGTACCTCTTGTCATTTGTCCAGCCTTTATTTCCATATGACCTTTGTCTCTCCAGCAAGACCATGAGCCCTGGGTGGGTCCCAGGAGGTGCTTCCCAGAGGCGGTAGAGCAGAGCCTCTCCTTGCTGGGTGGTTACTTAATGTTATATAGTTAGGCTTCTAGTGGCGTTTGGAGGCCAAACCAAGGACGTTGGTGAGGGAGCAGGAGGGGACATCTTCCGTGCACACTACCTGAATTTCCATCTTCTAGTAGGCCTGTTGCGTTTTTCTGCTTCCTAGGGGAGACGTTGCAGCCTCTGGCTATACCCCCTGGAAGTACTCTGTCCTGGGGAAGAAGTTCTTTGTTCAGAGGCCGGGAGTCCTGGCTGCGTGGGTTGGTCTTTAGGACTGGGTTAACTCTGCTAAGAGCTCCTCCTCTCCTGCCATGCCATCACCTACCAGCAAGACCAGCAGCCCACCCTGTGTCTGCAGGACCTGCCCCCCAGTGCCCCATGCTAGAAGGGGTCCTCAGAGGTGTCCCAGTCTCCCCTCTAAAAGGCTCCATTCTTTGTTCTCCTGGGCAGGGGCACTGCAGACATTGCTGGCCCCTGGATTAGAGCCAGCCTTCTGAGGCCTGAAGTCATGAAGGTCTGTTTTCTCTTCCCAGGGAAACAGAACTGCCCTGAGTTTCGAGCTTTAGGGAACAGGTGGGAGTTTGTGGGTGCTGGGCCTGTAATTGTCACACATCTGGAATGTGGCACAAACGTCTGCAGGCAGACCATGTGGTGGGAGAAGCCACAGTGACTTGATGCAGGCTCATTCCTCAATAACCACAGTGACCAGCCCGAGGGGGAGGCCCCTTCTAGCCTTTTCACCTCTCCTCCTGCAGCCAGCGACGTGTTTAGGACTGGCAGACGCGTGGCAGGACAATGGGTCCCTTGCTGCTTTCTAGAACAGCTTGAAACAGCTGGAGTCTTCCCATCTCCTTTGAACAGAATTGCCTCACGGGAGGCGCTGGCCCCGTCTTATTTGTCAGGCTTCACAATGACACACCTCCTGCCCCTGGCCTGAGCTCCTTGCTTTCAGGATTGGGGAAATATTCCACCGCTGGGCATCCCTGGCCTTTTGCTAACAATCTCCACCTGCTATTCAGCTGTTCAGTGTGGGGCTGAGTGGAGTGGACATGGAAAGCAGAGAGGGGGGCCCAGCTACTGCCAGCCTGGACTGGATGACGCTCTGGCAGCCATCTCTGGCTGTCCCCGCCTCCTGCTCAGTCTCGTCTCAGCACTCAGATGCTGGGAACCGGACCAGCCTCTTCTATGGGGCCTTGGAGGGCTCTTGGCAGAGCTGGCTACAGTTCCCCATTGCGGGATTACAGAATGAGGTCGTGACCCCAGACACACAGACACACAGTGTCTGGGGAAGGGGAGGCCTGACGGGTGGGAGCTGTGCCCAGGTCCCAGCCAGAGAAAAGGTGGAAGGTTTTCTATTTTCTCTGTTCTACTTGTTTTCACCTCATTGAATTCCAGGAAGAATTGCAGGGGACTTAAAAGGACACATTAAGACATCATAAATCAGAAGGAGGAAACAGAACTGCCAGTGTAGGAGCAGAGAGTGTCACCTACACAAAACCACATCTAGGAAGTCCCATAGATGGGCCGGCCACAAGTGGGCCACAAATTTTCCTCCAGGCTTGGCAGTGCTTCTGACCTTTGCTGTTCATTGGAACTGCCTGGGCATTCTGGTGATTAATGCAAAGCCATCTACCTCTTTCTTACCCCACAGAAGAGGGGACCACATCCCAAAATCTGTAGTAAGGGTCTTGCTTTTACTCTCGGGCTTGACTGGTCCCAGGGATGCTGGGATGCTCTTGCTTCTGGGGTGACGACTGCACCTCATCAGGACAGGACTTTGCATGCCCTGGTTGTGGACAGATTGACAGAAAATTGAAGCATTATTTAGGGAAGGGAGGGGTAGTTTCCAACCCCAGCAATAAAGGAATAAGAGAAACTGGCTTTTATCACAAAGCAGAGAACATGGCGTTTCCATGGGCTCTAACAATCTTACATCCCCAAGGAAGGATGGGTCTGCGACTGTGTGTCCACTTGGAGGGTGCCTTCCTGTTCTCTAGCGTGTGCTAAGTGATGTGCTGGGAGGAAGGGCTCACCCTCGAGGCAGGCTAGTCCTTCTACAGAAAGCCCTGGGGATGGATTGTCCCTGACACTAAAGCTTCTTCCCAAAGGTCTCTGGGGAAAGAAATTCCATCAGCTTCCAGAGTCCCTATTCTGGTGGCTCCTGCGGGCTTTCTTCTATCTGACCTGAATCTCCCTTGCTGCAATTTAAGCCCATTTTCCCTTGTTTTGTTCTGAATGGAAATGGAGAACAGCTCGTCCCCAGCTGCCTCCGAAAGCAGGGTGAGTCAGAAGTCCTTGCGTACCTCCTGCCACGCTGAAGCGTTCTCAGAAACCCGCGCCGTTGAGTGTGTCCTCGTGAAAGCCTCCCAAGAGAACAGCTTCGCATTAATGCATGAGACGAGGCTCCACTCTGGGGTGGGGGCATGGTGGGGGCAGGGCCCCTCCTGTAGGCACAGTGCTAGATGGCCCTGAGTGAATGGGCTTGGCCCCTGCCGTGACTAGGGAGCCGGGCACGTGAATGAAACGTGAATGCCTGGAGTCTGGTCAGGGAGCTGAGGAGGGGATGGTCACATTGGGCTGGTGGGGAGTCCCAACATCAGGTCCTAAGGGAGGGGAGGAGGTGACTGGGGAAAGAGGAGGGCCTTCAGGCAGGTACCTGGAGACTCCTCGTCCACTCTAGCTTCCACATTTGCGTTTGAAAAAATATTCTTCTTAGTTATGCTCCCCTCCCTCTAGTGTTGGCAGCGGACTGTTTTCCCTGCCTGTGTCAGCTGATTTGAAAGATCCCTGGCTTACTTAGCATGTGCTGGGGGAGCCCTCGTGGGCGACGTTGTGCATGCAGGCACATACATTCTCTGGAGGATTCTTTTGGCCTATTGATCTCCTGGTCCACTAGGTTCCTGTCTTGTTTTTGTGCCTTTTTACTTCTGGGAACAAAAACCCCCACTTGTTTCTGCTAAAGATAAGGTGTTTTATAGGCCATTGAAGCCAATTCTGGAAGAGTTGGGTTGGTGGTTAAACAAAAAAAAAAAAAAAATCTGATTGGAAAGCAACAGATCACAGCAGCTAAGCGACTGAGTTTAAAAAGCAATGATGCCGAGTGGTCCTGGCAACACTCGGACGGCACACAGTGAGTACACAGAATTGTCATTTTTCCTAGGCCAGTGGAATTAAAACCTTCCTACTCTGTGGGATAAATGGAGAGAAACTGAATCTCTTTTTCCAAAGCAGTTATCTCAGTGTGATACTGAGATGTGAGCAAGGTCACTGGACTTTATGTTTTTCCATTGCTTGGTCAAGACCTCCCTTTTCAAACTGCTTGGCTCCAATACCATGTGGGGGATACCCACCTGCGTTGTTTGTATTTAAATAATGGAATTGCCATTAATACTTTCCATAAAAGATGACTGATTTCTGACTTTGTATTTATGGAAAGTTGGGGCTTGTAAAAGTAAACAGAGTGGTAGTCGTTTAATATTAACGTTGGTTCATACCCCTCCCTCTTCAGGGCTGATTAAATGGGTGGCTCCTAAACCCCTCCTGCCAGCTGCTACATCACAGCGATCTCTAGAGAGTGTAGTAGGCAGCCCTGGGCCAATCTGATTGCCAGCTGTGCTGGTTCAGGAGCCTGGGCTGAATGCTAGCCCTCTCTCCTTCTTTACATCAGATTTTTTTTTTTTTTTTTTTTTTTTTTTTTTTTTGAGGTGGAGTTTTGCTCTTGTTGCCCAGGCTAGAGTGCAATGGCATGATCTCAGCTCATCGAAACCTCCACCTCCTGGATTCAAGTAATTCTCCTACCTCAGCCTCCCGAATAGCTGGGATTACAGGCATGTACCACCACATTCAGCTAGTTTTGTATTTTTAGAAGAGAGGGTTTCTCCATGTTGGTCAGGCTGGTCTCAAACTTCCAACCTTGACCTCCCAAAGTGCTGGGATTATAGGCATGAGCCACTGTGCCCGACCTTTATTTATTTAATTTTACTTTAAGTTCTGGGACACATGTGCAGAACGTTCAGGTTTGTTGCATAGGTATACATGTGCCATGGTGGTTTGCTGCCCCTATCAACCTGTCATCTAGGTTTTACGCCCCGCACACATTAGGTATTTCTCCTAATGCTCTCCCTCCCTTTCCCCCCACCCCATATCAGATTCTAGTGCCAAACTCAGTGCTCCAGCCCCTAGGAGCTTCCACCTGTGCTCTTTGGAAGCCCATTGCCCCTCATAGGACATGATGACCCACAGAGGCCCTCCACAGGTGGGTGGGTGTGTGAATGGCCACAGCCTCTGAGCTCTGCTCTCCTATGCCTGGGAGCTCAGATGGACTGGCCTTAGTGCAGGGACCTGCGTGAATGTGGTCTGGTGGTTCGGGAGGTGTTCCTCCAGTGATGCTTTCCTCCTGCTTGGGAACAGGCAGAGGGAAGGCCTGAGCATACCAGCAAAGCAGTGGCAGGGCCCTAAGTGACCTCAAGTGCCTGGGGGGTCAGGGGTATGAATTGGATCTCAGGGCTTATAGCTCCCATGCACGCAAGCCTTCCCCAAACTGAGCCAGTGGCTCTCCTCCTGCTCCTCCTCTTGCCCTCAGGTAGCTGCCCCTTTCACCCCTGTCCCAGCAGTGAGAATCCCATATCACTCTCTTCCAGCCCTCCAGGTGCTACTGATCTCATGTTCCTCAGCTCTATGCTGGAGCCTCCCGGCTCCATCCCCAGGGATCGGTCCTATTGATATGGCTGTCCACTGCCCCTCCACCCAGATGCCACTCAGATGCCATGTGACCTCACTGAACTCCATGTTTCCTCAAATCCCCTCCTCCTCCTGTGCCCCCCACCTCTGGAAATGGCAATACCATCTGCCCAGTGCCCTGGTTGGAAACCTGAGAGTGCGTCTCCCTGCCGTGTACTGCAGGCTCTCAGCTCTGTCTCTTCACCATCCCTCCCACCCATCCCTCTCCTCCATCCCCACTGCCCTTGACTTCCTTCAGCAGACCCTCACCAACTGGCACCTCAGCAGCCACCACCACTGTGGGCTCCCTGCCTCTACCCTTTTACCTCCAGTTCCCCAGGCACACCAGCCCAAGAGGGAGCTCTAGGACGCAGATCACACTGCCAGCCTCCCCAGACCCTGGAGGCCAAGTTCCGGACACCTGTGCTGAAAGCACACCACCCACAGTCACCCTCTGAGACCTTGTGCCACTGCACCTCTTCCGTGTAGTCTCTTCCACCTGGGATGCTGTTCCCATGATCCTCTCTGGACTGGCCCCTTTGACCTCCTCCCTAGGCTGAACCACCCATTCCTCCTTGCACTCCGTTCATACTTCTAGTATGGAAGAGGAAATGAACCTGTGAAAGCCTTTTGTGTTAGACCTGTTTGGGGCTGCCGATCTTGTTCATCCCACCTTCTGAAAACCCTTGTGCCCACACACAGCCCTTGCTGTTTGATAGCAGTCACATGGCCTACCCTCCAGCCTCAGCTTACTGGACGAGGGGCAGATTCCTGGCTTCAGGCCACCCACTCATTGGCTGGCAGCAACACAGGCCTAACAGTCCGTGACTTAAAGAAATTAGCTGGAGCGTCAGACCTGCTTTGCAATGGGGAAGTAAGGGACTTAACCAGAGAGTTCCATTTGGGGCTGGGCCCTTTAGCCTGATACTTATATGAATACAGGAAAAGCGTGATTTTCCTGCAGCTCTGTGCAAAACAGAGTTGAGTCTCAAAGGTTGGTTGGGAAGGAAGGAAAAAAAGAGGTAATATCCTAAGAGAAGAGGTTTGTGGAGCAAGACAGACAGAGCTAGTCCTGGCTGGTCCCGAACCTCTCTTGTTTTTGCCCATCGGCTGGGTTCCTTGGAGGCCTTCCTTACCATAGCCTCACAATATGATCCAGCCCGCAGGAAGAGCATCGGTGTCTGAGCCCAAAAGCCAGAACTCCAGCCCTCCCTCTCTGTGGCAGCTGTGTAACCTTGGGCAAATCACTTTCATCTCTTCCCTCATCTGCAGCAGTGGAAATAGTCCAGGATCTAACGGGCAGTTGGGCCAGATGAGCTTCGAGCTCCGTGCCTGCTGGAACATCTCACAGCCTGTCGTCTTTGCCCTGCCTCCCGCACAGGAGTGACGTAAGGTAGAGCACTTCACAAGCCTGGCCGGTGGAGTGTTTGCCCCAACCTGTTCTTGCAAATAGCATTGCCCTTTCCTGTTAGCACAGCTCCCAGGAGGCCTCCAGGAGCGTTTCCTTCTCTGCTCGCTGTTTCAGAGGGATTTATGCCATGGCCAGGCAGGCCACGATTTTCATGCACCCCCGATGGCGGCTTTATCTAATGAGGATGAGATGCTTACACATATTTTCATTTTTTAAAAAATCGGCTATTAATTTGTCAGAATTATTCATATTTTACTGATGATATTTTCCATGTATCTAATCAGGGAGCTCATGAATAGAAATGAAACTATTTAAATACAGAGACGGTGTACATTGTACGATCTTGTTTTCTCAAGCTGTTTCGTAATGCAGTGAATACATTTATTTCTTCTAAAAACAGGTTTTGCAACCATCAAAAACTATTTTTTAAGTCTTTGATTAAATATGACTCTATTGGAATATGCTAAATCACTGGGAGCGGGGCGTGTGTGTGTGTGTGTGTGTGCGCGTGCGCGTGCATATATGTGTGTGCATCTCTGCATGTATGTCTGTCTGTGTCTGTGCGTGTATGCCTGTGTCTGTGTGTCCATGTGGTCACTTGAAGCAGGATATTGTTTTCTGGCCTTCTCCATAAGGACAGGAGACTGGTTTTCTTTTATTGAGAAAACTGGAAAACACATTTTTGGGTCAAATCTTTAGGATGTATAGATGGCAAAGTAAAAGCACAAATTGAAACTGGGCTGAGTAATTTGGGAGATAATTATTTGTACAGTGTAGACTTTTAAACTGCTCAGAATTCCAGCAGCACTTACCTACACTGAAAGAGGTTTAGAATCATTAAACAAAGCCAGATATTAAATATACTACTGCTATCTCTCGAAACATTAGCAAGTAATGTAAAACACATGGCATCTACTCAATGGAAAATCTGAGAATACAAATTATAATAGTTGTCTTATAAGACCTCTGGGAAGCTTGAACTAAATTGCTTAATTCCATTAATAACAAACTATTACTCTAGCTATTAAAGTAACATAAGGTAATAGAGATCATGTCGAGAGATTGTGCTGAGGCTCTTTCTTCACCTAGCACAAATTTATTCAGGGGCATTGATAGATTTTAATTGACTATGGCAACTGAATAGCAACAAAGGAAATTGAATGCCTTTTGAAAAGCTCCACGTTTTGTAGAAGCAAATAGCAACACCAAAATGAAGGTCTCAGGGGCTGAGACAGGCAGGGAAGGGCATTGGGAACATTTCCACCAGCAGCTCCTCCACGGAGGCGCTTTCCTGTGACCTTAAGGAAATGCTTCCTGGGAACAGGCACTTCATATGCCCGAGCATCTCCTCAGCTGCATGCAGTCCAAGTGGAAAGACGACCAATCCAGGCGGCTGTAAAAGCACGTGCTTCGTCGTGAATATCCATCAGGCACGTTTCCAAGATATAGGACTGCAGAGACCTTCGCGCAAACTGCCGAAGCCTCTCTGGAGAGTTCTTAGAACAGGGTTTGTTTCAGCCTGAAAGCTTGGCGATGACATGAGTGACTCCCACCCCCTAATCATGATTCTGGGGCTGGGGCTCATAAAAGACCCCCTCGGCCACCATCTGGTCCAGGATGGATTCTGATGACCCATCACCTAGTTTTCTCTCCCACGTCTTGGTCTTCTCCCTGCTTTCCACGCTCCTTCTGTCTTCTTTCCACACCCAGTTGCCATCAGCGCATCAGTTGTGCGTCTCACACTGGCCCTGTGCTATTGCAGTAACCCGGTCTTAATGAAGCAACGGTGTTCTTTTCATCTCTGTAAGCTAATCTCGCCTTTCCACTCACTCAGCCCCAAGCACCTGGGCCTTTAGTGCTGCCTCGGTGCCTCTGTGGGGAGGAAATCCCATTTATCTTACTTATTTCTATTTTTATTTTATTTATTTTTTGGAGATGGAGTCCGAGGCTGTTGCCAGACTGGTCTCAAACTCCTGGCCTCAAGCAATTTTCACATCTCAGTCTTCCAGAGTTCTGGGATCACAGACGTGCATCACAGTACCTGGCTGGAAACCTCATTTTTAAAGGAAATGATAAAAGATGTGAGGGGCTGCAGGAGACGGCCCCTGTAGCAGCATTCTAGGAGGTGCCTCTGTGGGCTGTCAGGAAGGTGGCAGGGAGGTGAAGGGAGCCCCTGCAATCCTGGTGCCCATGCCATGATTTTTGGCGAGGTGGGTCCAGGTCATTGGCCCTACCTGGCCCTGGGACATATGATAATTTTTGCTGCAGAGGTGTTGAGGTTGTGTCTTCTGATGTTTAGCCGGACATTCCCCTTTGTTTTCGTGAATGTCTGGAATGACATCTCACTTAAACCAGTACAGTGCTCATTATCTTCTGCCCTGGGTGGCAGTGGGGATAACCATCAGCCCTGCTGTGTCCCCTGGGACTGGGGACATTCTCCCAGCCCCCATTGGTCCCAGCTCCTCTCCAGGACATCACAGAGGAGCTCTGGGGTCCAGCATGCACCATACCCACCCCCACCATGCCCACAGCTCCAGCGAGGGTGACAACCCCTTCTGGCATCGTGTCAGGGCCAGGGCTCCATGCATGACACCCCAGAACGGGCTCATGGCTGTGGCCGCCTACCTTGTTGGCTCTGGGAGAGTCTAATCCCGCCACGACTATAGCACGCGCATGTGTTTGAAAACCTCCTTGGCAGGCAGGACCTCCTAATTTTTTCCACTTCTTGTGATTAGCGTTGCAGACTAATCCTAGCACCAGACTCAACACCAGCTGTTCTTCCCCCACTGCTTGTTTTTACTTACGAACCAAATCCTGGAGTTGCTGCCGAATTGGCCAGCCCCGCTCCGCTCCTCCCTCAGCCTGCACTGCAGCCAATCACCTCTGGCATGGCCTCAGGTGAGCTGTCTTTCAACCTGACCACCCCTGCCCTGCGCACTGCCCAGACAGCAGCACTCACTTTCTGGGGGCGGGAGAGAGGGCCTCACTGGGCTCCAAACAGGACTCCGGCTTACCCACTTCGATAGTGGGATATCAGCTGTTCCCGGAGCCAAACTGATCTTAGAAATTTGGTTTTGCATCCTTAGACACCAGACAGCCGTGGATACCACTTATAATTTTTTTTTATGTAATATGGTATTTTCAAAATAAGATATGTAACATTTAGATAAGTTGTATGACAACAATGAAATGAACATGCATGATCCATCCCACCTTTGAACTTAAGAGCTGAAACATCACCAGACTATTGAAACTTGCCTGTTTTCCGGCTTCATTTACTCCGGGTCCTCTTACACTTGGACAGAGGTATGCAGGAGGAGCACACACCTAGTACCTCTCTCCCTCTCCCCCATCCTGCCCCCGCCTGAAAGACATGTGTTCCCCCAAAAAGAGCCCCCCCCCCGAGAGTACAGCAGCAGCACCCCCTCCAACCTTCAGGAGAAGCCCTGGGCTAGAAGCAAGGCCTCAGTGGCCTCCAGACCTGCAGGAGGGGCCAGAGCTGCCCTAGGGGGCCCAGGGACCACCGCAGTCTCTGCTTTGTAAATTTCTCTGGCTCTCTCCCTCTTCCCCTGACCTCTACAGCAGTGCTTGGAGGAAAGTGATTTACTGAATGCAGACCTAGGGACTCAGACTTCTGCATCCATACATATCATCCATTTGCATTTCTATGAGAGTCTTTCACATACCTGGAAGGCCCTAAAAACAAATCAGGGAGTGTGGCATATGGGACATTTGCCCTCCAAACACTGCAGCATCGAGAAGAATTACAATTGTCAGAAATATCATATTCCTGTCAAAAGCGCATGAAATCAGCTCTGTAAATTGGGAAACATAAGTCACAGTTATATTTGTTCTGCAACCATATAAGAATCACGAGTTTCTCCTAGGGTAGGAAAAACACAAACAAACTACCAGCCCTTTGGAATGACTTAATGTTCAATCATAGCCACCTTTACTGGGCAGTGCTGTTTCTCTTGGCATGAAATTTCTGACTCCCTTCAGATGGTGGGTATTTCTGCTGGGTTGGTTGCTTTCTTGGCAACTGCAGTTACTTGAAAACTGGATGAAAGTAAGTCACTTCTTTTTTTTTTTTTTTTTTTTCTCATTGGCAATCTCTCTGTGGTTTTGTGGCTGCCCATGTGGTTCTCTTTCCTTCCTCTGTCCCTCCGTGACTGGAGCACTATAACTGGGAGCCGAGGGTTTCCTGGGGTTGGGCAGTCACTCAGTCCCTCCCTCTAGCGGTGCAGGTGCTCTGGAGTTCCACATACCTGGACCCTGTTTCCTCGTGTTAGTTGCACAGACCTACTGGGGGAGACGGTGCAATAATCATTCGGTCAAGATGAGCCAAGCCTCCTTTGGGCCTCATCACAAAAATAAGACTCCAACTCGCCTCCACCCAGAGAGGCAGGGCCAAGCCAAAAGGTTTTGTAGCGATTTAGGAAAGGGAGGGAGCAAAGAAAGGGAGAGCCAGGGAAGGTTCATTAGCCCAGGAGTGTCTTCCCCAGGCTCCTAAAGGAATGTAGCCTTAAGCTCTGTAGAGAAGAGGAAAATTCCAGCTGGGCCGGGAGAGAGCTGGCCTGAGGCTGGTGTGTGCCTGTGACCTGAGGGGCACTGAACTGGGAGCTGGAGGTGCCTCAGCACTGAAGTCCGTGCTGAAAGGCAGCCGCTATTACAGGAGCACTGCCTCTAGAATTCAGGGAGACAGAAACCTGTCTGGGACTGTGGGAAGGGCTGACTCAAGGTTTCTGGCCAGAATCCTAGTATTTTTGTTTTTTAAGTTAAGGTGTGCAGCACAATGTTTTGATAAACTTATGCATGGTGAAATGGTTTATTATAGTCAAGTGAATTAACATATCCATCATCTCACATAGTTACCCTTTTCTGTGTGTGATAAAAGCACCAAAATCGACTTTTAGCAAACTTCCAGCGTACGATATAATAATTACCTCATACATGGACAGTGAACACGATCCTATGAACTCTTAAAGTCAAATATTGAGCAGGATAGGTGTGTTTGTTTTGGATGTAGAACTCATCACCAGGAAAGCAGGCAAGAATTTCCCTAAAAATCAACAAGTCTGAGATCTGAGCAGCAGTAAATCTGTTTTCTCTGAAGTTCCCGTGTAGACTCCATTCTGTCATCTCTACCTTGGCCTCCACACCGAGTGGGCTGGGGGCTGTGGCACTGGGGACTGTGGCATCCAGCTGGCTGTGACACTTCAGAGCAAACACCCGACCTGGCAGTAGACCTGCCTGCCGGGCCAAGCTTTCAGGGTTGGGGAGCTGACTGGCAGAACCTAGTCCTGCCGTGACCTACACCCAGCTTTCTCAGTGCCTTTGTTAGAAAATTTAGAAAGGTCAGGGGCTTCCTTCCACAGCCCAGCATCCTGCAGTCATGGAGATGTCCTATACTGTGCTGGCAAGTGCCATTGAACACTTATGTGGCACCTGTGACTGGGGAACTAGTTTTTGAATTCTACTTAAGCTGAATTAATTTTAATTGAAATGGTCACATTAGCTAGTAGCTACCACATTGGACAGTGTAACCTTAGAGGATTCAAGGCAGAACCTGGGTGAGGCTGCCTCTCTGCCTCCAAAGACTGGGAGACCTTGCATTTTGTCTCTTTCCTTTGCAGAAAGTGACAGAGCCTACAGAGCTCTTAGAGCGAAATTGTCCTGAAAATCAGGCCGAATGGCTGAACACTTACAGAGGTCCCTGCGACCGAGCACGTTTCCTTTCGTGATTATAAGAATTGTATTAAATATTAGGCATAGGAGGAATCCTACCAGGTTTTCCCTAAAGCCCTTTTCTCTCTTGCTGCATGAAGTTTCCTCTCCCGCAGCTGCCTGAGGAAATGGTTTTGCAAGACTTTATTATTTTTGGATTTTTTGGCATATTCACTGAAACCAGGCCTGGGTACAGAGTTTCCATTTGATTTCTGGCTGCTCAGGGCTCATTCCTGCCCAGGGTGGCGGGATTTCTCGTAGGCCAGCCAGTGGAATGGTTGGCAACTGCCCTACCTCTCCCTTCTTTGGGGTGACTGGAGAGGGAATTGAGGGGCCAGCTACCACTACTTACAGGAAATAGACAGATTAGGGCACTTGGATAAACATTGCATTGAAAATACCTGGCTTCTGTAGGTGTGAGTCAGGACTACCTGGATAGATACTTACTTTCTTGCTCCAGAGCTGCCAGATTCAAGCAATGACTGGGCTTCAGGTAATTTGTTGAAGTTCCCTGGCTCTGGGGTAGCTATGGAGTAATCGGAATCACTGTCTGATTTCAGCGATTACAGTTCTCAGAGTTGGGCAAGGATGCTAAGGAGAAAAGGGATGGCTAGAGCTAGTCAGAGGCGGGAGGAGGAGAAAGAAGTCTCCAGCCCCTTCGGCGTGTAGAGGCACCACTGTCTGCCCTCACCCAGAGAAAGTGAAGCGTGACTTGGAGATCCAGAGTCTCCCAGACTGCAGGGCAGTCTCTCAGGAGATGAGGGAGGAACAGCACAGCTGTTGTGTTTATAACACATCTTTCTCCATGGACTGCTTGGGACTCTTCAACCTTAATATTTGAGGTGCGTTCTCTAGAAATAGAGTCCTTGTCCACTGGCTGAGATGGTAGGAACAGAAGAGTAGGAGGTGTCGGCTTTTTTTTAGGGGAGAAGTTTTATTGGTTTAAGTCCATTTGCTTTGGTTTTCGCATTGTGAGGATAATTAATTTATATATGACCCTCCTTAGACCTGTAAATATGTATTGGTATCAACTATACAGCAGGCCCCGTGCTTTCCACCACAGCAAGGTAACAGTGAAGGAAAGCATCTCTGCTCTAAAGTAGATATTCTCCCTAGCTCTTCCCAGCATGGTCTGGGAGGGAGGAACAGGATATTCAGACAGTGTCTTAGCAAGTAGGGACACAGAGCGTGGCGTTCATATCAAACGCGGTGTCTAGAAGGCAGGGAGTCAAGGAGGGCTTCATGGAAGAGGGAAACTTGACTGTGCCTTCCAGATGTCTGGAAGGAGGACAGAGGGCTCTTCAGGAGTCAGAACAAAGATGGAGAGAAAAAAAGAAACAGGTAAGTGATTGGAAGCCACAGAGAAAATTTCATTATTAGAATTTCCCTTTATTTTGGTATCTATTTGCTATGTTTAAACCTTAGGAATTTGCATACCACTTGATATTATTTCATTAGATCTTAGTTTTGTTAAGTCTAGCAATCAAGACCAATGTTAGGAGAACTGCCCCTGATGCATAGAGACACCCCAGCCATCACCTGCCTTCCCCAGCAGAAGGAGAGAGAAACAGACAAGCTCCTGATAGCAGCGACATGATATCTATGTGATGGGCAGCGAACTGTGACTCCGAAGCCACTTTCAGGCTGGCCTACAAGATATCCCACCACGCTGGGCAGGAGTGAGCCCTGTTTCTCTGATTTAAAAACCTTTTCGGAGCTTGGGAAGTTGATTTTTAGATTTATAAAAAAAAAAAAAAAAAAAAAACTGGACTATTTTGAGTGTGGAAACGTAATTTACTATTTCCAAGAAAAGGATTTTAAAAACTGATTACTTTCCCTCACTCCTCATCCCTTCACGACAATTTATAAAAGAGAAATCAGGATTTCAAATCACGCACATGGAGTGAGTTGCTTTTCCAAGTTCAGTTCACGAGGTTGCACTTTGACATGCTTTTTAAGATTTGAATATTTTTATAAATCATGATTATGCTACTGTTTAATGAGAACAAAAGTGGAAATAGCATCTGTTTGTCTGCGGCGGAGCGTCTCCCGGCCTGTGTGTGCTGTCTGGGAAAGTGGTGGCCCAGTCTGGAGAGCTGATGAGCAGCTTGATTAGCTGAAATTACTTCCTGCGGTAGTTTGAGGGTGTCAGTCCTGGGATGAACTAGGTCATCTCGGGGATCTGGGACACGGGAGCCACTCTGAGACTCAGAGCAACTGATGGCCCAGACTCCAGTCAGAAACCCAACTCTTCCCCGCATGACCACGTCAGCCAGCTTCCCTTCCAGACCAGGTTGGGATCTCAGGGTCTGTTCCTTCCTTGCTGGACTAGGTCCAGTTGGTATCAGCCCCCTGTTCCTGCTTCGGAATAAGGGACTGATGCAAACTAGATTGAACCTAATTGAGACGCACTGGAGCATCAGCTGGTCCTGGGGAAAGAGACTGCTGAGGTGCAGGTAGAGCCCTGAGGATGGGAGACAGAGGTGGCCGAGAGACAGCACTGAAAATAGACCCATAGCGTGGTCATCGAGGACAGGACTTTGGAGTTAGAATGCTTCATTCCACTATCACTCAGCCTGGTCATCGATGTTGAGGTTGAAGAGCCTCTGTCAGCAAAACAGTTGAAGTAATTTCGAGTTCTTTGTTCACTCCGCTTTAGAATGCGGCTGTATTTTCGTTTTCCTTCAAACTAGTAAAACTAAAAACGTGTTTGATTTTTAACTGTTACTGTTTTTATCTGGAAAACTCATTAATCTAGATTTCGTTACCACTGACAGCATGTAGGTCCTCTCTAAATATTGTTTTGAATATAACTTCTCTACACCGAACTGCTTGGATCTTTGGCGTGCGGTTCCATCAGTTTCACACTGACAAATGCAGACATCTGTGTAACCCACATTCCTATCAAGTAAAAGAGCGTTCCCATCAGCCCAGAAAGCCCCCTCATGCCCCTCCCCAGGCATCCCCCTGACTCCAGAAGCAGCCACTGATGCTTTGTTTTTAACATGCATCTTAATTTAATTTTAATTTTAAAAATCACCTGCATTTTCAAACTAAAAAAGACCTCTTTCTCCGAGAAAGGGCTCCTGCCGGCTCTGGACACATCGGGTGCTGTTACTGCAGTCCAGCCAGGTGGACATTCTTCATGGGTTGCAGTGCCCCCCTGGCTCAGACCTGGAGGCTGTCTGAAGTCTAGTCAGCTACGTAACTCTGCACCTGGAATGTCAGACATTTGCAACACCTCCAGAACAATGGATGGCAAAAAGAATTCATTCTGTGCTTTTTCCAGGATCACTTGCATGCAATTGTGCCCGCCGAGCAGGAGGACTCCAGATTAGAGGGGGAGAGCGAGAGGGAGACCTACTCATCGGTCCGCATAATCAGCATTGAACATATTTCTGCCCCAACAAAGAGAACAGTGTGTTCCTGAGACGCTGCTGTGCAGCTCAGAGGCTCACTGGTGGGCGGTTCTCTCGGAAGGGAGTCGGATTTTTCAGCAGCTCTCCTCACACCTACCTACCGCCCCCTGTTTTTGGGCCCCAGATTTTCTGGCCCCTAAGGGGGAGGACAGTTGCACGGGGCCTGGCAGAGGACAGAGATGGCTCTGGCCCCTCTGCCCCTTCACTTCCTGACCCCACATGAAATAAAATTCCTGCAAATCTACCTATGTGACCAGTTCCTCCCCCTCTGTGTTGGGCCCTTCCAGCACTGGTCACTAGGCACAGGCAGTCAGCGGGGACTCGGGCCACCCTTGAGCCATTTTGCTGGTCTCTTTAGATGCAGGGTGTGTGTGTTATTCCCATGATGCTGGTGGCCACTCCACATTCTTATGGGTGATCCATCAGGTTCCCAACCGCACCCCCTCGTCTGTCTCTCCAAGGGCGCCATCAGCGGCACCACACTAAGCACCACAGACAATTCCAGACGGAAGCAGCCAGGCTGCAGGGTGGTCCAAGCCCCTTCTAGGTCTCTCCCTTTCCACCCCTCTCTAGCTGGCTCCATTGCCTTGGCTACTGAAATTCTAGCAGGACTCAGATCTCTCGGGGGTGGCTAAGCTTGAACTATTCCTTTCTTTTTGCTTTTTCTTTTTCTGGCTCGTCTTACCTGCAACTGTATTTTCCTCTTTCATTATAAGGATTTACATCAGGAAAAATAACCTGAGAGTGGATGTGTTTTGTTTGAATGTCGCAGTTGTGCCCTTTGTAAAATTTCCCCAGGGCATGATAAGAAAAGGAATGAGCAATTAAAACGCACGGGGCTACAGCAAGGGCAGGCAGACCCGAGTGGAGGCTGCCGTCCTGTGAAGGAGACTGGCAGGGGATGGCTGCCCCGGGCTGGCCTGGGCCTCACTCTGCCTCTCTTGTTGCTCTGACCTTTGACAAGTCATTCCCTTGCCTGTGTCTTGGTCACCCCATCTGAGTGAGAGGTTGGACTCAGAGGTCACTAAGGTCACTTCCGGCCTGACCTTCCAGGGTTCCAGAATTCTCTTTGTCATCTTTGGTCACTTACATGTTTGCCATGATCACTGCCAATCAAACTGGCAATGTTTAGCAGGTTTTAGTCACACAGACAGGAAAATACATACAAGGCCGTAGAAGTTAATGTGGTCCTAGGGACGGCTCCTGGTTCACGCAGACTCCTCACGGGGTCCCTGTGCCACGGAGCACCACGAGCCCGCCGAGGCTGCTGCAGCCTCACTCGTCCAGAACGGAGGCGCTGTGGCCAGGAGGCCCTTCCTTTGTTGGGTAGGAGCTGCCTGGGTCCATGTTCCAGCTCCTCCCAGGCCCCCTTGGATACAATAGGGCCACGGGTGACAAGTGAGGTCTGTGACCCTGAGCAGCAACAGCTGCCAGCGAAGGAGGAAGGAAGCAGAGGCAGGAGGTCTCAGAGCACAGCACGCCGAGCTCTGGTCCACACGCAGCCCTGCACACATTGCCGTCTTTGTTTAAACAGAGGCAGAGGCAGACCCCGGGGCGTCCGAATGCTAGAATGCTTCTGCTGTGCCTGCATCCTTCCCTCCTCCACTAGGAGCCTCTGGCTCCAGCCCAGATGAACCCACTGGGCTGGGAATGCCACACAAAAGCTCTCTCCAAGCCAGCCAGAGGTCCCTGAGGGCCCAGGCAGGGCTGGCCAGAGGCGGGGCCTGGACATCCTACTGGAAGCTCGGGAGGAGGCAGTGACAGCTGAGGCCAGTAGTGGGTGTTCTTGAGAGTGATCCCAGGTCATCCAGCGAAGAGAAGGTTACACTTTGTATTCTCTGTTTGGGGGCTAGACAAGTTTTCATACATTTCAGAAGTGTGCTCAAGCAAAATAAATTATTAGAATTTTGTAAAATGAATATTTGGTGCTTAAAGAGACAAATGTCAGAGATTTAGAACATTCACTTATTTGAAAAAAGTTCAAGCAGAGGGTGAGAGCTCTGATCCCGCACCAGCCTTAGCGTTCTGGAGTTTTCAGGGGTAGGATGGGAGCTACTTCTAGACACTAAGAGGAGCTGCAGGCAGGGAGGTCTACACAGGTGCCGCACTGCTCATGGGGTCAGGGGCCTGGAGCTTCAGGCAAGACCTCGCCTCTGGGCAGCAAAGGCAGCTGTCTGGAGCCCTGAGGCCTCCGTAGGGTTTCCATGGTTAAGTCTCAGTGTTTCTAGTTAGGGAGGTTGTGGGGAGGGGGCACAGTGGGCAGGGAAAGAGGCCCAGCCTTCCCTGAAAGGGGGTCATTGGCTCCTGTTTGCAGCTGGTACTGGAAGAGGGTAGGCACTAGCTGGGCCAGAAAAAGGAGCTGGAGCAAGGTTCTAGCGCCGGGGCTGGGCTCAGATTGGACTCTGTGATTCTGGCCCTCTGGGGCTGGCTGTCCTCGAGCCAGCATGTGGCGGGCACAAGGCAGGAGCCATGGCATTCCCCTCTATCTGCTCAGGAGTCTTGTGTGCCCAGCCTGTGGTCCACAGGTCTGGCTGGTGGGTATGCCCAGGCCTCTCCCCCTCAGGCCACCAAGCCCGGCTGGTGGCCCTGGTGACCCAGCTCCTCCCAGACAGCCAACCGATGCCTCCACCAGGCAGGCTGTGGGCAGCTTTGATCTGCCCAACTGCTGCCATGAGGTCAGTGGTCATTTCAGAGCATCCTTTTGCCTCTCACCTTCCTGCTGGGGACAAGACCCTTAAATTCTCTCCTCCCCTCTACCAGAATGCTCTGTCTTCTTTCGCGTTTGGCCTTTTGTACACTATACTTGACAGTGTCTCTCCCTTGGAGATTGAGTGTTGTTCACCATGGTCCTCACTTTCTCTGCTAGGTGCCTTTGCAGACAAAGAAATTGAGGCCCAGGCACTGAGGGGAGAACTGAGAGCCCTGTGAGGCAGGGTATCAGAGGACACAGGCCTTGTCCTGGCAAGCTGTCCCCTGGCCCCCAGCACGTGCCTCCCCCACCGCCACAGAACTGTCCTCTCAAGGCCTGTGCTCGGAGGCTGTCCTGGTCTGGGGCCTTGCTGGACACTGTGCTCAGACCCCTCTCCAGCGCTCTGCACCACCCCCTCCCCTCCTGCAGGGGCAACGTGGCCCCAGGTATGCTGCTTCTCCCCTCTGTTCCTGCCCATCCTTCCGTCCTTATGTGGCTTCATCCCTCTGCCTCTTAAGGTGGACTCTGGTTGGGTTGTCTGGGTGGCCACAAGCGTGGCTGCCCCATCCCTGCACCTCAGGAGGCTCTCAAAACCCCCACCCAGGTTTCTTGCCAGGGCTCCCTTATCCAGGAGGGAAGTCCTCCCAAATACCCCTGGAGAACCACCTACGGAAAGTTCCAGAGAACAGATGGAAGCTCCTGCCAGACTGACTTTGGTGACCAGAAGGAGCGTGCTCAAAAGGCACCTATACCAGTGTCGCGTGGAAGAGAGGCCAGAGGATGGCAGGGGACTTGAACTTGCACGTGCTCTGGGTTTACATGGTAAACGTCCTCCCAGCGTTTCCCCTAGACGGTGGGTTCAGGGGACACCTGACCCAGTGCAAGAACCACCTGAGGGCCTGGGGGTCTCTGAGGAAGAGGATGTTCCATCTGTCACTGCCAATGCCAGGCAGCTAATGAGGTCAGCCTCCCCCCATCACGCAGCCCAGGTGCTGACCACACAGGACCTGGGGAATGGCTTCATTGCCAGCCACTCTGCAGCAATGGGAGCACTCTGGGCTGGAGAACCCCTGGAAACCTTTCATCTTCATTTAAGAAAATGCTGAGAAAATAGGCACACTTCCCTGGGAGTGGTGGTTGGGCCCAGACGTATTCCAGATGGGCATGATTTGGTTCATGTTGCAGCAGCCTGGACAGCTTGCCTTTGTTCACGGGTCATCTGCTCGACAGCAGAGCAGCTTATCTTTGTGAAGTTGAAGGCACAGGAAGGCTTATGTCCTGACCATCCACCCACAGACTTGGTAGAGACCCATTGCCACCATCCACCTCTGCCGGGAACTAAGACCTTTCCTAGTAACAGCGCCAGGCCCTGCAGCTTGCCACTGGGGAGAGAATCTCTGCACAAGAAAGGGCCTTTCAACCCAATCCTTATCACCCAACAGCCACCGCTCCTGTAGTGGTCTCTTATTAATTGTTGTTACTCTACTGCCTTGCCAGGGACAAGGGCCCTAGCTCCTCTGTTTTTGACCACTCTGGCCTAAGTGGGATGCTCAAGGCTGTTTCATTCATCTTTGTGGCTGCTGAAATCACACTAGGACATTTAAAGGGGCTGCAGCCACAGCCACGGGGAGCAGGAGGGAGCTCATTACATCAGAGCATTGCATCATGGGACCATCCGGCTCAATAGCCATCACCTCACCTCCAGGAACCACCGGCTCCTCCTTTCCTGGTTCCAGCCATGTAGGGGACACCATCAAATCTCCCAGGAGTGCAAACCTGAACAGCCCATGACTCTGCCCTCTGCATCCAGCTCTGTGGTGCGCCAAAACCCCTGGCACCTACGGGGTGGGGTAGAAGTCTCCCTTGCAGAGCTGCACAGCCTTCCCAGAGTTTGGGATTTGGGAAAGGGAGGAGAATGCTGAACTTACGCCAGAGAACCTTCCACACCCAGAGCCTTTAGAGTCTTTTTAAAGAGTGCACAAGAGCTGTGACCAGAGCTAGAATGGGGCCAACCCTGCGGTACTGAGCAAAGCTGTGAAGGTGGCCACCTTTCCTCAGCTCCACGTTGCTGCCTGGGTGGAGCTGCACGGTGTTCCCAGCTCTTCGTGGGCACACTCACTCCTGTACATGCCGTCATAGCCTTCCTGGTGCCGGGACCCACACACCTGTAAGTACCATGAGCATCCAGATCCTGTAACATAAGAGGCAGGAGAATAACTAGCAGGGACTTGCAGAATGGTTCAGGTGAGAAAGAAAATGAACGCGGGAGCACGGCCCATGTCAGGGCCCTGTTTGTGTGTGCTGACCCACCAGATAACGGGATTACCCATTTCTTATCTCCACCTGGAATGGGCTCTGTGCCAGCCGGGTCTCCAAGCAGCGTGACAGTGCATGGGTGTCCTTCCATCCTTCCCTCTCCTGCTGCCTCTCCTAATGACAGTCACAAGGGCAACAGCAACAACTGGCTTTGGGGGATGTCCTAGCACCTGGACTCAGCTACCCTGACTTTGTAGCACCTCTCTGGGCAGAGGCTGCATTCTCAAGTCCAAACGTTTAATGTCTGCTCTTGAATGCAACTTCACCCCTCCCTGACTCAAGCCTAGATTGGGAACCCAGGATGTGCATCTCCGGGAGCAGTTTGGAAATTCACCCAGAGCAGCATGTTTGTTCCTGTGGTGCCGTCTGTCTGTCCCTCTGTCCATCCTGTCCACCAGGTCTCTATTCTCAGCCTCTCAGCAGGGGCCTGGGCCTGCGGCCCCTAAGACCCAGTGCTGAGGACAGGAAGGAAGTGCAGTGGCAGGCAGCCAAGAGACTGTGGTGCTCAACACCCGTCCTAGTCCTGTTGCCGTGTGATGAACCTCCCGAAACCTGGAGGTGTAAGCAACCGTCTTGTTACTCTCACAGATTCTGTGGGCCAGGACTTCAGACAGAACACAGTGGGGAGATCTTGTCCTCTGTCTGGAACCTCAGCTGGGAACACTCACAGGTTGTGTGGTCCACCTGCAGGGGCTGGAGAGCCTGCAAAGCATCTTCACTCAGATGGCTGGCAGTGATGCTGCTCGTTGGGACCTCCGCTGGGCTTTCTGCTCGTGCAGAAGCTCGGGGCCATGAGGAGGGGTCCCAGATAACAGGTGGGAGCTGCACTGCCTTTGAGGACTTGGCCTCAGAACCACACCTGTGCTCCCTTCTGTCAGTTACAAGTGAATCACAAGTCCACATAGATTGAAGAGGAGGGAATTAGGGTCTGCCTCTTGATGGAGGAGCATCGAGGTTTTAGAAGAACTGGAGACTGCAGTTTGCCACAATATCTCGGCCACAGGATACCCCCATCTTGCAGACAAAACCCAAAGCCTTGATAAGATGCCTGTGTGTCTGTTCTGTGCAGACTCCTCGGATGGGACCCCACCCTGGGTTCCCACAACCTGTGGACTCAATACAAGCAATTCAGCAAACCAGCTCCCAGCATCAATCACTGATTGCAGGGACATTTAACATAAACCACAGTCTAGCACAGCAAAAGGCAGCTTCCTTGTCATGGAGAAAGCAGAGAATCTGGAGCTAGACTGGGTGGTTTCAGTCCTGGCTCTTACTGTGTGACCACTTACTGTGTGACCGTGGGCAAGTGACTTAAACTCTCTGTGCCTCTGTTCCCTCATTTGTATAAGATTCGGGTGATAAAAACAGTACCTCTGTCATGAGAACCAAATAGGTTACTGCTTGGTAGTGCCTAGGATGGCATAGAAATTAAATAAAAGGTCCATCAGTTCCTTTATGAGCCTGGAACGTGTGATCGTGGATGCTCCAGATACTCTATGCAAGAAGAGGGCTCAGGGCGGGAGCAGCTTCTCCAAGCTCCTGGGAAGACTGCGGCCTGGTGGAGACCTGGGGATCCGGGGTTATTTCTGCCTCTGCCCTGCAAGGACTCTCATCTCTTATGAGAATGGGATACGACACCCATGGAGGCTGGAAGTGCTGTCATGTGGGTAGGGTGATGGTGCTGGCTGCTGTGTCCAGGGTCTTCAATGGACTGCAGTGTGGAGAGTCTATCCTTCCTTTGTCTTAATGTGTGTGTGTGTGTGTGTGTGTGTTCGTAACTTATTCCTGTCCATGGATCTGTGAGAGTGAGGATGGTATCTTTAATTAAATATCACCCCTCCCTTCTCTTTAAGGTCATTACAGTCAATAAGCGGGAGGAGAAATATCTCTTTAGGAGGCCTTTCAAATGAAAAAAAAATGAATTACTGAATGCAGAAACAGTCTTATCTCTCTGGCATCCTTCCTTCGGTTGTGATTTAATATGTACACGGTACAATACAGAAATACAAAGCAGCTTGGGAAAAAGTCTCAGCCCTAAGAATCTTATAGTATTAAAACTCAAGTAATCCCACACCAGAGAAAAATACAGCAAAGCCTGAGCTTGGCCTCTGCAAACTAGTGCACTCCAGCCGCTGTGACCTGGGGGCGGCGGGGGACCTCTGGAGAGCCGCTTTTGACAGCTGAATTTTATTAACTGTTTTTTCATTCCTCCTGACGGACCTGGCAATGAACTCTTATCAGTGTATTGTGGCGAGTACAAGTCAATTAATTTCTTTTAAATAACTTCAACTGAAATTCTATTTGATTTATATTCCAAAAATGATTTCCATTCCATTCCTCCCTGAGATTATAGTCCCGGCGGAATTAATCACACTGGCTACACAGTCACCCATACCTCAGGGAGAAAACAGGATCAAGGAGAGGAGGAAATGAGACGGAGGTGGAGCTGAGAGCATCCTAAAGACCCTTGATTCAACATGAGGCCACATGCTCAGTGACGCGGGAGTTCGCTGAAATCTTGCCCTCAGAAGAGCTTATTTCTAGTGGTTATGGCAGGGGATGGATTGGAGAGCAACAAGAAATGTCTAGAAGATATGGGAGATTTGACCAAGAAGCATGACGGGAGGCACCGGGGCCGCTGAGGTCCGTGGCTGAACCACCCCCTTGCTTAGTATCCAGTTTCTATGGCTGGAGTCCCAGGAGCCCCTCCCTTAGCTCAGCCCCGGCTGTGAGCACCTGACCCTTCTATGGCCTGCTGGATGGGCGCCCCCGCCGGCCATAGTGAGGGTGATGGTGAGCTGTCCCTGTGAACACAGCCTCAACAGGCTCTGCTGTGGGTCTCCCCATCCCCTAAACACAGGCAGGGACAAGCAAGGCTGCCCCCTTCCTGAGGGTCTACCCACAGGGCCCCCCAGTTGTGACAGCCAGGCCTTACAAGTGATCATGCCTGGCTTATCTGGGAGGGAGGGAGGAAGCAGGAGCTGGGTGGCATCTGGCCCAGAGAGCAGAGCTTAGTGAGTGGCTGGTGACAATGATAAGAGGTTGGAGCTCCAGGGGGAGGGCGGCTGCTGCCCTCAGGGAGACAAGTGGTGGCTAGATCCCAAGGCTGGGCAGGTGTAGGGCTGGGAGAGATGCCTACTCAAGCCATCAAATGCCCCAATGCCAGGCGGCCGAGTCAGGGCTGGCAGGCTTCTGGGGGACAGCAGGTCACTGCCCTGGGGTAGGAATACTCTGGTAAAGAATTCAAGGCAGTCAAACAGTTTGGCCAAGATGAGTTTAGACAAAAAAATACATTTGCAAAATATCTGCTGTGGGTGCTGTGTTAGTTTGCTAGGACCACTGTAACAAGGTAGCACAGACAGGGTGTGGCTTAAACAACAGGAATTTATTTTCTCCCAATCCTGGAGCTTAGAAGTCCAAGATGAAGCTGTTGGCAGGGTCGGTCCTTCTGAGGGCTCTCAGATCGCTGGCATCAGAAGCTTCTAGGGCATTTGATAAGAATATGAACTCCTGAGACACTGAGTCAAAATCTTTAGGAGCGTGGCCCAGGATTTGACATTGAAATAAACTAAATAAGCTCCCCAGGTGTCTCCCAGGGGTGGCCCCTGAAGTGCCGTGCATGGGTAAGCAAAGGATGTGGCACAGCCTGACCTTCAAGGAGCTCCCAAGCTGAGGAATCAAGACCTGCACCAGACAGTCAGAGAGTGTCACACCATATAATAATCCAGTCACCGGCCAGACAGAGGGCAAGAACCAAAAAGTGCCTCAGTAGCTTGGAGAAGGAAGGTGGGTCCCATGGAGTGCGGAGGGTTAGGGAAGCAGACCCTGGAAGGTGGTGTATCTCACGTCTTCCTCTGCAGAGATGATTCAAGGCTGAGGGTTAGCTGCATGTGAAGACAGGGAGGCTGGGAGATACGAGGATCTGGATAAAAATGTATCTCAGCGTTGAGAGTATCTTTGAGCAGTGTATCACTTTTGTCTTTATCAAAAAACAAATTTTTGGTTTTTTTCTGAAATTCCTGTTTGCTGTCTGGGGATGTGATATCGGTGCCTGACACATTGACATTCAACAAAGGTTTGCTGGCTTCAGGGTTTCGGATGTTCTGTGTCAGTTCATGGCTGCAGTGACTTTATCTCTTTAGGAGGGAGGTATGTGGCTGGTGGGGGTCGGCAGGAACCCAGCCGGGGAACAACTCGTGCTGCTGGCGATTTCTGACTCCAGCAGGTGGGTGTTGATGTTTTAAGTAGTATTCGACCCACCTGTCTTCCTATACACATATTGATCCTGGCCAACAGAGATTGACAGAAGGCCACACGGAGAGAAATATGTCAGGGCTCTCCGTGGAAAACAACACTCATGGCAATGCCAGTGCCCACCGTGGATGCAGCAGGCTCTGGAACTGCACTTCCACTTACTGGCTGGGTGACCTCAGCAATTACCTAACTTCTCTGAGCCTCAGTTTCCTGTCTTTAAGATCAGGATACTAAAAATACCTTTCACATTGTGTTATGGCAAGGATTAAGCAAATTATAAAAGAAGTTGAGAATAGTACCTGGAATATAAGTATGCAATAAATGTTAGCGATCAATATGGTTTTTTTCCACCCGGATGAGTGATGTTCTGCGAATTTACTTCAAACAAGATATCACGGTTGTTCTCTGAGGACTGGGTAGTCACTAACAAATCCATTTTCCTTATCGTGATCTATATAGCTCAGTGATTTTTCTGCTCTCTGCTCCAAGCTAAGAACAGAGAGCTTCGCCTCCCAGACTGAAATGAAGCATCCGCCGGTGCAGGGCTGTGTGTGCGCCTCTGTCTGGAGGGGGCTGTCTGTTGGTTAAAGGGTGTCTTTTCCAGGCTCTAACAATCTACTCAGGCGACAACGTGTCGTACTTCTCTGTGCCTGCTGTGGGGACTTGACCTCACAATGGGACGTGTCCCTTCAAACCAAGTCCCTGGGGGCACACAGGCCATGGGCCATGGGATGTGGCTCAGGGGGCTTGAGGAGACCACTGTCAGCCATCCTTGTCGGGTTTCACACATGGTGACCCCTAAGAGGAGAGAGGGCCATACCTCCTGAGAGCGTGATGCTTCTCAAAGGGCCTCACTGTACCACTTGGAGTGGGTTCATCCTTGTGCCTCCACTTTTAAAATCATGGGGAAATGTTACATTTGGGGAGGAGGGAAAAGGTCAGAGAGGCGGAACTTGCTGATTCCTGTTTTGGGACTAGTCCTGCAATCCAGTTTCTTTTTATTTTAAACAATCTTACAGAAATCGGCCAGAGACAGTGAATAAAGGCAGAGATCCCTGGTCGAAACAGAGGTGCCTCTTTCTGGAGTCCCTGAATTACCCATATGGGATCCGAGGCTTCCTCTGAGCCAGAAAATGCCTGCCCTCGGAAATCCTCCTTGCTTTCTGAGCCATGCCCTCTGTCGGGGTGGCCAGGGTCCAGGAGAACAGGGACCGTTTGTGCTAGAACCAGGCAAGTTTCGTTTTGGATGATCATTACCAAACTCTTGGCTCAGATGCATTGTTTGAACTTGACTTTGCTACATTCTTCCAGGACCTGACTACTAACTAAGGCCTGAGCAGCTAAGTTGGACCACTTGATGTGTTAATCCAATCCGTCAGGATTGTTAGCTGGTTACGAGTCTCCTCCTCCTTCCCACGTCACTGAGGGCACAGGAGGGCAGAGGGAGGGATCAGAAGTGCTGCGCATTAGGATCGAGGACGCACTGGGGCAGGACCCACCGAGGAGGTGTGGGCTTTAGCAAGAGGGCCTACGCACCCCAAATGGCTCCATCTTTAGGCTTTCCACGTCAGCCTGCAGCCACCCCAAATTTTCTGTGATTATTATTTTAATGACACTTCGGCCTTATTTTTTAAATCTGCTGCACTTGAGCAATTTTGTCTGACGTCAGCTGGCTGCCGGCAACTCTGCTTAAAAACGAGAATAACCAAATCTTCTAAGGAGTAATGCTGAACCTGCTTCAAACGCAATAAATCACGAAAACCATTGTTTACGATAAGTGGCATCTGATTGCTGTTCGAACCTGTGTTTATTGCTTTTGCGCATTATGGTCTCTTGTAATTTGGACAGCCAGAAATTGTATTCCTTTATGCAGCGCGTAGGCAGGGTTTGTAAGGGGGGAGGCATCTGTAATTATGCTGCCAGGGAGTGAGGTTGAGGAGCCTCCAAGGAGCTTGGAATGCAACTGCCTGTTTTTCCTCTGAGGAGCCGGGCAGCAGGCTTCCCACTTCCCAGTTCTTGGAACCCTCAGGGCTCCCCTGGAGACCTGGGCAGCGGGGGACAAGAAGAAGGGACCTTAGAGCTGCAGTGCCTCAAATCAGAGAGCATGTGAGTGGCCTCAGGGTGCAGAGCGCCAGGTGGGTGGGCTGCTGCAGGCCCCACAGGAAGCTGGGCTGATGTTTTTCCTGGAAATTGCCTTGGTCTCTTCTGCACGTTTCTTCCTCATTCTCCCCCATCCTGATGAGTGCCCTGGCTGGGCTTCGTAGGTGAGGGCTAGCAGCAGGGGTCCAGGAACAGCTGATGGCAGAATTCTTTGGCGCCTCTGCACATTTGAGAAGTAGCCGCTTGACTGCGTTGCCTGGATCTTGCCATCAGTCAGGAAATGGACGACGTTGCTTGATTTCTTGGGGGCACCATTAGGAAGAACGGCAGCGTGTCTGGGCGTGGCGATCTGTCATTCTCCTAATTCAAAACCTCTGGACTCGAAGAAGAGGGTCTAGTTCCCCTTTCATGAATATAGACCCCGCTCCATCTGTCCGCGCTGCGTTGGCTTAGTTGGCCCTACTACCTGGAATGCTCTTTTCTATTTCACGTGTGTGAAACCTACCCATCCTTCCAGTTCCTGCACTTCCAATAGCAACGTCCCTGAACTTCTTCCTCTTCCTGTGTTGTCAATCTCAGTAGAATTTTGCCACCATTCCCCCAGCCTCTCAAGCCTAAAAACTGGGGTTCATCTGAGATGTGTCTTTTTCTCTCCACCCAATACTAGCCCAGCATACGGAGACACCTGGGAACTGTTTGTTCAATGAATTAATAAACTTGATAGTAAACTGCAAACTCTAACCCAAATCACTTTCTGGATATTTCTTCAAATTGTCCCTCTTCGAATTTCTACCACCACAGCCCAAGGGGGGTCCTTATCAATGGGACCACCTCTGAACAGCCTATAAAGCTCCCCCATTTCCCCTTGCACTCTAGTTCCCGGTGTTCAGGGTCATATCTTAGCCTCCCACAACCTCTACTCCCCACCTTGTTCATTTACCCCAAGCCCCTCCCGGTTCCTGAGCACAACATACACGTGGTTTCCTATCTCCATTTTCATTATTAAGATGTTTTCTCTGCCCAGAATATCCCTACCCCTTCTTTATCTGGCTTCCCTTCTTCAGAGACTCGGCTCAGGCACTCTCTCCTCCAGAAAGTCTTTCCCAGCTGTGCCCATGGGTCTTGGGGGGCCCCCATCTCTGTTTCCACAGCTCCTGTGTTTTTCTGTGTAATAACTCTTGCTACAATTATAACAAACTGTAAAGGTCTGCCCTTAAAGGCAGGAATACTGTGTTGTCTGTCTGAACGTCCCCCGTGCCTGGCCCACGTCCCTGTAAACGAGGATCTAAGTGGAACTGGCACGAATGCTCAAATGGGACATAAAGTACAGAGAGCACCGAATCGTGTTAAAAACAATTGTGTGTCAACTTAGACCAAGTTCACAGACAGCTCCCCAAAGAAACCACGAGGACTAGACCTGAGGAGCTGCAGCCCCCACAGCATCTGAGCAGTGGCTGCTCCTCTGTGGCGGCTCCATGAGTGAGTCAGTAGGCACAGAAGGAGCCTGTTCTGCCACGTTAACTGATAGCTATCCCCACAAAGGATGGCACTACTCAAGCATGCTTTATTAAAGAGATGAATGAATTAACTTTGTGCTTCTAAAGCTATAGTCTATTGGTCAGTTTGCTCAAGCCCTGGCATTAATTAGACACTGACCTGGATAGCAGGGTCTCCTTCCCTCCTAGAGCTTCAAAGGGTTCTCTGAGACTCCGGGACTTGAGTTTCAGTGAGAAATGTGGATCCCTCCTGCCCTGCCCAGCCTGGCTGGCTTAGCAGTAAAGGAAGTGGGGAGAGAAGCTAAGGCAGAACTCCACTTACTGAAGACCCTTGCTACTGGGACCACAGTCACCTGCTGGGCCCGGGGCTGGGAAGGGCTGACCAGGAGCAGCTGTTTGAAGGTAGCAGCACCCTGCACACAGCCCAGCACTTGCACTGCCCAAGGCCAAGGGTCATGACTTCCAGATTCGTTTAACAAACCCCTCTTTGAAACACACACGGAGGCACACACGTGGGGGTGCCACACTAGCCACCTCGCCCCCAGCACCAAGAAGTAAAATGGACACACTCCTTTCTCTTCCTCTTCCCATGCACACGGCAGATCCTCCAAGGACAAGGCACATGATTCAGGCTTTTGTGCCAGGGCTCAGCACACTGGATGATGATGATACCAGCCTCTGGGGTCTAGCTGAGTAGCCCCATGGCCATTGATGGCTTTGTCTCTACAGGAAAATACATTTGGAGTTACAAACAGCTGACTTCCTGGCAGATTTCTTGGAATTCAAGCAGTTCATAGGCAAGGACCTGGGAAGTGGACCCTCAGGCCACTTGGCCAATCAGCAGGTCCTCCAGGGCCCCTGTCCATGCCTGCCCTCGCACTGGGGAGGCCACAGAGGAATGAGTGAACAGATCCCAGCTTACAAAGCCTCTGGGTCTGATCGGGGTGAGGCAGGAGGGCAGCGCCTCCCTCCAGGTCCTCAGAGTAGAACCAAGTCTTGTGTGTGGTGTACCGCCAGCCCGGGTCTCTTTAAGACCATGAAGGGTGGGGCTCGAGGGCAGGGGAGGCAGTGTGAGCTCCGTCAGGCTGATGACAGACGTGCCTGGGAGCAGAAGCCCAGGTCCAGAGCCTGCCTGTCACAGAGAAAGTGCAGAACCCCCCTGTTTGTAAACTGCTTCATGGTGTGGAGCCTGCAAAGTCCAGGGAGAGGTTTCATGCAGAAAGCCCTGTCTTCCTGTGCCCGCTGTGGACATGGAAGGCAGAGGTACATCCTCTCTCAATCGCTCTCCTCCAACCCAGGGG
The DNA here is from genome assembly GCF_048565385.1 of Saimiri boliviensis. Classification (NCBI taxonomy): domain Eukaryota; kingdom Metazoa; phylum Chordata; class Mammalia; order Primates; family Cebidae; genus Saimiri; species Saimiri boliviensis. The sequence goes on from NC_133449.1 coordinate 22,996,628, forward strand.
TCTGCCACCCATCTGCTGAGCTCTTTTGTCTTTAAACTTAGAAACAGAAGCCATTTGACAAACTTTTAAAAAGAACCTAACTAGGCCGGGTGCGGTGGCTCAAGCCTGTAATCCAGCACTGTGGTAGGCCGAGGCAGGCGGATAACAGGGTCAGGATATCAAGACTATCCTGACCAACACGGTGAAACCCCATCTCTACTAAAATTACAAAAATTAGCTGGGTGTGATGGTGGGTGCCTGTAATCCCAGCTACTGGGGAGGCTGAGGCAGGAGAATTGCTTGAACTCAGGAAGCAGAGGTTGTAATGAGCAGAGATCGTGCCATTGTACTTCAGCCTGGCAACAGAGTAAGACTCTGCCTCAAAAAAAAAAAAAAAAAAAAAAAAAAAAAAAAAAAAAAAAAAACGTAACTAATATAACATTTGAAATTCGAGCCTTTCCGGAATCTTTTCCCATCGCGTTAGCACGCAGGTGCAGAGTAGGTACCGGGCTGTCTCGTGTTTCCCATTTTTCTCTTAAAGGCATTTGCATCCGGGTCTCCATGTGTCACCAGAGGCCACACCCGCTACATGGATGGCTGCCCAGGGGTCTCTGCTACTAGGCCAGGTTTGCTCAGCAGCCCCTGTGGTAGAAAACTGGCTGGGCCCATTCCTACCACTTGAAAATCACTTTCCTGCAGTGTCTTCTTGCCTCTAAGATACATTGACCTTTCATTCTTTGAGCCTTGTGGGGTCAGTGAGATGGAGAGGGAATTGGTTATTTTTGTTTCCCTCAGACTCTCATGGTCAAGTCATGTTTTCCCTCTGTGCCTCAGTATTCTCATCTTCAAAATGGGAAGGATGAGAACTCTGCTTTCCCAGGGTGACTGTGGGGATTACATGAGAGAGTGTGTGGCTCATTGTAAATGCTCAAGAAAGGGGAGCATAGAAGTCATCATTAGAGTAAACCCCACAATTACCCTTGTTCTGGGAAAGCAGACAGGTCCAGTGGGCTGAGGCCAGCTTCCCCAGCCCCTCTGTGGGGGCCCGGCCTGGAAGAAACAAGACTCAGGCCTATGGCTCCTTTTCCCTCAGGACCCTGACCCTGTAAATGTTGCCTAACAGTCTCAAGCAGTTTTCACTGTGACCTGTTGTTATTTTCCTTGCTTAGAAGTAAAGATGTAAGAGTTGGAACCTACCCGTTGACTAGTGAGTGAGAGAACCCAGTGGTCCTCTGGGAGGGCAAGTGTTTGGACCACTGGGGATTAGGGAGCAAGAGCCTGGTGCAAAGAGAGGGAGGAGCTTCCCCTCCTCCAGGGGATGCTCACGGCTCTCAGGCCCTCGCTTCCCTCTGTCTGCTGAGCCCCATTTGGGCCTGTGCTCCTGCTACTTCCTGGGTCTGGAAAAGAGACCCCAGCTGTCTCCTCCAGGAAGCCTCTGCGCACCTTCTCCATGCTGGTGGGTGCTGTCCCTCCTGGAGTGCTGTGTCCTACACCTTAGCACTCCCTGGCCAGTACCCAGGATACCTGGACCCCGCCCCCCACCAGGCACCACGTGTGCTCAGCCCCACTGCCCCTGGGCCTGGTCCACAGTGCACACACCAACACAGGCACCTGGTCCGGGGCCCCGGCCATCCCCTGCCCTCCACAGTCACTCCTAGCACTGAGCCACCCACAGCTGTCCCTTTCCTTTCTCCTGTCCCCATGGCGTGAATTAGGTGACCATCTTCCGAGAAAGTGGCTCCAGATGTCCTGAGCAGGCATCAGAAGCAGCCAAAGTGTTCAGTCTCCTTTGCTCTTTTGGAAAAATGCTTTCTTTTTATTAGTGACTTCCCCCAGGTAATCCTTAACCCAGGGAAAGGGCCTGCTCTGCGGACCTAGAGAGGCCCAGGCTGCCAGGTGGCAGGTGGAGAGCCTGCTCCTCTCTGGGAGTCCTGCACAGACCTCGCCCTGAAATGTACTTTGCAATCTCAAGCCTCTGTGGGGTGTGTGCCCAGAGGCTGTATCAGAAGCTACAGCTACCAAGCGGGGACAGCCTCCCAAGGTAAACTGACACTGACCCTGTACTGTCAGGCTTGGACCTGTCCACTCCGCAGCCATCCACCCAGGACTTCTTCCAGCCAGGTGCAGCTCCTACCTTGTCAGCCTTGGCAATCCCCCAGGGTCCCTGGCCCCCACCCTCCCCTCCTCCCCCAGACTCCCTCCCACCCCTGGCATTCTCACCTGCTAGCTCAGGCCCAGAATCTTGCTTCCCATGGCATCCGATGACTCCCCATGCCCAGTGTGCCAAGGCCTCTAGACAGCTGCTGCCACACCCGCCAACTCTGGACAGCCCCGCAATAGAACCAGGCTTGGGCCCAGGACCAGGGTGTTGCCCTATTTGGGGACCGTCAGCAGAGGGAGTGTCGACATGAACCACCCTTGGGCATGTGAACCCACAAAATCTGAGACAGTTCTCAGTTAATTTAGAAAGTGTATTTTGCCAAGATTGAAGACATGCCGGTAACACAGCCCCAGGAAGTCCTGATGACACGTGCCTGAGATGGTCGGGCACAGCTTGGGTTTATCCATCTTAGGGAGACAGGAGGCGTCAGTCAACGTTTGTAAGAATTACATCGGTTCCGTCTGGAAAGGTGGGAGAACTTGAAGCAAAGGCAGGAAGACGCTAAGTGGGGAGGGAGCTTCCAGGTTCCAATAGGTGAGATGATACAAAGTTGCATTGTTTTGTTTCCGATTAGCCTTTCCAAAGAAGGCAATCAGATGTACATCTTTCTCAGTGAGAAGAGGGATAACTTTGAATAGAATGGGAGGCAGGTTTGCCCTAAGCACTTTCCAGCTGGAGTTTTCCTTAGTGATTGTGGGGGCCCCCAAGTTATTTCCCTTTCACTGGTGTCACCCACAAAGGAGAGAAGCCAGGTCAGGGAGTCGCAGAGAGGGAAGGACAGGGCCAAAGACTTCCCAGTCTCGTTGAAGGTGGTTGGTGACTACCCCAGGGGAGGGTGAAGCCCTCTGTTAAGTAGACAGCAGCCCAGGAAAGGCCAGATCCCCCTCGAAACTGGGCACAGGGCAGGAGTGTTCATTGTGTTAATTCTGCTGGGCTTGGCCTCTGCACTTTCACGGCTCCAAGGCAGATGCCTGCGCCTTCCAGGGCCTCAGGTGTGTGATCTGCACCAAGGGAGGGCTGGAGGGAAAGGAGCCTGGAGGGGCTTTCTGGACTTTCTGTGATTCATTGACTATTTCAAACAAAAGCAAAGCCTTCCCGGCAGGGGTGATGGAGGAGAGGAAGAACAAAGCTGGCTGTGTTTGCTTGTGTTGGAATCCAAGGAGTGGAGCTACTGGAATTTCCCATCCCTTGCTGGAGGCCAAGGTCAGGTCACTGTCATGACCTCTGCTTCCTGAGCCCTGAGACCATGGCACTGCCAGAGCCCATTGGGAAGGACAGTCACACGTGATTATTTATCCAAGTCTTTTCTTTCAATGGACTATTTACATAATCCCAACACTTGAAGGAAAGAAACTTCTGTTTCACACGATGAAAGTTTCCCATGCTTTAAGGTCACTCTTTCATACAGTTCTTCTTCGTGCAACACAAATCTCATTATAAAAATTTCAGTATTTTAACAAAAGGAACCACAGTCATCGTAATGAGATCCCCGAATAAAGTTCAGTTCATTTTCATCTGTCTTTCCTTCCTGAATATTATTGCTGGAAATGTTACATTATCATAAACCAGAGTTCAGAATGCATAGTTTCCACAATTGTCTTCTTTTTCCATATACAAATTCTGATTTCTGCCTTCATTTTACAGAGACCCCCCCTCCCCTTCATGAGTATTTCCATCGTCTCAGATTTTTTTGCCTTACCCCAAGCTACGTACATCACCAGATAGGCTGAAATTTGTAGAGTCAATGATGGATATTCCTGTATCCTCTATCCCTCCCCCTGCCTGCCATGTGGTGTGGGATATGGCAGGAGGTAACTTGGGTGGGGACTGCTTCAAGGGGCTTCCTCCAAGGATCTTCTTTTTGGCCATGCAGAAGAACTCCCAGGGAAGGCTCTGGGTCAAAGCACTCCTAGCCAGCTCTGCCTGCAGGAGGAAGAGCAGGGGGTTCTTATGTGATGCGCTTGAAGGTGAAGTTCATGCACTGGAAGTGTCCAAGTAGACTTTACTTCCCCTCAACCATGTCAGAAATCTCTAGCAGGACCAGTGCTCTGACTTCACACAGGGTTTCAGAGTCAAGACCTTCTCCCTGGTACACTGAAACTGCAGATGCAGGCTGCCCTCTAGGCCCGTGCGCCACATCGGGCCAGCTGGTCAGTCGTGAGCTCTCCCAGCATCCTCAGGCTCAGCGGCCACTCGTCTCTGTCTCCTCCCTGGCATCTCCCTAGGGCAGAGTGCCAGGCGTGGTGACACACACCTGTGTGGACCTGCGTGTTAGAACTGTTTGCAAAGGAAACATCCATAGGCAATAAGCAAGGATGCTGGGGCTTGCCTGTGAACACCAAGCTTCAGTGTGTTTATTCTAAGGCTTTTTTTTTTTTTTTTTTTTTTTGAGAGGGAGTCTAGATCTGTTGCCCAGGCAGGAGTGCAACGGCACGATCTTGGCTTACGGCAACCTTTCCACCTCCCGGGCTCAAGCGGTTCCCCAGCCTCAGCCTCCAAGTAGCTGGGACTACAGGCGTGTGCCACCATGTCTGGCTAACCCACCTCCCCATGCTCCAGGTGACCCAGACACTGAGCACTTTATAGGCAGACAGCCTCCTCTGCGTAGCTAAGCATAGGAACTACCTGTACATTTCTTGGGAGGAAACAGAGGCTCAGAGTTTCAGTACATTGTTTGATAGACTGCAGCCAGATGAGGAACATCAGAGCCAGGACACCAGGCTCTGCTGAATTCCAGAGCCCAGACTCTAACCAGTCTGTGGCCTTAGTATCATTAATTATGCAATGATGTGTTGATACTCAGGGGTCCCGTAGAGGTAGTTGAGATGTTTGCCCCTGAACTAAATGGTCAAAGCTCACTGTGCTTACTAAGCTTGTGCACCTGCTTTTCACAGTCCTTCTGCATCTCCTCTTAATCTCATTCATTAAACTTGCCATGGTCATTGTTGTCATCCAAAGCACCAGTACCCGCCTGATCTGCTGTGGACCAGCTTGTTACAATTGTTTGCAAAGGAAGCATCCATAGGCTATGAACAAGGATGCCGGGACTTGTCTGTGAACACCAAGCTTCAGTGTGTTTATTCTAAGGCTCTTTTTTTTTTTTTTTTTTTTTTTTTTTTTTTTTGGATGGGGTGTCACCCGGTCTGGAGTGCAATGGCATGACCTCGGCTCATGGCAACCTCTCCACCTCCCGGGCTCAAGCAATTCTCCCACCTCAGCCTCCAAGTAGCTGAGACTACAGGTGTGTGACACCATGCCCAGCTAATTTTTGTATTTTTAGTAGAGATGGGGTTTTTCCATGTTGGACAGGCTGGTCTCGAACTCCTGAGCTCAAGTGATCTGCCCGCCTCAGCCTCCCAAAGTGCTGGGATTACAGGTGTGACCCACCACACCTGGCCTCTAAGTCTCTTTTGTTTGCTTTTTGAATTTTGGTTATGTTTGGGATCAAAGAAGGATGCTTATTCTTATTTCTGGGCAGATGGAAGACCTTTTACCTTTTTGAAATCTGATCAGAAAAAAAAAATGTTTTTTGCAAGGTTGGAGAGTCATTCAGGTGGGGTGGGAAGATGAGGCGGGTCTTTTGGGTTCACTTGCCACAAAATAGGCTGGTAGCCTTGAGTACTCGATGAGAAACCCATGGAGCAATCTCTGGGGAGAGTTTCTTTTCCAACCCGAGCCTGGAGTCTGGACCCCCCCGCCTTTATTCCTGCACCCACTGGCAACTCTCTCTAAAGTCATCTGCCACCTCCAGGCAAGGCTGTGTACCCATCAGTTGGACGTGCAGCTCTTCCCCTGCCGCCCCCACAGAGTTGACAGAGTAAGCCCAGCCCTGCAGAGGTGACCAGTGCCGTGCAGATATGAGGACTTGCTTGGGCTCCACTTTGTCCGTGCCCTGAGTGCGGTTGCGATGGAGCTGACCACACGAGCAGATGTTAGAGCCATCTTTGGAGAACTGAGTGTTAGAAGCGATGCACCTGCTGTTCGGGGTGTTTACGGTCATTTAGTGGGAAGGGTAGATGGTTCTCAGAACCTGGTGCCCTTACCAGCACCACTCTGCATTTTGTTCCACAAACCCAGAACTCAGGAAGCTTGCCGCATGGGTGCCGGTCAGCAGCGGCACGTTCCATGCCAGGGTGGGCCAGGGCAGAGGGCCTACATGCCACAGGGAGAGCAGAAAGGGAACAGGGGCATTTTGTAGAGCGAGTTCTCCAAGCCCTCTTATGATCCTTCCTCCATTCCAAAGCAAAGGACATAAACACTAAACTATGGTTCTTGTCAGTGCTGGTAAGGAAAACCAGTGAATGCAGGAGTCTCATTAAGAAAATCCTAAAATTTTAGTCTTATCACTGCTGCAACATAATACATTAAGTATGTTAATTCTAGCCGCCCTCAGCCTCCCCCACCCAAAATCCCTTTCAGCTAAGGCTGGCACACATGAACCGCCACTCTGGCTACAGACTGAGGTCACGTCTCATTTGGGCGTTTTTCCCTCGTCTTGGCTTCGTGGAGTGAGTCTCCTATTTGAGTGGACACGGCTTTTCCCTTTCGCACTTCCAGCTGCCTTTGCCATTATTCAGTTCCACAAACATTGAGGAAATACCTACTGTGTGCAGGCTACAGGCGTAGGGGCTGAGAAACGTCAGAGTCCGGCTGAGTTCATCTCTTTGCAAGAGCCAATAAGCCAACGAGGGAGCAATGATTTATAGGCCAAGCCTGCCAACCGGCCTTGTCCCCAGCAAAGGCTCATTTCAACAAGCTTCTCTTCCAAGTGATTATTTGCTGTTTGTACTGCTTGCACTTGGCACGCTTCTACAATTCCTTTTACCAAAGAGGAAAGAGGAACCTTGAAGTAAGTACTTATCTCGTAAAGAGAAGATTCCATGCGGCTTTCGGGAGCTTGCCTAAACACCACCAGCGTCGCTCTGAGATGTGAATGGATTTTTTTTACCAGCACGCCTTGCTCTTCCAAAGGCCTTCCCCATCTAGGGTTTTTCTCTCCACGACACCTCTGTGCAGTAGGTAGAGGAGATACAGGTATTCCCACATTTCAGAAGAGGAAGCCGATGACACAGCGGGAGATGACTAGCTCGGTGCTGTGCTAGGGAGTGGCAGAGCCCGAGTGCCCGGCTCCTCATCTGCATCTCTTTCCATTACACCAAACCCAGAGTGGGCGGGCAGGGCAGAAGAGACCGCAGCGGCACAGGCGCCCGCTGGGCCAGCCTTGGCTCGGAGGGGTCGAGGAAGGCCCGGGAAGTCGCAGGCTGGGAGATACTGTTCCGTTCAGTCCCGGACTCCCGGGAGGCGTCGGTGGGAGAAGCAGGGCAGCAGCTGTGAGTCACGGTGATGGATGTTCACGGCTCGCGGGTGGGCGGCTCGCGCGTGCACTGGTGCCAGGGTGGCCACACGGCTGGCAGGCCAGTGGGCTGGGTGTCACATTTCAGCAACATGATCTGAGCTCAGCCCTAGTGAGGACGAACACGCATGCGGGCATCTGTGGCCTTCAACTCAGAGAGGGGGCAGGTGGAGGGACCAGGCGGTGGAGGGGACCCCTCTGGTTCCATCTGTTCCCATTCCCTTGCTGGCCTTGCCAGCCCTTTCAGGACCACCAGTACTGTGCGTGTGTCCCTCCCAAGGCCCCAGAAAGCTGGATTTAAAAGTCAAAAGTTTCTGAAGGACTTCATGGTGAGCAGAATGCATCTGGTATGAAAATATTACAGGAAAACAAAAGCCTCCCAGTCTTCTTGCCTCTCAGCAAAAGAACTGGAAGGCATTTTCCATGTGAGGAAGGAGGCCATTTCTATTTGATGGGGATCTTAGAAGTAATTTTGCTGCCTGGAATTTTGTTATCCAAACTCCCTCAGACTTTGGTTCTCAGCTGGATGTCTTAGTGATCTCCAAAATTTGCTGATGTTCTGGCTCATAAGAATATGTACTGTTACTTTTAATGAATGAGATTTGTTTTTCCAAGATGTCCCCGAATCAGCTGAGCACCCCAGGTGCAGCCGTGGCACTGGTGCTGGAAAGGGAGGTCAAATGCCTGACTTCAAGGTGCTGGGAGCTAGGTATTCCTGTCTAGATGCGTAGGAGGGAGAAAAAAGCAGAGGCCTTGAGAACTGAGTGCAGGCTCAGGCCAGGCCCTCTGCAAAGAGGAGAACTTTCCCTTTGTCTCCTTGCCCACTGCCTGTCCCTGAGCCTGCAGGACCAGCGGGGCAGAGGACACTTCTGGGGTTTGGCCTGGAGAATTTCTTTCTTCTTTTCTTGTTTTCCACTGCACCATGTGGCTTCAGACTGTGACATTTCTGTTCGATGCCGTCAGTGCCTTGGTTTGAGGAGGATGTCTGTGTACCCAGCTTCCTTGGCCAAGAAGAAATGGTGCCCGGAGCTTGCTGGCAAATGCCCTTGCCCTGTCTCCCTTCCTCTCTCTCCTGCATGACCAGCAGCCAAGGGACAGTTCCTTCTGGCCATTCAGTGGGACGGAGCTAAGGGGGAGGTGATGCAGCAGCAGGCCCCAGACCCCTGTCCTGTGCTTGGTGGGGGTCCGGGAAGAGTAAGGCATGGAACCTGCTAGGACTTGCCTTGCTCCCCAGAGGCCGAATGAGCCCCAGCCCCTGCCCTTCCCCCAGGCGAACCCGCACAGCCAGGGCCCACCTGCTATTTTTAGAAAGCTGTCAGGTGTGCAGGATGCCCAGTTGCTTTCTTCCACCTGTTTCGGCTCATTCTAGGGATCCTGTGTCACTGCCCCAGGCCCCGCTTGTCTTACTGTGGCCTGGGGCCAGCACGAAGCTCCCTCCTGATGCAAACCAGCTACCTTCTGGCCTCACTTGGCCATGGCAAGTCATGTCCCTGACATCCTTGGGCCGGCAGCCATTGTGTCCTCAGAAGCAGAGGTGTGGGGCCCTAATGTTGGGCCCCCGCTGCTTCCTTAAGAGGAAAGTAAAAGCCGAAAGGTAAAAGCAGGTTAGGAAGAACCTGGAGTTGGGATCCCATCATGAGGAGTGTTGAGTCATTGAGTAGAAGGTTCTGGAGCCTTTGTTCTAACAGGAAGGGGCATGGAGTGTCAGTTCAGCAGGAGATGCCCACACGTACCGATGGAGTTAGTTCATTGCCAGCACACGCAGTTCAGAGGAATGTGGGTGCTCGGAGGAAGTGTCACAGGGGAGGGAAACCAGAGCTGTGGCCAGGGCATGCGGGAGGGGTGGCATTGAGGGCAGAGGGACCACAAACGCTGTGCTCTTGGCCTGGCACTGGGACAGCCCATGGCGTGACTGAGGAACCCCGAGGAGGTGTGAGGCCGGTGCAGAGTGCTCTGCAGGGGCAGAGGAGGAGATCCTGGAGAGAGAGTGAGGGTCGCTAGGCATGAGAGGCCCTCAATTCAGGTGAGGTGTCTAGATAAGATCCAGCAGATGGTGGGGAAAACCCCTGAAGGTTGGAGGGGAGAGACAGGAGCCTGGTGGGTTGGTGGCCTGCCCTTCCCGCTGCCTACCAGAGCAACCTGGCCTCATGGTCACAGAGCAGCAGCTGCAGCTACATGTCCAGAGAAACACCTCCGTGGCCTGCCCTCCACACCCAGCTCACAGGTCTCTAGGGTGTGGTGAGCTGGGGCTGGCTCTCTGGCTCCCAAAAGCCCATTGTTAATGTCTCTTCCCTGCTTCTCATTCAGCAACAGCACCTTAGTAGCTCAAAACAGCACATGGGGGAATATTTATACAACAGACACTGGTGGACACCACACATCAGGATCTGGGTGGGTGTTTTCGTCCACCACTAGAAGCACAGCCAGGCATTAAGCATTTACCAGCATAGCTCTGGGTAGCGGGGCGCCCCTGCAGGGTTTCATGCTGGAGCTTGGCATGGTGGACTGAGCAGTGACCACACACGGCTGGCATCGTGCATTGGTGGGCATGCGTCGTGTCACTGCCCTGCTAGGAAGCCAGGATGGGGATGGAGCCTCAGCCAGGAGAACTGGGTGACCTCGGCCATCATTGGCCCATTCTGTAACCAGGCTCCTTAACATGGGCCCCCAGACGCTGGACACAGAGGACACGTGTGTTTCCTGCCTCTCTGCTTCATCACCTGAGCAGGCCCTGCCTAGGCACACTGGACCTCTTTCCAGTCCTTAAGTGCCACCTGCTTCTCCTCCCCTTTAATGCCAGCACATGCTTGCCCCTCCCTCAGAATCCCTCCCCCGCCACCAGCCACCCCAGTGAGGGCCAGGCAGCACTTACGTAATACGTGGTGTCTGTAGGGTCCTTGTGGGTCTTGCCCAGCACAGAAGCCCCACGATGCTGTCTGCCGCACCCCTCCTGCATGCTCGGAGACTGTGGAGCCCGGAACAGGGAGGGACTGCCCTTTCCTGGGGCGGGTGGCGGGGCTTGCCGGCTTCGAAAGCTGTGAGCAGAACTTAGAGGCTGTTCAGACTCCGGGGGCAGAGCCTTTCTCAGGGAAGAGTTGGCTTGGTCTTGACGGCATGGTGAAAGCAGTGGGATTTGTTTGGGGCTCTCGAGTTCTGAAACAACCCACAGCATCCTCCCACAACCTTGCCACATGGGTTGTGCTCTCATGTTAGAGGTAAAGAAACTGAGGGCCAGGTGCTTAGCTTACACCCCGAGGCTCCGTAGGAGCAACTGGTAGTCCTCAGGCCTTGATCTTGATTCCTGGAGCCCTAAACCCCAAGCCAGCTTTCTGCATTGAAGGTTTTGGACCATTCATCTCAAGCAAACATAGACACCAGGAGCAGCCCAGGCTCTACCAGGAGATCAGGGTGCAAGGCCCCTGGGCTACTGCAGACCCCGCCCCACTGCCCGTCCAGGACCTGCCTCTGAGATGGGAGTTAATGGTGGCAATGAACACACTGGTGCACGTGTTGCTCTTTTGGGAAAAGAAAAACCTGGCTTCTAAGAGCTGTTGTATTTTATTTTTCTGTAAAGAAGAAATTAATTTTAGTCTTTCTTTTTGGTTTAAAATGTTGTTCTTTGCTTTTTCCGCCCTACAATTTAAAAGGAAACATTTGTCTGTTGAGAAAAGAAATGGTAATTATAGACTAAAAATTGTTTCTATTCTGATTTGAAAAAGTGACAAAAAAAAATTCCATCGCACAGATGGGGCTCTGCTGACGGAGGGTGTTTAACAATGAGGCCCTGGGCCGGTTTGGGGCTCAGAATGGCTAGAGGTGGGTGTGGGACTGGGTGTCGTGGGGCGGGGGACTGTTTCCGAGGCTGGTCTCTATTTCCAACGCTGGTTAGTAACGAGTTCCTACCCCCTCCGTGTGCTTCACCAGCGCGAGGAAGAAGACATGACTGAAGCTGTCACCTGTGGACTCTGTGGTCCCTGTAAGGTGGGCTGTGCAGGACAAGGCCACACACTGCTTTGCACAGCCCCTGAGCCCAGAGAGCCACTGGCCTTATTCCCTTAGCCCAGAATTTCACTTTTCAGCCTCACAAAATTACGATTGCTCCAAGTCCTTTGATCAATAAAGCAGGAAACTGATTAGACTGTGAAATTCAACTAATAATGTCATGCTGTTAACCCTCAATCAATGGGGACTGAGCTCAGAGTGAAGGCTATTTCCTAAATCCATATTACCCTTTGGACACATGTATTTACTTTCTTGAAGAAATCCTAGGGGAACGCCTTTCTTTCCTGCCAACGCAGCCTGATTCACGGCGCTATCTCTGCAGCCACCCTGGAGGTGCTGCCGCGTGTGTGGTGTAGAAGCCAAGAGAGAGTCGCGTCTGCAAGTTGGCTGGGTTAGGGCTGCCCCTTGGGCCTTGGGGACAGAAACTCAGAGCTTCTGTTGCAGGTGTGATCCCTACAGGCCCAGCTCACCCTTACCCGCCCCTCGTCGCTAGAAGCGTCTCTTTGGGGTTGATGCTGAGCCACCCTCTACCCCTATGTAGGGCTGAAGTATACAGTACTGGCTGAAAAGCTCCTTTTCATTTAATCTTTTAGGAGACAGGGTCTCGCTGTCACCCAGGCTGGAGTATGCGGTGGCACCATCATGACTCACCAAGGCCTAGAACTCCTGAGAACAAGGGATCTGACAGTCTCAGCCTCCCAAGTAGCTGGGACTACATGTGTATGCCACCACGCCTGGCTTTTTTTTTTTTTTTTTTTTTTTTTTTTTCCTATAGAGATAGAATCTTGTTATGTTGCCAAGGCTGGTCTTGAACTCCTGGCCTGAAGAAGCAGTCCTCCCGCCTGACCCTCCCAAGGCACTGGGATTGCAGGCATGAGCCCCCATGGCTGGCTGAGAGCTCCATTTTAAAGTGGATACTGGGTTCACACCAGCACTATGCACGTGGCAGTATGGGGTTTGCTGAGACCTTTGTGTGTCAGTCTCATGAGAGAGAGCAGGGGTCATGGTTCTTATTTTCCTCCTCCTTTTGCCCCACCTCAGCCCCTGTTGCCCACCAGCCCTCACCAAAGCATAGGCTCAGTATAGACCTGGGTGACTGGACGTGATGGGCATACTGAAGAGGAGAGGGAGGGCAGATGGAAGGGCTGTTTTCAGGGCCGGTTTGGAGAGTAGAGTGTCATAGGTCTAGTTCAGATACCGGATCTAGCTTAGACCAGCCTCCACCTGTGGGCTGGCTCTAGGGCTCACAGAGGCTAGGCTGAGCCTCCCACTCCTCCTGAGACAGCCTGGGTGGCCAGCATTTGCAGACTGGGTTCTGGTCACAGTATGACAAAGGCTTGCCCATTGTAGCATCAAGGACTGAGTCTCAGGTGTGCCCATGTCCTGAGAGGCCACGGCTTGTCACTCACCAAAGCGGTGAGGATGGATCAAGCTGGGCATCAAGCACAGCCATCAGGACCAGCTCAGACACGGCACTTCAGTCCTTCTGGCTTTTTCCATGTGCTCTTCAGTACATAGCCTCAGCTCTGCAGGGCCAGGAGGGCAGTTGCTATTATCCCCATTTAATGGATAAAGAAATTGGGGCTGGGTGATTGAGGGGCGTACAGTCATACCACCAAAGAAGAGGCCGAGCCAGCTCTAGAACTGTGGCAGAGAGCCCTCTGGGCGCCTGAGTTCTCTCCAGGAGGCTGTTCTGGAATCAGCGAAGTCTTTGTCCTCTTTTGGCCTTGCGGTTGATGAGGAGGAGCTCACACGCCCTTCCATGGGCCCTCCCACGGCTTGTCCTCCCAACCTGTCAGTTCCATCGTGCTGGAATGTTGCCAAGGATCAGACCCCCCTCTCTAAAAGTGGTGATGGTATTTAATAACTAATTACTCTAATGATCCTGCAGAAATGCTGGAGACCTGTTTTAGGAGAGATGTCAATTAGAGCCATCTGCACGGTGAATAAAGGAGCCCTACCCCAGCTGTACTGTTGAAACATGTTAGCGTTTTCCTACCAGCGGCCATATGGTACTTAACGAAAGTGAATTGTTCACACTGCACAACCCGCGCCTCCTGATGAATACTAGCATTTTGTTTTGGAAAATAGTTCTTCCATCGTGTGGAATATTTTTCAATGCAGTAAGTAGCAAGTTGGAAGCCACAAGCCCTTGAATGCAAAAAGACTCCCATCACCTCAAGATGCTCTTCCCTCCATCCCAGCCCATCCCCTGGCCCCGCCCAGCTGCCAAGCCGAGCTCCACCCCAGCTCCCACATCCCGCCTGGGCCCAGTTCTTAGCATTTGTTTCTGAATCTGCTCAGGAGGGCGGAGGTCACCAAGGGTTCTTGCCGCATCCCACCAGCTTTTGTGTCTGTATAAACTTAAAAATGAGAAGCCTGAAGCCGCACACAGCATTGAGCTCTCTCTGGAAGTATGCAGACATGGGCAGAATCTCCCCAGAGTTGAAAAGTAGGGTGGGGTGTTGAACTGGGTGTGTGACCTCAAAGAAGCGTTCATTTTCTATTTGTAGTATGTTCGTTCTAAGAAGGGCAAAGCTCAGGTTGGCACCTGGACGTGCAGTGAGGTGGAGGGGGAGCTGGGACTGTTTCTGGGACTCGGCAGAAGCCTGGCTGAGAAGCGTCTCTCCTCCTTGTCACCAGTACTGACAAGTTTCCAATCACTAGTGACCGAAAGTCATTGCCACATAGTGGCTGGAGAGCTGGGGCCAGGGTGCAGCCACTCTGTGGGTTCCATTAACCCAAAACAGGCATGTTGGGTTCTCGTTGCCTGGGATGTTTCAAAAGCAGACCAGTGCCACCATGGGACCTAGCTGGGGGATGAGGCTTAGTGTCATCATGCACGAAGGAGAAGAACAGGTGACTGCCCCGACCAGTTCTGTCGCCCACCCACCCACTGCCAGATGGCACTGGCAAGGGGACCCACCACCTCCCTCATGGGGCTCAGTGGCCTCAGTGAGCTGAGACCCTGCCTCAGAGCCGCCAGGAGGGAGCTGCTTTATTACAGACTGCCCTGGGACCAATGGGATTTCACTTGCCAGGAATATCTATTCCAGAACTTTCCCTAAAACCAGAGTCACTTATTAAAGCTTAATAAAAGGCAAGATTGACTGCAGTTGATGACAGAGAGGATCTGCTGCAAGTCCTGGTACCCAAGACGTTCTTCACAAAGCCGTGGCCCATAAATCTCACTTATTTCCAATTCTGCAGCAGCTGATCTCAAGTTACAATAATGATCCTAGGTTCAGCTGAACATGTCCTTAAAGGAAATCCTTCTGGGTAAAAAATAGCAGAAATGTGCTGCCATCTGCCCCTCATCAGCAGACTGCACTATTTGCTTTCCACGCCTGTGGTCCGGGTATTTTCTTATTCTCTTTGATACCTGGGACCATAAGAGATGTGGACCTGGAAGAACCAAGTCGCCATGACTCCCAAGTGGCCCCTCAGTAAGGGACCTCAACAGGATGACCAACGCCCGGTGGCAGCCTCTACAACCCTTGACTATGGAAGCTGCCAGAGCATCTCCAGTAAGTCAGCAGCCTTTCCACTGGATCCATTCCAGAATGACCCCCTCAGACCAGAACCCGCTCTATTTGGGGGCCATGCCTGGGAGTTACTCCAGAGAGTTAACTTTTCCCGGTGGGAGAGGGGTGGAAGGAAAGGCTGGGGCCATTTGGCATATGCTGCCTGGTCTGAACATGAATGCTGTGCTCAGACACTGAATTTGATGAAGTGCATTATAAAATTGAAAAACAAATTTAAAACTCTATTAACTCCCTGTAATGGCCTCCTCCTGCAGTCAGTCCGTAGACAGCGCCGGCTCACTGGCAAGGAGAAAAAGTGCTCCGGTTTGCAATGTGCTTGGCTTGCAGCAGAGTGGAGACGGCGGGAGCTGGTGAGGGGAGTGGGAAGTCCACGAACCCAGGGCGACACCCGGGCCCCTCCCTGCCAGCAGGCCTTCATGGGATGCACATCAGCAAGGCTAGATTTTATCTTGTTCCTGTGTTAAAATCTCAATTCCACTTTCCTTTGAGACTGAAACACTTCCTTCAAGAATGAACCACTGGAGTGACAAGATTCTAAGATTATCTTAACTCGGGACTGAGGCCTGGGGGGTGGGGAGCTCACTAGAAGCCTGTGGTTTGGGGGTCAGCATGGGGGTGGGTGTCAGGTGGAGGGAGGTGTGTTCCCAGCATCTCCCACTACACCCTCTGCAGGGGACGGGTCAGGGCAGGGAGACTGTTCGCCACAGGCCTCTGCAAATAGAGGCGCGTTCAGGGTAAGGGGAGGATTGGCCCAGCTCCAGGCCACCAACTGGAGAGAGGCAAACTTTTGTTGAGAAGGGAGACAGCCCCGCAGCTGTGTGTGCACGTGGGCAGAGAGGAGGAGCTCAGCTGCGGTGAGAACGCCTGGGGGGCCGAGGGGAGGGTTCCCTCCAAGTCTCTGCAACTCACAGGCTCCCAAGCTGAGGAGCAGAAAGCGCTGCCTGGCCTAATCTTTGGCGAGTTCAAGGGATTTTCTGCCAACCAGTGGCTTCCCTGTGTGAGAGCATCTCTAGGTTCTTCCTGAGCACATAAAGTGGTTTGGAGATACTCAGGGAGGAAAAGGTGTACACATGCAGCAGACCTGAGTGTCCAAAGGCAGCAGAGAAACCATGTGTATGCGTGAGTGTGTGCGTGGGGCAAGTGTGCAAGAATGTGGTGTGTGTGTGTAGGGTGAGTGCAAGAGTGTGGTGTGTGTGTAGGGTGAGAGCAAGAATGTGGTGTGTATGTGTGTGTAGGGTGAGTGCATGAGTGTGGTGTGTATGTGTGTAGGGTGAGTGCATGAGTGTGGTGTGTGTGTGTAGGGTGAGTGCATGAGTGGTTGTGTGTGTGTAGGGTGAGTGCATGAGTGTGGTGTGTGTGTGTAGGGCGAGTGCATGAGTGTGGTGTGTGTGTAGGGGGATTGCATGACTGTGGTGTGTGCATAGGGCGAGTGCATGAGTGTGGTGTGTATGTGTAGAGTGAGTGAGTGTAGTGTGTGTGTGTAGGGTGAGTGCTTGAGTGTGGTGTGTGTGTGTAGGGTGAGTGCATGAGTGTGGTGTGTGTGTGTAGGGTGAGTGCATGAATGTGGTGTGTGTGTAGGGGGATTCCATGACTGTGGTGTGTGTGTAGGGCGAGTGCATGAGTGTGGTGTGTATGTGTAGAGTGAGTGAGTGTAGTATGTGTGTGTGTAGGGTGAGTGCTTGAGTGTGGTGTGTGTGTGTAGGGTGAGTGCATGAGTGTGGTGTGTGTGTGTAGGGTGAGTGCATGAATGTGGTGTGTGTGTAGGGGGATTCCATGACTGTGGTGTGTGTGTAGGGCGAGTGCATGAGTGTGGTGTGTATGTGTGTAGGGTGAGTGCTTGAGTGTAGTGTGTGTGTGTGTAGGGTGAGTGCATGAGTGGTGTGTGTGTGTGTGTGTAGGGCGATTGCATGAGTGTGGTGTGTGTGTGTAGGGTGAGTGCATGAGTGTGGTGTGTGTGTAGGGTGAGTGCATGAGTGTGGTGTGTGTGTAGGGTGAGTGCATGAGTGTGGTGTGTGTGTGTAGGGTGAGTGCATGAGTGTGGTGTGTGTGTAGGGTGAGTGCATGAGTGTGGTGTGTGTGTAGGGTGAGTGTGGTGTGTGTGTAGGGTGAGTGGTGTGTGTGTAGGATGAGTAAGAGTGGTGCGTGTAGGATGAGTGTGTAAGAGTGGTGTGGGGGGTGTGGTGTATGTGTATGTGTGTGTAGGGTGAGTGCATACGTGTGTGTGTAGAGTGCATAAGAGTGGTGTGTATGTGTGTGTAGGGTGAGCGTGTAAGAGTGTGGTGTGTGTGTAGGGTGAATGCGTGAGTGTGGGGCATGGGGGTGAGCGTAAGAGTGCGGTGTTTGTGTATGTAGGGTGAGTGTGTAAGAGTGGTGTGTGTATGTGTGTGTAGGGTGAGTGTGTAAGAGCGTGTGGTGTGTGTGTAGGGTGAGTGCATAAGAGCGGTGTGTGTGGGAGTGAGTGTGTAAAAGTGATATGTGGGTGGGGTGAGTGTAAGTGTGGTGTGTGTAGGGTGAGTGTGTAAGAGTGTGGTGTGTGTGTGTGGATATCTGTGTGTGCACAAGTAAGCAGTGTCTTCTGACGTGGCTGCTTGTGGACTAGTCCTGGGGCATGGGTTTCATGTGGGCTCCTGCATCAGGGAAAGTCTTTTTCTGAGAGTTCCCCCACCCTCTGGGGCTGGCATTCTACCCACTTTGGAAAGGAGGCTGGGACGGTCTAAGCAGGGTTTCTGTGGAGACTTTTAGCTCCTGGCCCAACAGGATTCATGGCATTTGGCGTCAGAGAAAACGTGAACCTCTGCCGGGAGTGAAACAGCTGATGCCAAACAAGGAGGCGTGGGCCGTGGCTGTAGCTCTGCGCAGCCTCTGGGGAGCCCTGATGCTGGCTTGCAGATCAAAGCTGGGAGACCTGGGAGCTCCCTGAAAGCTCTTTCCCTGGCACCTGCAGATGGGGTGGGGTGTTTGGGCTGAGTGGTGTACAGGGAAGGGAGATGGCATTTGTAACAGTGTGAGGACCCCCCCACTCACGGGACTCACAGTGTAAATAAGAATTGGGGCATTTATGCCAATGAAGAGAACAGAATCTCCTTATGCTAACAGTCTAGAAGATCCACTTGCGGACAGTTGAAATGCGAATTACAAGCCAACTGTGCGTTCAAACTTTGGGAATCTGGTTTTGACTATTTTGTATCAATAACACTGCTTTTTTAAAAAAAAACGCATTTACTAATTAACTCCCTTTATTTTAAATACATGAGACTTTCCTATGGTATTTTGTTGTTGTTGTTTTGTTTCTTTGAGACAAAGTCTTGCTCTGTCACCCAGGCTGGAGGACAATGGCGCGATCTTTGCTCGCTGCAACTTCCGCCTCTTGGGTTCAAGCAATTCTCCTGCCTCAGTCTCCCAAGTAGCTGGGATTACAGGTGTCCACCACAGCGCCAGCTAACTTTTGTATTTTTAGTAGAGATGGGGTTTCACCTTGTTGGCCAGGCTGGTCTCAAACGCCTGACCTCATGATCCACCTGCCTCGGCCTCCCAAAGTGCTGGGATTATAGGCGTGAGCCACTGTACCTGGCCTGGTGTGTGTGTGTGTGTGTGTGTGTGTGTGTGTGTGTGTGTGTGTTTTAAAATAAATGTGTACACTATGAGGTGTTTGCACAGCGCTTTTTGAGGCATGTAATGTTGCTCCTGTCGTTTTAATTGATATTTGAACCAAGTGAGGACCCGCCAGTAGTTGAAAGTCCCCAGTTTTAGGGAGGCCTTTCAGAGGATCCACGGGTTCAGTTCCCACGTCCCAGCGTGCAGCACCTATTTTATCGTATCTCTTCCCACAGCACAGGAAACAGAACAGCCTGGACTTCAGACCGGGAGGCCTGTGTTGACTCCAGGGACAATGCTTTGTGGCCCTGGAAAGTCACTGGGCCACGTTGCAGTTAGTATGACTTACCTTGTAGGGTCCTTCTCATCATTATTATTTGTATTAAATACAGTCACATTTGTGCAACACGTAGCCCAAGGCCTGTTCCTAACAGGCATTCAAGAAGTGATGGTTATTATGTCTCAGTGCCTTCATGGACACACTGTGTCTTCCCAGCCTGGAATTTCCCACTCTTTCTTATATTCTGTTGAAATCCTGTGGGTCCTTTCAGAGGCTACAGTGAATGCTCCCTCCTCCGAGAAGCCTTTCTGGTTCGCCTTAGCCAGAATGACTTTTTTCTTTGCAGCATCACAAGTTGCTAACTTCTGTTCCAGCCCAAGTTCCCATCTTCCTTCTCATCTGCTCAGTGTCTCTCCAGCTGCCCTGAGCTGCCCCTTTCCTGCCACAGCAGGGCCCAGCTCTGTGTGCGGCACAGAGAGGCTCGTAGTGTGAATGTGTTTTGAGTTGTTGAGTGAAGCTGAGGTCCCACGGTCTCTTTGGGGCTCCAGTGCTTCAAAACTTCCCTTGCCAGACTACTGTGGGTGGCTAGCCAACTGCAGAATCAGAAAGAAACACAGTGCCTTTTCTGCTAACTTAGAGCTGAGGGCATCATGGATTTCACAGCCTAGAACCACCTGCAGGCTTTTTGGATCCCCTAATCCTGTATCGACTGGCCCCGAAAGCAGCTGCTAAAATGCAGTCTGACGTGAAGGAACGTTCTGGGCTGGTGGAAATGGTCTTCGTTGTGATTGAGGTGGTGGTTAGGCAGATGCATGCATGCGTCAAAACTCATCAGACTGTGCACTTAAGATGTGGACAGCTCCTTTATGAACATTATATCCCCATAAAATTAGTTAATTCTTTTAAAATGTGGCCTGACCAGACAGGCTGGGCACAGGGGCCTGTTGTGGTCTTCCTGTGGCCTTAGGAAATGTGGCTCATGCCAGCATGTCACGGGATTGCTCTGGGAGGGAAAGAGACAGAGCAGTCTCTGCATTTGTGGAACTTAACCCTTTAAGTCCTGTGCTGGGCCTTCATGCACAAGTACCTCCTTATCCTCTCCCAGGAGACCTCACCCTGGCCTGCCTCCAAAGAAGGCAGAGCCAAGTCTCACACGGCCACAAGCTGAGGCCTGCATCGCACAGGAGAAGAGAAGATTAAAATCAATGTAAAACCCAGGGCTCCTCTATCAGATATGTATACACCCGTGTTAATAGCAGCATTATTCACAGTAGCCAAAAGGTAGAAGCAACTCAGGAGTCCATTGATGAATGAACGGATACACAAAATACGTTGTATACATACAACTGAATATGATCTAGTCTTGAAAAGGAAGGCAGCACTCTAGTCATGGATTCCTACTACAACATAGATGGACTTTGAAGACATTATGCTAAGTGAGGTGAGCCAGACAAAGAAAAGGATAAATATTATATGAGTCCACTGACAGGAGGTACCTAGAGCAAATTCATAGAGACAGAAAGTAGAATGGTGGGTACCAGGGGCCTGGGGAGGCGGGAAAGGATAGTTATTGTTTAGTGGGCATAGAGTTTCAATTTGGGAAGATGAAACGTTTTGAAAATGGACAGTGGTAATGGTTACACAACGTTGAGAATGTACTTAATGCCATTGAAAATGTACACTTAAATGGCTAAAATGGTCAGTGTTATGTTTTGTGTATTTGACTACAATAAAAAAAAATTAAAGAAGAGCAACAAAAGAATCCAAGGCCTGAGCCAGCCTTCTGACCAGGGGACTGCTTAGCGGAGGATGTGGTTTCTAGTCTGAGAAGGAAACAGAAGCCCTCTCTGACTTCCAGGCCCTTTCAGAGCGACAGGTATCCTTCCTAAATGCCAGGTTTCTGTTGTCAAGACGAAGGTGGGTGAGCACATATCGCACCACTGGTTTAACTTGATTTTTCTTACGTGACTCTCTTAGGCTACATGTAGCCTGAACCTGACAAAGGAGGGTGAATTTTACTCTATTGAACCAGCAATTCCCAGCATCATGATTGGGTGACCCCATCCTCAAGACCCAAGGGGCTTCAAGCTGCAGAAATTAGAGTATGCTCTGTGGACAGCAGCTTGGCTGTAAGGGTGGGTTGGCTCCTGGCCTGTAATTCAGAATGACACCTTGGCATTTGTCGCAGCAGGGGGCTGGTCTGGTGCCGTCAGGGCCATGCTGTCCTCAAGCAGGCGTGCCACGGAGAGTTTAAAGAAGGCTGACTCTCCTCATTTTGCCATGGGGACCATTTGATTTCTTCTTCGAATGGCAGAAGGCCTGGGCCATCAAACTCGCAGGCAATACTTCCCATGCTCAGAGGAGAGGGCGCCTCGGCACACCAGCCTGTCAAGGGGGCTGCCGACCTTTTTGTTTATAAAGCAATGCTGGAATCTTGAGTCCTGATCACTCTCCATGAAGGTTTGCTGCACTCAGGCCTGTAGGAGGACAAAGAGAATCTGTTGGAAGGGGCTGAGCCCATGCTATGAAAAGAAGCTCTGTACTGTTTATGTTCTGGTTGATGTAGATAAACAGGTACCACGCATATAGTAAAGGAAGGATAGTGACATTCTAAGACAAACTTCTGGTTTCCTTCCTACCTAACGAAATCATGAAAGACACATCTCGCACACACACACATGTGTGCACGCTTGCTCTCTCCCTCTCTTTCCACCCCCCCCCCCAAGTGTGGTGCAAAGGGCTGTTCTGGACCTGCTGGCATCCCCGTTTTGTCCATTACATCCCTGTTCTTGGCAGAAACTTGAAGTGCATATGCTGCTCTGGTCCCACTCCACCTTGCCCCTGGATGCCACTTTCTTGCAGTCTGACTTTCTGTCTCTGAATTTTCATTTGTCCTGAGTTCCCTGAGTCACCGGTTGCCCTTAGGCTCTGTTGGCTGGTTCAGTTGGTGGGTGCCGCTGCCACCACCCTTCATGGGCAGTGCTGCAGCTTCCGTGCCCCTGGCTCCCCTCTGAACACTTTGTTGCCTCAGGGGGAGGGGTCCGCTTCCCCCCTTTGCCTTCTCTGTCATACTACAGTGCAGGAAAGGGCATTCAAAGTCCTTTAGGAAGGACGAGTAACTTCTAAGGTGAGTTTGAGCTGCAGATTCCTGCAGTGGGCAGAAACGTGGATAACTACACATACACACACAGGCACACAAACACACACACACAGGCACACACACACAGGCACACACAGTCACACACATAGGCACACACACACATAGGCACACACACACACAGGCACACACACAGACACACACACAGACACACAGGCACACACACTTCTCCAGCAGATCAGGAGGAAGCATCCTGTGTAACCACTCATACCCAATATTATGTCAGTTGCATTCATGCTTAGAATGCAGAGTTGTAACCATACAAGATACCAGGATTCATCTGTTGGCAGAATTTGGAGCACAGAACCGCAGGGACTAAAGGAAGTAGGAGGCCCCATCTGGGTATTTGGGAAGGGATGGTTCATCACTCTTTGCTGAGATTTGGGGCATTTGGAACTTGGCCACCTGTAAGAAGCTGCATGTCGAGTGGGAAGCTGGAGAGGCAGGGCTCAGGGCAGCTGGCACCACCAACTTAGGGACGGAAGGCTGGATTCTCAAGGAGCTCGTTGGATCCCAATTTGATGCTTTGGGCTGTTAGAGGTTTTGGAATGTGTCCAAAGGGTGGTAGGATTCATGCCACAGCCTTCATGACAGTAGGAAGTACTTCCAAATCCCATGATGATTTATCTGTGAGGAAAAAGGAGGCTCTGGTCTACAAAGGAAAGTTGCTTTGGAAGCACTGAGGGTACCTACAGACCTCACTTTGAGAATCAGAACCAGGGTGAATCACTGAGCCTATTTGGCTGGACCCCAATTAGCATTTGGGAAAACAGACCAGAAGGAACAAAGACTTACCCAAATTCACACCAGCAATAAGTAGCAGAACTAGGAGGGATCTCGGGTTTCTCTTGACTTGTAGTCCAGGATTCCTTTGGCCACGGAAACAGAATGATGAACCAAGTAAGGCAGTACTTCTCAGTGGATTCTGCGTATCTAAAACCTCTCAAGTGATGCTGGACCTAAGGACCACACTTTGAGAAACAAAGATGCCTGATGTCAGTTTCACTTGCAAGGAAGCCAGATGGCATTGGTGCAAAGCTGGAATTCCTAATTCTCCATCGTATCTGTTTGGCTCCATTCTTGTTCTGTTTTATCTTTATCAAGATGTCTAAAAGCTTTTGGCCTAGACCCTCAACAAGGAGATTATCTGTCATCCTTTGTCAGCTCCTTGCCACCCAGATCCCAGCCTCTCTGTGCCATGCAGGAAGCTAAAATCGTGACTGAAACATACATTCCAGACACTCAGAAGAGTGTGCCTGTGGCTTTGTGGGGGTGAATGTGAGAATGATCTTTGGTCGTGGGGAGGGACACATTGTGGAATATGTCACTCTGTTAGCTGTCTAGGCTGCACATTTGTGACAGTGTGACAATTTGTGCCATTGATCTCTTTCAGAATAAGAGGTTCTGAGTGGCAAGACTGTCAGGGCCTTTGCTTTTTCCACCAGTTCTCACTGACCTGGAAATCTTTCCTAGAGATTTGGAGCCTAGATTGAGAGAAGGGACAGAAGGCACCTCTGAGTAGCTGACAAAACAAGTAGGGATCACCAAATGTGTGCATACAAAATCTCGCTCGTTCTTCGTCATCAGCTCCTCTGGCTTTAAGTCAGAATTGTTCTTTAAAAAATACAAATTGACTGTAAGATTGATTACATGCATTCCAAATTCAGAGCAAATTCTGCAAACTCCTGATCTGGCAAGGGTGAAGAGAAGGGTTGGGAAAGATCATACCAGAAAGAAAATTTTGCTAGAAGCTAATCAGAGGTGAAGCAATTGCCAAACTCTCAAATTCTACATCCACACTTAGAAAGCACAGTAACCGCCTGGGGCCGATGAGCGTAGGGACACTGGACCCCTGAGTTCTGGAGATGATACTGATTCGCAGCCCTGGTGTCTCTCACATTCAGTTCTATTCAGCATATTGGGAAGTATGCAGTGTACTGCAGAATATTTTATCTTTTAAATGGCTAAAATGTTTTGTGCTTGTTTAAGATCAGATGTTGAAAGGGATACATTTCAGTTACCTCACAAATATGTCTGTATGTAAGAAAAATGAGACATTTAATAATAATCCTAGCAGACTGATGGTGCTTTGCTATCCTATCCTACCTCCTTTTTTTTTTTTTTTTTTTTGAGACAGGGTCTTGAGCTTTGTCACCCAGGCTGGAGTGCAGTGCTGAGATCGTGGCTAACTGCAACCTCTGCCTCCTGGGCTCAAGCCATCCTCCTGCCCCGGCCTTCTGAGTTGCTGGGACGACAGGGCCTCATCATCAAACCCAGCTAATTTTTGTATTTTTTTAAGAGGTAGGGTCTCATTATGTTGCCCAGGCTAGTCTTGAATTCCTGGGCTCAAGTGATCCTCCTTCCTCGGTCTCCAAAGTGCTGGGATTGCATGGGCCACTGTGCCCGGCCGTCATCCTGCCTCCTTCCGATTCCTTCAGATGTTTTATCTCCTCATTCTCTTTTTCCAGCCTCTTCCTGGCAGTCTCCATAGTTTAGCTTAGGTATGCTTTTCTCTTTCCACAGTTTGACCGATTATTCCCTAAACTCCAATGACTCCAAAAGCTTGTGTCTATAAGCTCCACCTTCTGCTAAGCAACCTTCATCCCATCGTTCCACCCCCGACCACCCTCCTCCTCTGTAATCCTCGTCGCGGCGAACAGGCGTGCCGCCCACCAGCCCTGCGGATTGACGCTGGCATCCTCCCACTTAGGAACTTCCTCGTTTCTGGCTCCTAGTTGTTTCCCCCGCCCCATACCCAACCCTCCTCAGTCCTCGCCTGGGCCATGTGCCTCCACGTCCCCGGGATCTTCTACATCCGAGCTCCCGTCTTGCCGTCCCGCTCCCTTGTACCTGCTCAGTCCCTCAGAAGTGCTCCCTTTTCCTCACACTTCCTCCCCCTGGGCCATGGTCCACACCTGCACTGTCCAGGACAGTTGCCACTAGCCAGTATTGAATTCAATTACAATTGAATGAAATGTAAACTTCAGTTCCTCAGTCACAGTGGCCACTTGTCAAGTGCTCCACAGCCCCAGGGGCTACGGGCTCCCATTCCACAGACGTGGAAGCGTTTCCACCACTGCAGAAAAGGTTACTGGCTAGGGCTGGTCCATGTTGTCCTTTCCTCTGAGCAACTTTCTTTCCCCTCTCCTTCTCTCTGAATCCTCCCTCTTCCCCAAAGAGTCACAAAGACATCCTTACATTGAAAACCTCATCTTCAGCAGCACAGAACTTGGCACTTCTCTGAGGGTACATTAGAACATAGAACTCTTTTTTTTTATTATTATACTTTAAGTTATGGGGTACATGTGCAGAACGTGCAGGTTTGTTACATAGATATGCACATGCCATGGTGGTTGGCTGCATCTATCACCCCGTCATCTACATTAGGTATTTCTCCTAATGCTATCCCTCCCCAATCCCCCCACCCCCTGCTATCCCTCCCCAATCCCCCCACCCCCTGCTATCCCTCCCCAATCCCCCCACCCCCTGCTATCCCTCCCCAATCCCCCCACCTCCTACTATCCCTCCCCAATCCCCCTACCTCCTGCTATCCCTCCCATGGCCCTCCGCCCCTGACAGGTCCTGGTGTGTGATGTTCCCCTCCCTGTGTCCATGTGTTCTTATTGTTCCGCTCCCACTTATGAGTGAGAACGTGCAGGGAACATAGAACTCTTTCGGTTGTAGTAGATGGGACCCCAACTCAAACTGACTTAAGCAAGAAAGGAAATGTGTTAGCTCTTGTAACAGAGAGATGCAGCCCAGGCTTCCGCACAGCCAGACCCAGTCGCTCATGTACCATAGGACCTAGCCATCCCTCCTCCACTGCCCTCTGGCTGGCTTCATCCTCTGCCCTGCAGACCATCCCCGCCTCATGACCAGGGAACACAGCCAGGAGCTGGCCCCACTTACAACATCTTTACTCGGCATGATCCCGAAGGAAGAGAGACCTTTGTTTTTGGAGTTCATACATCGTATCTATGGGATTTGGATCTATGTGGGTCAAGGACACTGAATCAATTCTTATGCCAGGGGGCTAGAACACCCTGATTTGCCTGGCCTGGTCACATACTAACCCCAGGGGTGGGGCACAACACCCAGCCATAGCTAACGGGGCTCCCTGTGGGAGAGAAAGATCCTACTATCAGACAAAGGAGGGAATGGAGCAGACAAAACACAGATTTCAGAACTGAATTCTGTTTGGAACCTTTCTCACTTTCTTCACTTGACAGGAATCTGGATGCCTGACAAAGTATCTGAACAGATGTTCAACAATACTGGGTGCGTTAATGGATGGAGAAGTGAATGAATGGGTGGGTGCATGGGCTGGATGGATGGAAAAGTGGATGAACAGAAGATGGGCAGTTATATGCCTAGCTATGGCGAAGGCCAGAGGAGACAACCAGGCTCCAGAACTCAAGGGGCCCCCTTCCATGCTCATCAGAAGCCACTGCCTGTCTTATGGTCTTCAATCTCCTTGAGGATTGGTTCGGCCATGCCGGACCATGGGCTCCTTGAGGGCAGTCCTCAGCCAAACCCGTCTCTGCCAGCGCTCCCAGCCCAGCACAGTGCTGAGTGCCTGGCCAGGGCTGCTGATGGGCCGAAAGTCGGCAGTACCTCCGTGCGTCTTTTTGTTACAGCTGGACAGTGAGACAGGATCTAACCCTCAATGCAGGGTGATGTCATCTGAGTGACAGAGGCAGCAAACCCTCCCCAGATTCCTGGTCTCAGACACAGAAACTTCATCATTCTTTCTCCAGCCCCTCACAATCAAAAACAGGATTAAAAAAAAAAAAGGAAAACTTTCAAAAAAAAGCCCAAGTCAAAAAAAAGAACCTTAAAACTGGTGCTCGCAGTGGACAGCAGCAGGGCCAGTGCCTGCTGGTGGGAGGTGATTGGTGGGTGAGGCCCCAGGCCCGGGTCCTGGGGGCAGTAGGGCGTGTCCTCCATCCAGAAGCTCTTGTTTCTGGCCATGTCCATAGTGGTGCGGCCGCTCGAACTGTCTAGAAAACTGAAGAATTAATCCTGGGAAGTAATGAGCTCTCCTGGGAGGGGTTGGGCTGTGTGCTGCCTGTTGTGAAGTCATTGTCGTCATACTGATGGCCTTGGGAAATGGCATTAAGAAGTCTAAAGGGCTGAGTCAGGCAGCCAGGATGGTGGCAGTGTTTTCTTTTGTCTTATTTTAATTTCCAACCCTTTGATCTCTTGTCTAAAATAGGCTCTCAGAATTTAGCCATTATATTTCTTCCCTGGTTAATACCATTCCCTTCCTTTCTTCAATGGCATCTTTTTCTGTATATGAATTTATTAAGGAACAAAAACGAGTTAGGCATTTAGAGGACCTACTTTAGTCCCAGTAGACCCACCTGCCTGGAAGATCAGATGCCCAGGGGGGCTTCTGCAGATGAGAGGGCCCCATCTGCACAGGGGTTCGCCCATTGGCTAGAACCAGGTCTGCCGGGGAAGCTCTCCCACCTCAGTGTCTCTGGTTCTCTCCCTCTGTCTCTTGTTCTGTTTCCATGGGGCATGTGTGCTCTGATGGAGATAGCCCGCATTCAGGGTTTGGCTATTTGGGGAATTGCTGAGTCTCCTGCTTTCTGGAGTTGACCTTTTCTGCAAAGCATGTGCCGTCCTCGGGGCTTGTCAGGCATTTGGAAGGAGACCGTCTCCAGGGAGCCAGCATCCAGCCTCTGTCCTTCCTGCATTCTCTGCCCAGGGTGGAGGCCAGAGAGAGACTGTTCCTGCAGAGGAGGGGCAGACTTCTGCCTGAATCCTCAGAGAGCCTCACCTGGACCAACTACAAGTTGCTCAGGCCCAGGAGCTGAACCTGGAAGATGGCCTCGTAACAGCCACGTGGGCCTTTCACCGCGGACACCTGGGGAGGAAACCAGGTCTAGTTACCACCCAGGCAGCTCCTGCTGCATTGGAGCCAGGCTCTTCGTGACCTTGGGCAAGTCACTTCCAACTCTCTGAGCTTCCGCTTCTTCCCCTAGGAAATCAAGATGGCATTAGTCAGGGCAGGCTAACTATTAGAACAAACCACCCCAAGCTGTCGTAGCTTAATCGTGTAGCTTATTTCTTTCTCAGGCTGCGGTGTGGGGTGGGTCGGTGAGAGCAGCTCTGCTCTAGGAGCCCGACAAGAACCAAGGTTCCTTGTGCAGTGCGTCCCCGCCATCTGCGCCTCACCCTCCTCTGCATGGACAGGGAAAGAGAGATGAAGAAGGCATCCTGTTCTAACCACATGGGTCTGGAGGGGCCCGGGTCACTTGCACACACACACTGCACACATCAGCAGGAACTCATCACATGGCTCCAGCTAGAATCAAAGGGGAGCTGGAGAGTGTTGTCCAGCTGTAGTCCCCAAGAAAGTGGAGGGCACAGACCTGGCAGCGCCGGCCACCTCTGCCATAGAGATGGTGATGAAAAGTCCCTCCTCGGGATGTGCGAGAGGGTTAAATATACAATGTAGTCATTCTTCACACACGGTGCCTGGCCCCCAGTGGGCACAGAGATATCGTTATTTTTCTTGTTTCTTCTCCTGGATATTCCCTTGAGGTTTATGCAAATAGCAGACCAAGGCAAGAAATGAAATCTATGTCCCTGCCCTCTGAAGTTACTGATTTCTGTGTTTCCTCGCAGTGTAACATTTCATTAGACCTTCCAGATGGGGGAAAGAATGAGCAGATTAAAAGTCAGATAGTGCCTAGAAGCCTGCTTCATCGGTTTCTGGGATGACTGGAGCTTCAAAGCTATTCAGTATTTCCACCGCCGAAAGGCCTCCTCGGGAGCAGTTGTGTTTTAATAAATGGCTGCCTGAGTAATTTTCCTCGGAGGAATTGCGTCGTGGATGTGTATGCTCCTGGGGGAGAGCTGGCTGCTACCTCCGCCGCTCCGGGTGCTGGTGCATTATGAATAGGATACGTGGGGCTGGAGGAACCTGGCAGGCCTGCCCATCCCAGGCCAGTAATGTCATCTCCCAGATCCAGCAGGCAGACTCTCCAGGACTCTGGGTCGGGACTTGCTGGGCAGGGAAAGTGGGAGACGTTTTGTGCAACTGACCTGAACCGCCCCTTCCCCATGGCCACTGGCAAAAGCAACTGCTTTAAGGCCCAGGGGAAGAATTCATTTCTTTGACATACCCTGACTGATGCTGCCCCCATCACATAGGGGCAGTCTGATGGGTGGGGCAGGGAAGGAGGGAAAAACGGGCCTGAATCCAGGATCTTGCTATCTGTGGAGAAAGAAGATGGGCATGAGAACCAGTGATGTGGGATTGCAGCGTGCTTCATTGATTCATTATTTATGGAGCCCTAAAGAGGCCGGGTACCGTCTGAGCAGTAGATACAGCAGTGAACAGAGCTGGCAGGTGGAGACTGTGGTGCCTGAGAGCAGGGCTCAGAGACTGTGCTGCCTGGGGTTGAATCCTGCCTCTGCCACTTTCTAGCTGGGAGACTTTGGGCAAATTGCTTGACCTTTCTGTGCCTCAGTTTCCACTTTGGGCAAATTGCTTGACCTTTCTGTGCCTCAGTTTCCTCATCTGGAAGATGGAGACCGCCATCAGAATAGCTGCCTCACAGAATTGTTACGTAAATTAAATGAGTCTGTATTTATGAAGCCCTGCCCTTAGGAAACTCACACTCCAGAGAGGGGGAGACAGAGAAATCTAAGTAACTACGTTATATAGGCCAATAGAAGGAAATGAGAGTGATCTGAAAAAAAGGCAGAGAAATAATTTGCCATTTTAAAATAGGACAGGCAGAGAAGGCCTCACTGAGAAGATAACATTTGAGAAGAGACTGGAAGGCAATGAGAGCCCTGGCCGCCTGGATAGTGGGGAGGATGGGCCAGGCACAGGGAGTAGCACGTGCAAAGGTCCTGAGGTAGAAGGGGTCTGAAGTGATGGAGGCACTGCACGGAGGCCAGCATGTTAGAACACAGGGGCAGGAGGAGATGGAACAAGAGAGGAGAGTGAGCACCAGGGCCTCCTGGGTCTGATAAGGCCTATGGCTGTTTCTTAGCGTAAGACGGGAGCCGTTGCAGGGACTTGGGGGAGATGATCTGCCTTGTGTTTTAACAGGATCACTCTGGCTGCTGGGTGGAGAATACGCTGAATGAGGGTGAGGGAGGAAGGAAGGAGATGCGTTAGGAGGCTGTGGCAGAAATCCAGCTGTGAGATGACAGAGGCCCAGACCAGGGTGGCCAGCGGGGGAACACGGGAAGAATGGTTGGAGTCAGGAGGAAACACAGCTGAATGTATAAGAGGGGGCTGAATGTATAAGAAGCATGGTAAGTGAGAGATGATGAAAGGTCTGCAGGCTGAGGCAGGTGGGACTTTGAGCCTGGGCATGAGTCAGGGAAAAGATGTAGAAGGAAGAGCACTGGCTTCAGAATCAGGTCACCCCCACTTCCACCAAGTGGCCTTGAGTAAGCCACCGCATCACTGAGCCTCAGTTTCCCCTTCTGTGAAATGGAGGCAGTGCTATGACACACAGGGTTTAAGTGACTTGCAGAGTGGCAGGCATGCTGTAGGTGCTCAATAAATGCTCCTTGCTTCCCCTTTCTGCTGCCTGTTTGCAGCTGGGTAAGGAAGTCTCTGTGTCGTCGAGGTGGGGGTTTCCCAGGTCAGGAGGCCGATAACCTCAGAGCTCAGGGGTGTGGAGAGGGATGCAGGTACCACCTCATGCCAAGCAAAAGGGGGTGTTGGCATCTCTGTCTCTTATTTCATAGTGAAATTCACCAGGCATTTCCTCTAGGCAGGAGGCCCCAGCGTATGGGGTGAATAGGCTCTGGCCATGCTGCTCCTGGGGACAAGTCACTTCCTCCATAGCCAGGGAGTGGGTGCCAGCCCAGTCCTCTTCTCAGGCATGAGGAATACTGAGCTCCTTTTATTCTAGCCCCTGAAGGCCATCCTGATGGTGCCAGGCTGGCATCTGACACCAGAGTCCCCCCAGCCTCAGGTGGGGACCACAGCTTTCTCCGGACTCCCTCCCTCCTGCCTCATCCAAGCCCAGTCCTCTGCAGCCCCCTTTGTTGAGCCCAGACAGTGGGTGTCAGCCCTGCCCTGTGTGCCACTGCAGGGCCAGCCCTTTGTAAATGGACGGCCTGTGCCTACAGGCTGGGCTGGGCCGAGCCAAGAACAGATGGTATCTCCCTCCCACTTCCAGGGGCTGCTGCAGCTGACATCTGGCCTGAAGACAGCTCCCCAGAACGCTATCGGAGCCCTGACCCCGTCATCTCAACTGTCCTCAGGGTGCCCACTCCCTTGCCTGAGGCTGGGCTCTGTGCAGCCACACGTGTGACTATGGGCCAGGGATGTGACTGATGGGCGTGAGGGGGTTTCCACCCAGACGCCTGGCAGAGGTGGCCAATGCAGTGTGTTCTCAGAGCTTAGGGTGTCATCAGACACAGGATACCCTGCAGAAAGAGGGCTGGAAAAGATTGGGGCCCAGGGATGAGGCAGCAGAGTGACCTGGAATCATCAGGAAGACTTCGTGGAGGAGGCAAGAGCTGAGCAGGAGGAGGATTGAATCATTTATGTTAAGATGTGAAATAAAACTGTTCCTGTTGTTTCGGGGTCTCAGGTGAGGCCCCAGGCTGTGCATGACAGGCATCCAGTACCCCGACATTAAAAAGAGGAGCTAGACAGCCCTGGGGCCCATCTCTACTCCCATGAGAAAAGCCTCGGGACAGACTGCAGGGAGCCACAGTCCAAGAAGAGAGCTGGCCTAGGAGGGAAGCTGAGGCTTTGCTCTCCCCTCCCGGGAGGAGCGCCCCACTCAACCAGCCCCTCAACCAGTCCTGTGGCAACTGCTGCTACCCCAACACTGGAGCACTTAGAAGGACATGACCTGTGTTCCCTGGAATTTGGGGGACACCAAGGCTGTGCCTGAATCTCACCAGGAAGTGTCCAGATGCAAAAGGCTCCCAGGGTATCTGGAATGTGCAGTGGAGAGCGAGGGCTGTGTTGGGGCCAGCGGGGCCAGAGTTGGTCATCCAGGGAGAGTCGTGGGTGTGAGGCCAAAGTGGACGCTGCACAGGGAGCCAGACTCCAGCTGTCTTAGAAGACCCTGCCCAGGAGGCCAGCCTTCCGGGGTGTGAAAGAGCCGCCTGAGGGAGCGTTTCCAGCATAGCAAAGACCCTCATGGAGCTCCCGCAGAGAACCCAGCAAAGCGTCGCAAAGGAAGGAGAGCCGGCCCCGGGTGTCTGCACACAGAGGCTGCCTCTGCCCGTTTCCATCACTCTGCTCACACCTTCCCACTGCCCTCAGCCCCATCCCTGAGCACTCTGGGAGGCCAAAGAGCAGTTAGAATGAGGCAGAACCAGGGAAGGGGTTGCTGCCGTCCTCATTACCAGATTCTGAGCCTGGGTCCAGCCAGAGCTGGGACAGAAGGGAGAAGCTGCGGGCCAGATACGATGGGATTTCTGATGAAAGATTGGACCGGGCTGTGGAGAAACCAAGGATATGGTCATGTTTAGGACTGACCTAGCCATTTACTAGTGGCCCCACAGGTCACTTAAACTTTACGTTCCTTAAACCCCTTCCTGCCTCGGTTTAATTCAAGTACCTGAGGATTAAAGGAGCTGATGCTGGCACAGCCCTCGGTACAATAGCCGGCACATCGTAAGTGCTCGGGAAGAGTTAGCGTTCAGCAGGAGAGGTAGCAGGAGCTCTAGTGTCGTGGTAGCCGCAGTAGCACTTCCACCAATACAAGTTCTGCCCAGAAGTGACCGCCCCTCCCTCCTCCCCCCGGAAAAACCCCATATGCTATTTGAGTCTAACAGAGTGAGTCTAAAAAAAATAGTGGGAGGAAAAGATACTTGTTTGCTGCTTAGATCCCGCCGAGTTCAGCCTAAGAAAACGCTTACGTGGCCAGCATTTCACAGGCTCTGTAATGAGAAGACAGCAGTGCTGGATGAGGCCGGGAGCAGCTATCTCTGCAGTCTGGGGGGTCCAAGAAGGCTTCCAGGAAGAGGTGGCACAGAGTAAGGTCTCCAGGAATACAGAGGTGGTGCTACGCCACTGGGAGAAGAGAGTGGTCTGAGGCCTGTGTGCACGGCCATGTCCTTCTCACTCACGCATCCTCTCTTGAGACAGTTCAGCTCAGTCGACATCAGTGGAGTTGCTGCAGTATGCTAAGCCTACGTCGGGGCCCTGGGGACAGAGATAAGGAGCAGGCAGGCTCTGTCTTCAAGGAGCTGCCAGCCTCATGGGGTTAAAGAGAAAAATCATAGAATGCCAAAAGAATTCAGCGGTAGTGCAGGGATCAGAGGAGAAGGGATCCCAGCTTAGGGAGCCTGTGAACACACACAGGCCCACACACACGTACACACACACACAGGCACACACATGCACCCACCCTCTTCCCTCACTGTCTTTTCACCAAACCATTTCTCCTTCTGGGCACACGATAGGGTTGCACGTCCCCACCCACTTAGAGTTAGATCATGACTACGTGGCTTGCTTTAGCCAATGACACTAGGGCAGAAAGGACACATGCGTTCCAAGTGAAAACCCTGAGAGCCAGTGTGCGATGTGCCAGACTGTCTCTCCTTTTGCCACAGTGGCCAGTCTAACAGCCTGGGTCCTAGAGAGCCGATGACCTGGTGCAGGGCCCCCAGCCAACCGGCAGTGAGCGTGCAGCATGAGTGAAAAGCGTACCTAGTTGAAGCCATTGAGGTTTGGGGGCTGTCTAGCATCATAGCATCACCTCCCTATCCAGGTTGATGCAACCATCATTTTGTTTTTGTTAAGTGGCCAGAATAGAAACTGACCCTGACTGAGTCTCCTAGGAGCCACTGGGCCTTCCTCTGTTGCAGCCCCTGCCCTGGGAGTGGAAGGTCTGGATTCTAATTGATCGCTGCCCCTAGGCTCTGAGACTCGGTTACTACCATTGTGGAAGGGATCGCTGATCTCTGCCCCCACTGCCTCCCCAAGCTGCTAGGAGAGTCCAGCAAGGTAGGTAGGGGGACGTCTTCAGAGACCTGGAAGTCAGGGAACAGCCTCCGAGCACTGCATTCATCAGCTTCCCTGCCATGGGCCCTGGGGGTCGCAGTGAAGGTCACCTGTGCTCAGAGTCAGGCAAAGGACACACCGGGAGGGGAGGCCTCCAGGGGAATGTGGTGCTCCTTGCTGCCAGTATGCAAGGGGCTAGCAGTCCCAGGCTGCCCAGCAGGGGTGGAAGTGGCAGCCTGGAAGCAAAGTATCCCTGCTTGGTTAATCTAAAAATAAACAGAAAGGCAACAAAATCTATGTTTCAATTACTGCACACAAGCTGTTCAAACAGCCAGCTCTGCACTGGAGATGTGAACTTGTCAACAGAGGCTGCCTCGTTTGCATGCTTGGGTGGTGATAAAACACACAACCTCACAACAGGCTGCCCTCTGGTCTGGGCTGCTGCTTTTTTTTTTTTTTTTTTTTTTTTTTTTTAATTAAATTAAATTAAAAACAGGGACATAGAATAAAGACAATGAAAATCTGAAGCAAGTACATCACGATAGGGTAGCAACTCCCAGTCTGAAAACAATGAAGGTTCTGTGGTTGGAGACCAGCCTGGTACTGAGATCAGCAGGGGAGTGGGCAAAACAGGGCCCTGTGGCCAGGAACAGAGGACAAAAGTCTCTCCCAAGTGACCAAAAACATTCCTCCCTTGCGGGTTGCTGCTGATCCTGGAGAAGCTCCAGTGGGCAGTGTGGACCTTTAGTTCCCAAAGCCAAAGCCAAAGTCAAGGCCCCGGAGGTCCCCTCTGTGGGGGAGAGATGAGTTACAGGCCAGCCAGCAGGGGCTCTGGGGGTGGGCCAGCAGGCTGCTCGCATGGTGGGCAGTGCTAGGACTTCCATCCTCGGCCACGCTGCCTTTCGTCTCCCGTCTTATTTAGACACTGTCCTCACTAAGATGCAGTCTTCCTTCTGATGAATAGAAAGTGAATGGCGCCTCAGGGGGCTGGGCCAGCCTGGGGTTCTGGATTCACCCTGACCTTCCCGGCCTGCTTCAGCCCAGCGTAGTCCCTCCCCTGCCCCCCAGAGTGCTTTTCCCTTTTCTGGCTGTGGCCTCCTGAGCAGCCCTCCCTCCCTGGAGGCAGGAGCCATGCCCTGTTCTTATTTCCTCTCTGTATCTTGCACTGAACCGGGTATCACGGGGAAGGAGGTGGGCAGTGAATCTGACTTGATTTGATGAGAAAAGGGCAGAGCGTGTATTAACCCAAGGGCATGCCTGGGGAAGTGCTTGGGAGGGAAGGGGAGGCACAAAGGCCTGACTCGCGGAGTGGAGCCCCAGAACAGGAAGTGGGCTGGTGTGGTTTCCCAGGGAGGGATCTGGACAAGCAGGAGCCACCCCCCGCCAGGTACCACCAGCGATGGAGACCAGAAAGGTGGGGTCTGGTCTTCACTGGTGCTTAACGCTGGTGAAGGTTCGTTCCACAAATCCTGCACGCTGAGGTGGCTGTCGGTTTTGCATTCACTCTGGACAGGGATTTTAATGTCCCCAGCCCTCAGAGCAATTCTGCAGCCATCAACCCAGACACTAGTCACTTGGTGAAATAAAAGAGCGGTCGAGTCTCTCTCAAGAAAGATAACATCCTGTCACAGGCAGTATGATCTGCCCGCCATGTGACGGCCGTTCCCTAATGTTTCCAAATAGACTTTTGAATAGACTCTTGTCTAGAGGAAAGCAAATTGCAAAAGCATTTTTGGCAGCCAAATAGAGAGAAGGCATCAGTCTTTCTTCTTTGCAACTCTTGCCACTGGGTCCGGCTCCAGGCACCGAGTAGGGTTCATTCATCAGCGTGGGCCACTGATGAACACCGTTTCCTGTGAACAGGGAGCTCGTTGAATTAGTCAATTCTGCAAGATCTAGAATAATCAGGCATGCGTGAGAGGCGGCCCTGGGAGGCAGGAGGCCTGCTTGGAGAAGGGAAGTAACAGCAAAATCCAGCTCACGAGACTGCGATCGTGTGTTTGCAGGACTACAGGGAAACAGGGCTTGAGTTTTCCGTGTTTGCATCCTCCATGGAGTCACGAGAACGATAAGTTAGAAGGAGCAACGATGGTTATTCGCAGTGATAACTCTGGTTAATCCTCCTCTAAGTAATCAAACAGTAGCCACCATAGCTCCCTCATCGATCCTGATGTTTACGAGTTCCTAATTTATACACGCCTCCCCTCTTCCCTCAGTTTATGCTGATGTTATGTTGCCAACTGTCATTTCCAATATCTTTTTTATTTTTCATTATCACCATTTTAATGATTTACACCAGGAGCAGTAGCACAAAAGCCTAGTCAATTAGTCCCATGAGAAAAGTCTCTGAATCATGTGTGCTTTTTTGAAAAAAAAAAAAAGCTACATCAAAACCCACAGCCAGATTTTCTCAAGGCAAAGGTGCACACAGGAAGGGAGGGGAACGGGAGGCTTGTTCTTTTAATATTGTTCATCTAAAACGGGCACTAGGACTGCCTTTCCAAGACAGGGAGATTGCTTTTTGTGCAAGAAATTGTGCCCAGAAATGGAATCATTGGCACTTTTCCTGAAACTTAACCACCAGAAAAGCATTTTGAACATTTGTCTTTTTAGATCATGTATTAAGCCCTGTAATTATGGAATATGGCTTTTTCCAAATATATATCTGTCCCCCAGGGCCGTCTAGGGAGTCAGAACACCTGGGTCCGAGGGCCGAATCCAGGCCTGCTAATTCACCAGATCTTAGGCTGGTGAGTCTGAAACTTTAACCTGCACACGAGTGAATCCAATCCAGTCCCCACCCCTCATCTTGTTAAAAATGCAGATTCTGATCAGGAGTCCTGGGGCAAGGCCTAAGACTGCACGTTCCTGGCCAGTCTCCAGGCGATGCTACGGCCACTGGCCTGTGGACCACACTTTGAGTAGGGAGGAGGTAGGCCACTATGCCCCGCCCAGGCTTCACCTCTTCCTTTTCCTGGGTTATCAAATGCAAAGGTCAGTGCTGGCCTGCTTACACGGCAGGGCATTGTGAAGCAAATGATGCCGTGGTTCTAAAAGAACCTTGTGTGGGTAGGGCACTTCCCAGAAGACCTCCCCTCTGAGCAAAGGCTGAAGCAGACAGCATGCATGGCACGGTTCATCACGGGGCCTGGGTTGTGACAGGGCTCTCCAAATCCCGTTTGGCTTTGTGTAACTGCAACCTTGCACCTTTAGACCAGCGCCTCCCATTTCAGGGCTGTAACTACAACAGGAACAAGGCAGGGGCCAAGCGCAGAAGGCACTTCTGGCCGTGCTGGTTGTGCTCGTGGCACTGATCATGATGATGCTTTGATGGTTTAGGGGAGGGATACATTAACTATCTGCAGCTTTTTGTACATCACACCTCAATAAAACAGTTTTAAAAAAGAAGAAGCCTTATGAAGGGTGAGGACTTGCCGCTGCTGTCTCGGCCACTGTGGGGTGTTTAGGGCGAGGGTCCTCCCCACTCTCCCTGAACCAGTGGCACCCACAGGTCAGCTGCATGCTTCCCTCAAAGCTTTGTACTGGCTGAGACCTGGGGAATGTGTGCAGGTTCCAGCGACATTGGAGAAAGCAGGCTCCCTGTCTTCTTTAAACAATAAAGACAGCTCCCCAAAGCCTTTGGTTACAGAGATTGATGCCACCTGTGGTCCCCGGAGTGGAAGCAGAGGTCAGAGGTCATGGCTCTGGTTTCTTTCTTGAGATGGAGTCTCGCTCTGTTGCCCAGGGTGGAGTACAATGGCGTGATCGTGGCTCACTGCAACCTCCACCTCTCCGGTACAAGCGATTCTCCTGCCTCAGCCTCTGGATTCCAGGAGCCTGCCAGCATACCCAGCTAATTTTTGTATTTTTAGTAGAGACGGGGTTTCATCACATTGCCCAGGCTGGTCTTGAATTCCTGACCTCAAGTGAGCCACCCACCTCGGCCTCCAAAGTGCTGGGATTACAGGTATGAGCCACCACTCCCAGCCACAGCTCTGGTTTCTAATGGGACTTGTTGAATCCCTGCCTCCCCTCTTTCCCCAGCCTAGAGAGCCTGGTAGAGGCTGCTAATTTGGGTTCAGACCCTGGACTCTGCCGTAGGTGTTGCTGGAAACTTCTGGCTGCCAAGCAACAGGACCAGGCTAGGCAGACTTCACACTGGCCCTGGCTGAGTGAGGCCTGATGGCGAGGTGGCTGGTAAGGACTAGGGGCCAGCAATGGGAGTGGAAATGTGACAATGAAAACCTTTCAGTTCCCCTGGGGCCTTGATATTTTAAGGAAACGAACTAAAAATAAATCCACTCCTTAGGTTACTCATCCTGCAGTGGAACAGGAGAAGGCTGGCATCAGCCTGGGGTACTCCAGAGTTTCTGGGTTTCTGCTGCCTCTGAGGATTGAAATGTGCGGCTTGGGTCCAGGCTGGCACTACACGTGGCCCCCACAACCCACACCTTTCATGTCCACTTGAAGATGCCGAACACCCCACTCTCCCTGAGGAATCCGTCACCCTCAGAGGCCGTGTGCGGGGCCAGGGCGAGGGCTAGATGGTGAGGCATAGCTTAAGGGCTCATCCCTTTCAGGGCAATATAAATGCAGGTGGACCCCGATGGGGGCCCCTAGGCAGTTCCCTTCCCTCAGCCTAGTTCCAGCCCTGACATGTGTTCCGTGCTGGGAGGGGCACTTTGGTCTGGCAAACGTTCCCTGAGCCCCCTGCCCTGGGTCCCTGTGCTCAGGGCTTAGGGAACATTTGCCCTGAGTCCCCCACCCCAGGTCCCTGTGCTTGGTGTCCCACCACGCTTGGGCAGCTCCAGGGAAGAGGTGGCGCTGTCTTTAGGGACAGGATCAGAACCCATACAGGGAGTGGAACATGCCAGTCCATCCCTGGGGTCCTAGGCCTGGTGATTCTGGCTTCTGTGGGCTTCGAAAAGAGAAGGTTCATCAGAGAAAGCATCCAGCAAGGGAGACCAGCGTGGGGCTTACCCCCAGCCTCATCCAGAACCAAGACTTCTGAGCTAGTGGGGGCTCGTGGGGATGGGGGTCCTGGGGGCTGGACCAGCCCCAGGAAGCAGGGAGGCCTTTCCAAGGGGCATCCCCACCTCCTGCTAACATCCACGTCAAGCTGCCTCTCCAGAAGCACCCAGAGAGTTCCTTTGTGTTGCCTTTGCCAAGATGGTGTTCTGGCTGCTGTTAAGTATTTTGCTCCAGAAGAAAGGCTAAAAGATGCAGAGAGGGAAACTAAAATAATAAAGACAAGCACAGACCGTTCCAATCGACTTGGCAGCATGTCTCCCCAAAATGAGGCAATCATACATTTTCCGACTGGGGCCGGCCAGGCCGAGGCTCATTCCTCAGCCAGCCACCTCGGCTTCCCTATCTGGAGGCAGCAAGGGCTCCCTGCCTTCCTGTGGATTAATCATGCCTTCGGGGCCCTCACAGCCGGCCGCCCACTCCTTCGGCGTATCTTAATGATAGGAACGAGGAAAGGGTCATTAGCCACCTGTGATCCTGTGTACAGCGTGTACACACGGTGCATGTTAATCTGTGTTGGCTGCCACCAGAATCCAGAACGCAGTGTGTCACCGGACACACACGGCCTCCATCCCGCCCGTGAGCTCAGGTGCACAAAGCATGGTACCCTCCAGGCCCCGGGCTGAGGGCTCCTGGACACTGCTCCCTGTGTTCCAGTCCCGCATGGACCATACAAACACACAGAGGCTCACAGCTTCATGAATTATTCATGATGAGGGGTTTCAGGCAGGTCTGTGTGGCAAGGCTAATCCCATCTCCAGCAAGTGTCCAGGAGTCCGACCCCCACCACCAGCTGGCGAGCCATTAGAGACTCAGTCGGGGCCTGGGGCACCAGGATTTCCTTCCTGCAATATCCTCAGGCCGCCGGTACCCAGAAGCCTTTTGCAAGCCTGGGCCTGGGCCCTGAAGGCTCTTGAGCCGCAGGGAGAAGCTCTTCCATCAATGCAGGCCCTGGAGCTAGTAACACAAGGTCCCCCGTTGTATTTGTGGAGGATGGCCTTCCCCCACCTTCAACCCGTGTCTCCCAGTGTCCCTGAGTGAGACCACCCACAGGGTCCTGGCTGACCCAACACAAAGGGCCTCGGGAGCTGTGCATGTGTGCAGACACCAGGCCACACTCTCTGCTTTGTATTTGACCGTGTCTTTTTCCTCATCCCAGAAACCTTCCCGGTTCCAGTTGGGACATGAGGATTCTAGGGACAGGCAGCGGGAGATTTGGGAGGGAGCTAAAAGTCAGGGGCTGAGGCTACTTTGGCATCTTGGTTTTGATCCTAGTTAAGACCTGTCTCCTGCAAGGGGGAGGAGCTCCTGGGGGCCAGGTGACCCTCCCTCATTCCGGCATGTCCTTGGTGCTCTGGCACCCGGTGATGCTGACCACACTGCAGATCCAGCCCCATCTGCCAGTGGGAAAGGAAGCGGCCAGTTTCCATTCATTCCCAAGGAATGGGCAGCCTGAGGGGAGGTTTGTGTGTGGATGTGTGAGGTCAGGGCTCTGTCAGGGGAAGGACATGTGAGCTGGTGAGCCCGAAGGGAGGCCCACACCTCCTCCCTCAGAAGTGGGGAGCTGGCAGGAATGCACGCTTCGCCATCTCCCAGCAATAAGCGATGGGAGGGCAAGAGCTTTCTCTCATGCCAGGGACGCTGTCAGGCACACCACACCCCAACGCTGGCCTCCGCCGCAATGCTGAGGGATGATCCGAATTGTGAGGCAGTTGCACCTGATTTTCCCCCAAGCTGATGGATGTGGCATTGCTGCATTGGGGGATGCTGGAGGGCCTTGTCCAGAAGTTTGTGGGTGCACCCGTGTGCACTGAGACGCCAGCATGTGGCTCCGAAGGGGGCCTGGTTTGCAGCAGGATCAATGACCAGACATTCCGAGAAACGCTTCTGCCCATCAGGAGCTCCTGGTGACATGTTCCCCCATTCTTCACATTGCTCCCGTTCTGTGAGGAGGTCTTCTGCTCCACTTCGCTGCTCCCTGGAGGTGGGGAGGTGGATCAAAGAGTAGGGAACGGGGAGCCTGCCAGCCTGAGCCCACTTCCTGAGCTGTGTGTGCAGGGCCCAGGCTCCAGCCTCTCTGAATCTGGGCCCACAGCTGAGAAGCTGAAGCCTGATGTCTGTCCCAGGCTGCTATGAAGATAACCCCCTGGGGATCAGGGAGGCTCGGGCCTGGTGTTGACTGACAGGCACTGTGCACAGGGAAGGTTTCAGGAGGCCAGGCATGGTGCCTCATGCCTGTAATCCCAGCACTTTGAGAGGCCAAGGCAGGCAGATCACTTGAGGCCAGGAGTTTGAGACCAACCTGGCCAAAATGACAAAACCCTATTTCTTAAAAGAAAAAAACCAAAAAACAAAAATTAGCCGGTTGTGGTGGCAGGTACCTATAATCTCAGCTACGCAGGAAGCTGAGGCAGAATTGCTTGAACCTGTGAGATGGAGGTTGCAGTGAGCTGAGATCAAACCACTGCACTCCAGCCTGGGTGACAGAGCGAGACTCCACCTCAAAAATAAAAAACAGAGAAACTTCTGGGTTTTGCCCTCCCCTCGGGAAGGGCCGGCCCTCCTCCCCTGCCCTCTCCTAGCCCAGCATCGGCTTTGCCACCTGCAAGATCCCAAAGGCCAGAGCCAGGTTGGCACATACAATACCTGTGAGGCCTTCACATTTCGCCCAGGACTTGCACTGCACTGCCTCCACCTGGCACCTAGGCAGGGCCCACCTCCACCTGCGAATACAAAATCTGCTAGCCTTTAGAGCGTTTTCTTCATGTGTGCACGTAATTTAAACAGGTGCTAGCAAAGCACTAACCCCACCCAGGTTCAAGTCCTAGTGTCTTGGTAAATGGTCCCCTCCACACAAAGGGATGGCTTCTGCTCAGCTTGCTCTCCCCACCCCGCCTCCCCTTGGCAAAGGGCCCTGTGCCAGGCTCTGCCAGTTCACAGGCAGCCTGCCAGGAAAGGGGGCTCACCTTGACAAGGAAACTTTGGGATGTGTTTTATCGGTAATTGCTTGACCAGTCTTGTCTAAGGCACCTCGTCCATTCCAAGCCTCCTTCCGCCAAACTGGCACTTCCTGATGCCTCTTTCAGCACCACTCTGGACACACACCTTGTGACACACTGGCTTGGTGCCCAGCAGGAAATACTCAAGTTGCTACCTCTGGTGCCGGCACTCTGCCATCTCATTCAGGGTAAACTGTGCAACACCCTTCTCTCCTGACGCTTGAAAGGGTAAGTGGCATTGAGGAATGAAGTCTCACTGAAAGCCTGGCATGCAAATGCTTGACCTTTGTTTTGAGTACATGTAATGAGGCTGAAACCAGATTTCGGGCTCCAGGTCTTGAGTCTCCATCTCCTGCCTGGCATTTTAAGGAGACGAGGAGCTGAGCATCAGGGCGGGGGCTGGAGTGGTGGGAGGTGCGGGGTGCTGGGGCCTGGGCTTTGCTTTCATGCACCAGAACTGTAAGGGACAAGCATGGCATGGCCCAGGAGGTGGACTCCAAGGCAGAGAGTGAAGAGGTTTTACTGGGGCCTAGGAGACCCCTTTGACCTGATCCCAAGCACATCTAAGCATGTCTCAGGGGGCAGGGTTGCTGGCCGCCCTCAGTACCTACCCTCCTCACCTCTATCCTCCCCAGCTGGAAAGAGATGGCTTCTTTGATGATATGTGAGGTTATGTTGTTTTGTAGGAAGGCAGGGGCTGATTGATCACATCAGTCAGGCCAGGCTAGGCTGCGCTTGGGTAACACATAGACTGCCAGTCTCAGTGCCTGATCGCAACAAAGACTCACATCTCCACTGTGCAGCCTCCAGGGTGCATAGGGAGATGCTCTTCCATCAGATAGTGGCACCATCTGGAACAGGGGTCCCCAAACTATGGCCCGTGGGCTGCATGCAGCCCCCTGAGGCCATTTATCCAGCCCCCGCCGCACTTCAGGAAGGGGCACCTCTTTCATTGGTGGTCAGTGAGAGGAGCACAGTATGTGGTGGTGCCACAAAGCATGGCATCGCTCACATACAGTACTACTTCCGGTGATGCAGGACGCACGCGTCACGGCTCCGGAAGCGCGTCATATGATGCACATCCGGTCTGCGGCTGCAGCGCCCCACATCACCGGAAGCAGTGTGAAATAACAGCAGAAATAGGAAGAAAGGCAAAGCACTATAACCATTACTACACAGTACAGTGGCCCCCATGCTCCCCCAAATGTACAACAACATAATGGCCCCTATAACCTCCCTTTGCCCAAGTCTCCCCCCACATTACTATACACCGTGTTTCCCCTATTATAAGATCCTGTCTTATATTAATTTTACCCCCAAAAGACGGGGGCTGTCTTAATTTTAGGAAGTGTCTTATAATAGGGGAAACATGCAGCAGTGGGCTTCCCACAGAAGAGGCCCACCGCTGCTGCAGATGTCCAGGACGCTGTATACACAGTGTCACAGGCTGATCACCGCCATCCCTGAATACAGCACTGGAGGCAGTACTGGGCCTGTGACACTGTATACCGCTGTCTGGGATAGTGGAGGCAGCAGCGCTGGCTGTGAAGGGGGTCACACCTTGCATAGTCCGGCCCTCCAACGGTCTGAGGGACAGTGAACTGGCCCCCTGTGTAAAAAGTTTGGGGACCCCTGTCTGGAACATGTGGCCTCCAAGGTTGCCGCGACAGGCGAAAGGAACTGAGGGTCACCGACGTTTGTAGAGGGCCAGGTCTGGAAGCAGTCTCTATCACCTCCCTACCCATTCTACCGGCCAAACTCCAGACACAGCCCAACTTAACTGCAGTGGAGCTGGGAGAGTTCCTCCTTGTGCTCAGATAGAGGTCACACTGTGGTGAACGCATAACATCCTCTCTGCCACATTTAGGATCCAACCCTAAGGGGGCAGTGCCCCTGAGGCACTGATAACCAGCAAGAGCCCCTTGTTGGCAGGTGACCCTTGGGGGAGGTATCTA
This sequence comes from Saimiri boliviensis, assembly GCF_048565385.1. NCBI lineage: Eukaryota > Metazoa > Chordata > Mammalia > Primates > Cebidae > Saimiri > Saimiri boliviensis. The sequence continues at coordinate 23,040,631 of NC_133449.1, forward strand.
TACTGTGAGCCCCAGCTGACCTCGACATGCAGATATTCTCCGTTCAGGGCTGTCCTTGGAGGTTCAAGGTCTGATTTACTAGGACTGTAGGATATTTTCTGTGTGTGTGTGTGTGTGCGTGTGTGTGTGTGTGTGTGTGTGTGTGTGTAAGAGAGAGAGAGAGAGAGAGAGAGAGAGAGAGAGTGTGTGTGTGTGTGTGTGTGTGTGCATTTTGTTTGTTCTTTGGTCTCACTCTGTCACCCAGGCTGGAGTGCAGTGCTCGATCTCTGCTTACTGCAACCTCCACCACCTCTCGGGTTCAAGCGATTCTCATGCCTCGGCTTCTTGAGTAGCTGGGACTACAGACACATGCCACCATGCCCAACTAATTCTTGTATTTTTTTTTGGTAGAGATGGGGTTTCACCATGTTGGCCAGGCTGGTCTTGAACTCCTGGCCTCAAGTGATCTGCCTGCCTTGGCCTCCAAGTGCTGGGATTACAAATGTGAACCACCATGCCCAGACTAAGGTAGGATATTTTCTTATTCCAGCGCCTACTTGGAATTTCCAGTCAGGAGACTCACCGTTTCTTTCTGTGTCTGAGATTTTCTCTTCACACAAATATGTTTGTCCTCTCTGGAAGTGCTCAGCAATTAAGAAAAAGCAAGCATTTGTTTATTGATTCATTCTGCACACAGGTACTGAACACCCTTCTTTGCCAGACACTGTTCAAGTTGGTGGGGTTGCACAGAGAATGAGGACCCAGAACCTGTTCTCAAGGCAGCAGATAGACAGCAGCCATGGCTGCCAGAAGGGTGGGCAGCGTTTGCTCAGGGCACTGGAGGAGAGTCTCTCAAAGTGCAGGCTTCTAGAAGAGTCGGTGCCTGAGCCAGGTCACAGGCTGTAGCCGGGGGAAGGTCGGAGCCATTCCTGGCAAAAGAGCAGCATGGACCTGGACTCTGAGCTGAAAGAGGACATGAGGCTTCAGAAACTATAAGGCATTTGGAATGATGGGGCATAGCCTCTGGGGTGGGACGGGATGAATGAGAGGGGATGCTAGGAAAGGGAGCCCCCCCCCCCCAGATCCTCTTCTGGGCCAGCAGGAAGAGTTGGGAACCTTATTCGGATGGACAGGACTTAAAGCAGGAAGGTAATGTGTCATGATAGATTTGCCCTTTGCAAAAATCCTATGGGCAGTTAGGTAGAGAATGGCTGAGAAGGACGAGACTGGGGCGGGCAGGCGAGTTGAAATAAAGACACACTGGGAGACGGTGACGGAAGGTCATGGCTGCAAATGGAGAAGGGGGTAGATTTGAGAGCAATTGAGGCAGAATAATCTAAGACCCGGCTGTCCCGTAGGGAGATGGAGATGAGGAGATAGAGGCAGCTTTCTCTGAGGAGGGAATTCCCGAGGTTGGGTGTTTAGGCAAAGGAACGTTGAGCTAATTTAGCAACTTTGGATGTTTAGGTACCTGTGGAACAGCTCGGGGAAGGTGTGCGCAGGCTGCCGGGACCTGGGGCTGATGCTTAGGAGTGAGAAGAGCCGGAAAGGGAACTTGGGGAGTCATCAGAAAGGGGGGGATGGAGGGATGAGGTCATCCAGGGAGAAGAGGAGGAAGAGATCTGGAACCCCGAGGAGCCCCAGCCTTTAAAGGATGAGCTGAGGAAGAGGAGCCCCACAAGGAGACTGAGAAGGAGCAGCCGAGAGGGAGGCGGAGGGCTGGGGGAGGGCTCTGGAAAGCGGGGAGATCAGCCACGTCATATGTGAGGGAAGTCGAGGACAGCTGCATGCACGTCCCCTTGGATTTAGCAAGCAGGTCACCCGTGCCTTCAGTGAGAACAGTTCCCATGGAGTGGCCGGGGCGAAAGCCACAGCGGAGCAGGTCACAGAGTGAATGGGATGGGGAAAGTGGAGCTTAGTGTAGACAGTGCCATCAAGAAGCTTGGCTGAAGAAGTTTATGTGAAAAAGGAAATTGATTTTTATTTTTTAACCATGTAATATTGGATAGACTCTAAAAAGAATTTTTGTGATGTTATGTAAGCCAGGAAGCATAGTGGTGAAATAAACAGTGACGCCACATCCAGCTGAAGAAGTTATGGTCGGCTCTGCTTCTGGGGAGGGGGTGGGGCTGCAGGCTTCACCCAGGCTGCAGGTTGGATTCGGGTCTGCCCGCTGTGCCTGGCAGAGGGGATGATGGCCACCAGGGCACAGGCCAGCCACACATGTAGAACATGGGTAGGAGGCTGCCTGGGTTGGGCACAGGCCCTGGCTCCATGGCACTGGACGTTGACAGCGAGGTCTGGATGTGCAAAGGCCAGAGTAGGATCAGGCTTTATAGACAGATATTTTTTAAATAAAGTGGCCTGTCTATCCAGTGGCCAACAATTCAAGGGCACCTCCCCAGGGCTGAGCTGGACTAGCAGGATAGGGAAAGGAGCTGAGAGCCTAGCCCTCCAGGGGCTCGCCCCCAGACTGGAAAATAGTTGGAGAATGGAAAAGGCCGAAGGCAGCCAAGCTGTGCCTGGGCCATGGCCAGGGCTGTGGGTGTGATGCAGACCCCTGCCCAAGCCACCACCACGTGTGCCCTGGCACTGTCATGCCCTCTCCCTCCGTCTCTGCCTGTCTGTGACTGACAGCCTCCCCTTCATCTTTACATCCTTCCTGACCGAGGGTAACACGGGGCCTGGGCTGGGCAGGGAACCAGACAAGTCACGGTAATACTGAGCAAAATGCAATCTTCGATGATTCAGAAGCCCTTCCAAACATCCTGGTGTGTCTGGATCTCCATGACAACATGGAAGGGCCTTCTTCTCAGAGGCTCAGGACAGCCACATGGGAGATGGTCTGGTTAACAGAGGCCAGGGTACTCGTGGTCTCTGATGCCCGAAATCAAATCATAAGGCTGTGGTTATGAAAGGGAACTCAACTCCCGGAGGCTAGCCCTTTGTGACTTGAGTTGTGCCTTTAGCTAGGATCTGAAGGCTGGGGGTCCCGGACTCTTTATCACTTTCCAGTACTCGAACCTGAGGGGATAACATTCTCAGTGAGGTACCTCGATCCTCCACTAGGGACCATCCATGTCCTGCCACGTCACAGGCTACTGTAGGAGGAAGAGAGATTCATGTGAAGGGCTTTGTCCACTGTAAAGTGAGTCTACGTGCGTGGGTGGCGGTATCCTATCGCGTGCTGGGGAAAACATGTCCTGAGGAGTTCCCAGCTCTTTTCTCATGGTGGGGTGAGAGTGGAGAAAGTCCCAACCATAATTAAAATGTACACATTTGTGTCGTTCAGGGCAGTGACACGTGGCAGAACAAACAGCATCACTTTAAACTGTGACGGGGTTCAAATCCTGCCTGCTTACTTTGGCCACGTGCTCCTGGGCAAATCATGTATTCCTTGTCTGCGAAGTGGGGCTAATGAATGATCCACGCTTCGTGGGCTCACGTGACTCTGAAATGAGCTAATGTTGGAAAGCCCGTACTGAACCCAGAGAAGGGACTTCATGGATGCTGTCGGTTGTCGCTGCCTGCTCTATCTTAAATCACCCTCCTCTCCACCCTGTCCCCACAGGTCCGGGCTCTGTTTCCCTGGGAGAAGCCGCCTCGGCCCACCGAGATGTCCCGGCACCACAGCCGCTTCGAAAGAGATTACCGGGTGGGCTGGGACCGCCGCGAGTGGAGCGTCAATGGGACGCATGGGACCACCAGCATCTGCAGCGTCACCTCGGGGGCCGGTGGCGGCACAGCCAGCAGCCTCAGCGCCCGGCCCGGCCTCCTGCCGCTGCCCGTGGTGCCCTCCCGGCTGCCCACCCCCGCCACAGCTCCTGCTCCCTGCACCACTGGCAGCAGTGAGGCCATCACCAGCCTCGTGGCCAGCTCTGCCTCTGCGGTCACCACCAAGGTAAGACCTGGTGTCCTCTCTGAGCAGGAGCTGGGCAGAGGGGCCCTGCGTGGCTGTAGGCTCAGGCCAGCACCACAGGCTCCAGAGAGGCAGCCTGTGCTCTAGACTCTGAGTCCTCCAGAGTCTTGTCCTCCCAGGACCTGGGCCTGGCAACTATTTGCAAGCGTTCACATGGGTTTTATTATCCATAAAGTCTTTCTCTGTGACTAACTTGTAGCAAAACAGGCAGGTGCTGAGGCCACTCATTATCCTATGCCATGTTGATTAAATGCTATTTAATGAGTGAAGTAACAGTGGAACTCCAAGATGGCAATACGGGGTTCCTAAATAGATACATCGAGACCATACAAGCATCCATCAGAGTGCCAGTAACTTGGGTTCTAAAGAAGATACCGACAAGCAGTAATAGTCCTAAAGGATGATGGACCCACCCTTTACTAACCCCTGGGCATGCGTTCTCATATCCACTGTCTCTTCTGAGCCTTTCCTTATACTGTCCCCGCCTTACAGTTGGGGACACTGAGGCACAGCAAGTTTCTAAGGGCTGGTCCAAGGCTGCTGGTCCAAGGCTGTGGGGCCCTTGTGCAAGGACCCAGGCCTTGTCCCCGCAGCTGGCCTCAGGGATGTCAGTTCCAGGTCATTCCCATTTCTTCTAGAAGCAGCAGCTCCAGCCTTGGGAACGGCAGCAGAGGCCAGCCCGTGTTGCTGAACGGAAAGTAGAAAATGGCATAGCCAAGGCTCTTGCTTGGCCTCGGGCTGGTCCCCCATCGTGCTGGCTGCTCAGAGCCCCTCAGGCAGCCTGAGTCCTGGAGGGACAGGCCCCTGGCCATAGCGATGTCAGGAAGCCCATCGATCCTCATCTTGCTTCCTCACCGAGCACGGGCTATGCAAGCTGCCGTTGCCTCTTCGGGCCATTCAGAGCCACCTCCCAGGAGCCCCCTTGGGGCAGTGTGCATGTACACGCATGTGTGTGCGTGTGTGCGTGTGTGTGTGTGTGTGTGTGCGCGCGCGCGCGCATACACGCATGTGTGTCTAGGCTTTTCTTTTCTTGCTTTCAAAAAAGTTGCCGGAGAAGTTAAAGGTGGGGAGCCCCAACCTGGCCATTGTGAGGTGGTTGAGGCGCTGGAAAGCTGCACTCCAGGTGTCCTGCGCCTTTGTCTCATGATTTTCAAAACTCCCTTTCAGCCGTGCTTCCCATTAATACCTGTGAGTGCTGCCGGCTGCAGAGCCCGGCGGAGGCCGAGACAATGGAGCTATCGGAGGCCGGCTTGGAGCGCACTGACATCTTGCTGCAGTGCCTTATTGATTTTATTTTCCTGTTATGAAAACACCACCCCACTGAGGCGGGGAGGGAGAGAATGTTGGATAGGGGAGAGGAGATGGAGGATTATTTAGGCACACTGCCCCCAGGCCAGCCAAACACATTCTTCCCCTGGGCACGAGCCCCAGTGCTGGTCTGACTCGGCGACCTCTGCTCAGTAGGGCCAGCCGTTGACCCCTCTGGCCACATCTGGCAGGTGCTCTGCAGGGCCAGCTGTTGGCCATATGGAAGATGGCAGCCGCTGGAACCAACTGCTCGAGGATCTAGGTGGGAGAGAGAGGCTGGGCCCTGAGGCCCTCTTGAAGGTGTCTGTCCTTTTAAAGATGCATGCCTTTTTAGGTATGGCCTTGGGCTGCTCTGGGGGACAGGCGTTTGGGCTCGGCCAGACAAGGGAAGCGGAGGGGCTCTGTGCTGCCCCCTCCACCCCGCCCCACAGGGCTGCGCTGCCCACAGAGCTCCTACTTTACTCCAGAGTGGCTTAATATTCACCATCCTTGATGGCCCTGACCCCAAACCACAGCCACATGAGAGGAACGGAACCTAGCCTCAGACAGAAAACAACAGCTGGGGCAAGGACTGGGCAGGGCAGCCAGGAGAGGGAGAGGGGGCGGAAGTTCATGCCTGCGAAGACAGCCTGCTCCTTGGCGTGTCACAACAGAGGAACTGGATTCTGCCTCCAGCCCAGCCTCTTTCCTGCAGGGGCTTGTTCACTCCTCCGGATTATGCCCTGGTCCCTCGGTGCCCAGGAGTACTGGGCCGAAGGGAGGGGGAAGGGAGGGCAGCAGCTGCTGGCTTCCTGGGTACCCCTGGCAGATTTGGGCCACCGTGCCTTCCCGCCGTTCTGGCCTGGCTCCTGCCTGCCCAGAGGCCTGTCCCCTTAGCCTATGTCTGACCCCGTGCCAAGACCACATCAGTTGACAGGCAGGCTGAGGCCCAGGTATTTGCGGTTTCCCTGGTCAACAATGTGGGTCTTTACTGAGCAGCCAAGGGCTGGCTGGCTCTTGCCCTCGGGGAGCTCACGGCTCCCTGTGCATAACAAATCTGTGGCCTGGATAGTGTGACCAAATGACCCAAGAATGTCTCTCCCCCTGAAGTTATTGGCACGGGAGGCTTAGTGCCGTGGATTGAGCCAGACTTTGGGGACAGACCGCCTGGACTTGAATTCCATTCTACCACTTGCTAGCTGAGTGACCTAACAGGTTACCTAACCTCTCTGGGCCTCACTTCTGTAACATGGGAAGAGGTCATTGTACTTGTGAGCAGAGTTGTTGCGAGGACTGTGTGGGTTAAAACCTGTGTGAAGCACTCAGCACAGGACAAAACCTGGCCTGTGGTAAGTCATGTCCCGTATGGGTGCTGTCCTCTTACCACCATTGTTACTGTCATTCAGGTAAGGCCTATGGGACAAGGCTCTACCCCCTTAGGGAAGGGTGTTCATGTCCTTTTTTGCTTTTTTCAGTAAAGACAGGGTTTTACCATATTGGCCAGACTGGTCTTGAACTCCTGACCTCAAGTAATCCACCCACCTTGGCTTCCCAAAGTGCTAAGATTATAGGTGTGAGCTACCTGCCCAGCCTAAAAGGTGATCATTTCTAACCTCACATAGAGGAAAAGGCAGGTCTTCAGATAAGACACAGCAGCTAGGCCCCAAAAAGCCAAGGCAAGAAGGCGCCTCAAACCTACCCCTTGGCTGGGACTCCAGATGCTCTGTAGGCAAAAGGGAGCTGTGGGAAGAGGCCACCTGGTGGGCTGCAGGCAGAGACTGATACAGCCAGGTGACTGAGGGAAGGGAGTTTAAAGCTTTTTTCAGCTCTGGGGTCCTTTCTTCTTAGGAAAGCCCAATATGGACAGAGAGCTGAAACCACATGGGTGGGTGGGTGAGGTGGAAGAGCTGTGTCCCGGACAGCCAGAGTGTGGGGACAGCTGCTAGAATGAATCCACGGGGCTTCCTTGGTGAAGGGTGTAGAGGCATGTAGGCCAGAGCCACCCTCAGAAACTCAGCAACTGTCCCCAAAGAAGGTGACTGGGGGATTAGTGTCAATTCTGTCAGGCCTTAGCATCCCCTCTTAGCTGGGAAGGGTGCAGGGTGAGCATCACATGCTCCGCGGGCTGGGGCATCCCACGCCATCACCCTCCCCGTCCAGCCCTGTGGGCCTGGTCACCTTCCCAGGCAGGGGCCAGCTTCTGCCAGGCTCTCTGGGCCCGGAGGCTGGCTGTGCTCCCCGCAGCTGGCCAGTGAGGTGATGACAGTTCTTTCCGTCCCTGCTACCTTCAGGCCTGAGTTGATTTTTCTACTTCTTCATTTGTCTGTGGCCTAAAGATTCCTCACGTGTTGGACAAGCAGACTCCTGGGCTGCTGAAGTACAGGGAGGGGTTGGTGGGCTCCCCCAGCCCCCAACACACACTCATGGCTTAGACCAATCAACGGCCTCCCCGGAACACAAGTTTCAAGAGCCCAAGAGGAGCAGAGTGACCATGTCATCCAGCTCCTCATTTTACAGGTCACAGTGGTTAGCCCCAAAGAAAATGTAGCGTGCTGAGGTCACCCAGGGAGTTAGAATCAGAACCAGCCTGGGCCAGCCTCTCTTCCCACTCCAGGCTGCCTGGCAGAATGCATTCACCATGGTAACCATGATTGCAGCATTGTTATGGTAACTTTTCCATCCCTCATCCACCCAGCTGATAGCAAGCCAGAGATTTCAGGCCAGAAAATGGGCACATTTACCTCTGTGGTATAGACGAGAACATTTAAGCTAAAGGTTACGTCGACTCCGCGTTTCACCACTGCTAAGGGCTTCAAGCTTTTGCGTCCGACAGAACTGGGATTAAATCGTAGCTCCACCGCTTAGAAGCTGAGTGTGTCTCTGAACCTCAGTGTCTTTGTCTCGATGAATTGGAAATAAACATAGTGTCTTCCTCATGGGGATGATGTGAGAATTGGTTACATTAATATGCATAGAAAAGCTTAAACCACTACCTGCCATTTGGTAAGCACTTGATAAAAGTTATTTGGAAAGTTAAACCAGTGACTGGGTCTACCCAATTATTCATACATTTGTGGGGAAACCTGTCCCTCCTGGTGGTTGGTGCTGGGAGGCTAACGAAAGGTCCACTGGGCTGTCCCTATCCCCTGTCTGATGTGGCATGAGGTCATGCTAAGCAACTGGGATGGCATCCCGTCCCTGGACAAACCACTGTGTGTGGGGGCTGTATATGGTCCGGACCGCAGCGGTAGGGTGCTCCTGAGAAGCCAAACTGTGACTCCACAGCCAGGCCTGTTTGTAGACCTGAAGGGAAGCCCCAGTGCCCCACAGTTGCTGCTGCATGAAATTTAAATTATTCTCAGCAAACCTGCTTGAAAGATGAAACAGAAAAGGGACAGCTTCATAAAATGCAATTTTGTTCCTGAAAGACTGGACTCCGCAGAATCCTCGCTGATGTCTGTGAAATGTATTGGGGGCTTTTTTTCCTTGTGGTCAGGAGCACTCATGCTGAAACATTCCCATCGTCCCTCAGAGCTAAGCCCTTGAAAACAAATCTAGCTGGAAAGCAGAGAGACTTCGCCTGTGTCGGAGGCCTGAAAAGAACCAAAAGGGGCCATGAAATCCACAGGCTTCATCCTCAACACTCAAACACCCGGGGCTTTGACAATTTGTGAGGATTTGGGGCTGTCTGGATAGATATGTGTCATCATATCATGGAGACGATGCTGGAGACGATGTCTTCCCCATGCACCCCAGCTTCTCTGGAGTTACGGTCCCTTGAGGGAGATGATGTGGGATTTCCATCGGGATCATGTGAATGACCGCAGGGCCGATGCGGCAGCCCCTCCTGTGGTGTGGTTCTGGGCTCCATGAATCTGCTTTTGCATAGAACTCTCATTCCTCTTGTATTCACACTGAAAATCGAAGGCTGCCTTGCCGAGTGGGCTCAGTTGGGAGAATCATTCAAGCCCCTTTCATAGTGGATTTCCAGACTGCAAGTGATTTTATCCAGAAGACTGTTGCTTTCTCCGTGAACAAGAATTGTGATTTGCCTCGTGATAAATTATCAGGGAACAATAATGCATTGTGAGATAACACAGCCTGTGCACGTTAGTACTGAGCTCATGGGTTTTGCCGGCACCTTAAGTTGCAATTACAGTTTAATTGTGTATTCATTGACTTAAAACCCACCTGTCAGTCACAAAGTGTGTACAAAATTGAAAAATGTCATGATTTCCAAAGCACCCATTTCAAAGCCTACAGTTTGGGCTGAGAGGCCCAAACTTAAATTTCTGATTAAGGAGGCAAAAAGAGGGAAGACGTATTTTGCCACATTTGTGAGAGACGAGCCTTGGTCTGGGCAAAAAAAAATCCATACATGGATTCCAAAATAAAGATACCAGAAGACTTCATTGACTGGAGCTAGTTGTGTATGTAAGTTAGCTTTTACTGCTTGATAATACGCCCAAAACCTAGTGTTTTAAAGCCATCACGGTTCTGTGGTTTGACTGGTCAGTATTGGTCTGGGCTGGCTCAGCTGATCTCTACGGGGCTGTCCTATTTACCTGCGGTCTGCTGTAGGTTGGCTGGTGGCGGGATGATCAGGGATGGTCTCACACATCTGTGATTGGCCACCTGTTGTTGCCTCAGTCCTTTGGTGGCCTGTCATCCTCCATCTAGCTAGCTCAGGCTCATTCACATGGTGGTGTCAGGATACCAAGAACAGCAAGAAAGCAAGGTCCATGCACAAAAGCTTTTCTAACCTCTTCCTGAGGCATGTTTGCTAAAATCCCATTGGCCAAAGCAGGAGGCATGGCCAAGCCAGATTGAAGGAGTGGACCAGGAGACCCCGCCTCTTGATGGAAAATACTGCAACACCATATTGCAAAGGGACGGGCATCTAAGATTGGGAAGAATTGTGATCATTTTTGCAATCTAGCCCCGGAGTGTTCCCAGCATGTTTGTTTAGGCACGGTCATTCACCCTTCAGTTCTAGCCAAGGCTGGCATGCCTCAGGCAGAAAGGACTAGCCTATTCCACTCTCATATGCCCTGGTATAGATGTGGGACACTGAGGACCCACACACATCCATCTCCTCAAAGCGCTGGCCAGTGAGGTTTAAAAGAAGACACCCAGCAAAGATTGTGCTGCTAATGGACTGTCCAGTTGGCTCTCGGGAGACCTCACAGGTACACTGACATTGGCCTTCAGTTCAGAGGCTCCAGTGCTCGATCTTGTCACTGTCCCAGGGTTGGTGGGACTGAGACACTGCTGTCCCCAGGACATGCACAAGGACAGATGCTAACCTACTGATAGGGAATTTTAAAATCACCCCAAGGAGGCCACCTTCATGGACTTTGACCAGGGAATTTCTCCCTGTGGAAATCCACTTGGGAAAACAAATTCTGATGGGGAGACTTCCTAATGCCTCTGAAATCAGGAAAGGGAGTCTGTTACATGATGCGGTATTCAGTTGCTGCAGATTCGGATGGCCCAATGCCTCTTTCTCCCTAATAGGATAAATCCCATGCCGTTCCCCAAAAGCCCTTAAAAGGGCCTCTTCTTAAATTAAATTAGGTTTTCTGCAAAGAGCATCACTCAAGATGAACATAAATCTGCTTCTTATTCAGTTCTGATGGTTTTCCCTGTTTTGTTTAATTACTCATGTTGCAATTAAACAATTTTTTTTCCTTGAGAAAGGACAGTATTTTAGCTACATTATGGGTTAAATAGGCTTTGGAGAACTAGCCTGGGAGTCTCATCACCATTTGTAACATTGTTTTTTTATAGGGAAAGTATGTTCCAAAATCTAAACTGCCAAATTACAAATGAACTTTCAGAACCCAACCCGTTTGTTAACTAGGAACTGTCTGTAATGCTAAAAATAACTTGGGGAAATAAACATAAAAAGGAGAGCTTAATGCATCTCAGCATCATTTATCTACCATCAGCCCCTACACAGTTAGTTTAATTTCATTGAGGGAATGTCCTCCAAACCCAGACTGACCCTATCCCTTCTTCTTACTTTCATGGTACAGCCAGCCAGACTGGCCTGAGCCTTCCAAAAGCACAGCACCATGGGGAAGAGGCATTGTGGAAGTCTCTGCAGAGAAGAGCTGATGTAACTTAATGGATTACCAATCAGTTTCAACACTCCATTTGCTGCCCTAAAAGGAAGGTTTAGGAGAATTTCATGTACTGCTCCTGCTGCAGTCTCAACCAATCGTGGCATATTAATTTACATTGTGAATCTGCCTCTCTAGAAGCCATAGGCAAGAAACCTCATTTTCCTCTGGTAAATAAAGAACCCTGAGAACTGAGCAGAGTGAGTGGGCCAGGCATCTGTATGCACTCAGAGACCACTGTCACACACCTTTCCTATTGATGGCAGCAAAATTCCGCATGCCCAGCTTTCCCTCCTCTGCTTCCTGTAAAAGGTGGGTGAATACTTTGTACCCTTCTGGCACCATGAAAAGGAGTCCAGGAGCTGGGGATGGTGCAAGGTGCATGTCTCAGTAGCAGAAGGCCAGTTGTCTGCACCTCCATCCTTGACTTAAATTGTCGGTTGGTGTTTGCTCAGTCCCTTAAGAAAACACTCTTCAGCCAGCCACAGGGCCACCCTTGCTAGACGTGCTCCCCAAGGCTCAAGTGTCAAGGTTAAGTTTGTGGTACCCTGTCCCCTGCTTCTATCCTCCTTTGTCCTTGGAGGGCCACACAGTTTCCCCTGGCTCCTCCGACCCTGGGCTGCCAGGAGGTAAGATTCTTGCCCTGCCCAGATAGAGCTGTGGATGGATAGAGGAAGTCACTCACATTCCATGTCTTATTTTTTTTCACACCTGGAGGGGTGGAGACTCAAAACCCACCAGGGCCCCCTTTGCCTAAGAGACTTGGCTAGGGTAGGGAATGGGGGGAGGGGGGGATCCTGTTATGATGTCCCAGTTGCTCATGCTTTCAGATTTGATTGCTTTATTTTAAAAACATGGATTCAAATGACCAAGAGTCACCTGGGGCAGAAAGAAGAAACCCACGAGTCCAGCTTCATGGATGGCCAGATCCGTCTGGAGCACCCCAGCCAGTTCTCTTCCCGGCCGTGAGGTCAGGGCCTCCCAGTGTCATGCTTCTCTCCTTTGTCCAGAGCGCATCTGCTCAGCTCTCCCAGCATTCGGGCCATGCCTCTGGTGTTTCTGGGGTCATCTTTGCAATTCTAGAACAGCACCTGCCTTGAGGTTGCCCTCAGGAGGCTATTCTGGCAGGACAAGGGGACTCAGCATAGGACAGCCTCTTTACAGATGAAAACAAACCCAGCTGGGGGCCAGACCCAGATTCTTCACCTACTACTTAAAGGACCCCTACTTCAGGTTAGAAGTGGCCCTTAGGCTGGAGGGTGGCGGGGAATAGAGGTAGGAATGGGGGCATGGGCTGAGCATGCCTGCTGAGTTGTGCCGGCTGTGGGCAGAGCTGAAGAAGGAGCCAGGCCTGACAAAGTGACTTTGTGGTCTGTAGTGGGCGCTGTTGCCCATTTTGTCTCCTTCCTTCCCAGCAGAACCCCCAAACTGTTCAGGTATCCACCACTTCGCATGCTCAGAGAAAAGTGAACCCCAGCCCCTGCTGAGAGTATGATTCTGGCCAGCCATGGTGATCCTGCTCCCCTCCCCATGCTTAGTTTAGGAAAGGGTCATGGGATGCAGTTCTGAAATGGAATAGGAGGGTAATCCTGCCTGTGGCTTCTGGAAAAGGTTTCCTTGCTTTTAAGGAAGAGTCACAAGAAAAAAAGTCATCCTTCTCCCTCCAGACATTGTCATGACTGGATATGGTACCCTGAGCTGCTGTAACCTTCCTGCTACAAGCCTGAGGATGCAGCCAGCACATAAGCAGTGGAGAAAACAAGAGAGTTCCGGGTATACCGAACCGGAGTCCTGGTGCTGCCTTGCTCTGGGCTTCTTGTTGTGTGAGCCAATACATTTTCTAATTGTGTGAAAAAGAAATAAAAAAACAACCACCTCCATTGCATAGGCGGCTCCCAAGCGACAGCTGTGGGCGCCTGCTCTCTCTCCCAGACCTCACTGGGCATGCGGGTTTGCTAAAAGCAGCCACAGTGACCTTTGTGAGCACCCTCTCCTATTACTCATTCATCCCAGCACTTGCTGCTGCATACAGGGATCCTGCTATCTGTTGCTTCCCCGAATGTCAACGCCGGGACACAGCTTCCTACCGCCGCATTCCCACGTGTCTGTGGGTCTGTGTTTCTGTCTGAGGGAAATCCATTAACACACTGGTACGTGAGCCAGGAGGTCACTGGAGAGCTTCACTCCACCTCCCACTTTAGCCACACTGAAATTCACAAACACAGGAAGATCTCTCGTGCCCCAGGACCTTTGCTCCTGCCACTCCCTCTTCCTAGTGTTTTCATTTCCTCTCCTGTCTGCCCAGAAAAACTCCTGTTCACCCTACAACTGAGAGCCTAAGGGTTACCACCCCCCATGATGGGAAAACATTCTTTGCTGTTATTTCTCTTGTTTCTAAAACACTTTTTGTTTACATTCCTATTATTATAATACCTTAATGTTATATGAGACTTACCCGTTTATTCATTTGTCTCCTTATGAGGCAGTCAACTAAAAATCAGCTGCCCGTGATACCCAGTCTGTAGAGGCTCTCAATATGTGTTTGAGGACAGAATGAATGGATCCACGCATATGAATATTTATTAACGTATGTAGCCACTGTTGTTGAGTTAGGGAAGAGGAATCTTTTGACATTATCTCAACTTACCTACTCACGGAGAGAAGATAGTGGAGCAGCCTCCAAACACCATCATTTCTGTCGGTGCCATCATGAGGAGGATGAAGACATAACCCGCATGGTGAGATGGCATGAAGCCCTCGCAGTTGGGACCTGAGCCCGGATGACGAAGCTGTGTTGGGGGAACAGAGTTCACGTCAGTGGGCTTTTGCTGTCATTACTGTACCTTCCCATCTCTCCTTCGGCATTTAGAGTCACAGTATCACAGCCTTTCCTTCAAATATTTGCATCTTCTCAAGAGTTTACTCTGACTTGCCTGCAATTCTCTGCAGCTTTTTGCATGTATTTATTTTATTTAAGACACTCATCTAGTAATTACTTTGTTGCAGGCACTGTTCTAAGTACTTAGCAATGTGAACTTCTTTAATCCTCATTATAACTCTCTAAGTAATTATTATTAGCACCACTTCAGAGATGAGAAAGACTAAGGAACTCACCCCAGATCACTCAGCAGAATGGGATTCATCACCCAGAGCTCCGGGTGGGCCCAGCCCAGGACAGTCCTGGTGGAACTGGTTGGATGAGCGACTAGGTACACACAGGTTCGAGGCACATCCTTCCCCAGTGCGGGTGACACCACCCGAAGGTACAGCCACAGACTCCCCACAGGAACAGTTTTGCTCATCAGGGTTTGAAACAACCAGCGAACGTCAGGACCAAAAGGTGTAAGGATGGCATGGTCCAATCCCAGGCCTCATAGACAGCCAGCTGCAGTCCTCTTCATTTCTTGTCTGATCAAGTGACTCTTTTTCCTTAACAGCCCGGTGGGGTGGTGCAGATAGCACTCAGGTGCAGGATACTTGGGGACCGTTGAGCCTTAGAACCCCAGCCTCCCTTTTTCTGTCTGAGGGTTTCTTGTTTTGTCCCCAAGACATAGTGCATTGCCGGTGTTTCCACTCTAGCCCCTGCTTTCAGAGGCGTTGGCCCAGTTCCATCGCAGAAGGGTAGTCACAGCCATCAGGACCATCCACAGGGGTTGCTGGACGGGGTTTGAATATACCCAGGCTCAGGGAAGGAGCTCCCTCTTGCTGGTCCTGCAGTCGTTCTTGGTGGATTTGAACCTGGGCTGGGAAGGGGAGGTACAGCAGAATCACTGGCAGGACATTTGTGTGTGCCGGGGGCAGAGCAGCCGCGAAGTGCCGCTGTCTTCCCTGTGAGCTCAGCACCGCTTTGGAGGAAGAGAGGGAAGAAGGAAATGGTGGCTGTGGTCATGGTTTTCATCTCAAGCCCTGTTCCTATGACGTCTTTCCTGGGATGGGGAAGGAGAGACCCTATCTGAGGAGGCTGCTTGGAGTGATGAAAAACACCCAAGGCTGGGGTCAGGAGGTGGCATTCAGGACCCACATTCATCCTTGACTGGCTGAGTGACTCAAACGCGGAATGCTGAAGCTCTCTGAGACTGTTTCCTTATTTATAAGCTGTGCACAGGAACATCCCCCTCACCGGGCTGTTGTGGGGTCTGAATGGAACAGCTAGCTGAAAGCGCTTCAGTAAAATAAATACCCTGGTTCATATAGACAAAGAGTAGATTAGAGGTGGTGGGGGGCTGACGTGGAGGGCAGGGACAGGGAGTTATTGCTTACGGGGTAGAGTTTCTGTTTGGGATGATGCAAAAGCTTTGGAAATAGTGGTGACAGTCACATGGCATTGTGACTGTCGTCAATGTGACAGAACTGTACACTTGAAAATGCAGAAAATGGAAAATTTTATGTCATTATATTTTACCACAGTGAAAAAATAAAACTCAAATCTAAATAATAGTGAATGAATGAATGCCCACCATGGGAAGAGAGAAGCAATGTCTGTGCATAAATTCAGGGAGAGCTGACACACACGTCATGTCCTTGATGGAGAGAAATGCGGGTGTTGGTCACAGGGAGCAGAACAGAAGCCCATCAGGTGATGGCTCTTCATGAAGACCAGCATGTGCTTGGCCAGATACGAGGAAGGACTCCTGAGGAATGGGTGGGTGGGTAGGCCAGCACCCAAGGGAGGTTCCTGGGAAAATGTGAAGTCAGCGTGGCTGAGGATCCCCATTGGGACTCACCACATGGCCTGGTCTGGGTAGAAAGGCTCCCCACCCCTCCCCCAGCAGCAGCAGCTCCGCAGGCTCAGGGCTGCCCGGCCACGAGGTTACTACCAAGCACAGCGGACGGGTGAGGCCCTTAAGAAAGAGGGTTGTGGTGGATACCAGGGCTGTGGAGGAGTGTCTTTGTAGTCCATTTCTCTAGCGCCCCAGAGAGCAGGGCCGAAGGTGAAGCAAAGGCCATGCATATTCCAAGATAGGTCATACGTCTCACCAGCATCGGGGGTCCTGTGCTCTGGGCTAGAAGTATGCACCCTGCACAAGTGTGCGCTTTAACCTTGTGCACTCAGCAACCATTCCGAGAAGCAGGCCTGGACCGCTAGCCAGCCAGGACCCGGGATGTGTCCTTGGGGTTGCTGCCAGCATGATCATTGTCATTATCATCATCGCGGATATGTATTGAGTGCTCGCTGGGGAGCAGCCACGGCTCCAAGTGTTTCTGCCTGTGAACCCATTCCACCCTCGCAATGGCAGGAGGTTGGGCCGTCACTACCTTCATTAAATAACCTCAGGACACCTGCCCAGGGTCACAGAGCCCCAGAACTGGGCTCAGGGCCTCATTATGATACTGCTGGTAATGTGGAGACACAGGCCTGCCTTGGGGCAGAACAGCCCCCGCTTTGAAGGTGAGTCTGATCCTGAGAAGAAAGTGGTAGAGGAGGAGAGAGTGAGGGAAAAAGACGCAGGCCCCAGCAGCTCACCCACCGGAGCTCCAGAACCTGCACACTCCACCCGGCGCAGGAACCTCCGCCCAGCCAGGCACGCTGAGCCTGGCAGACAGACTCCCTGGTGGACTCCAGAGCCATGGAGGGGTATGTTTGTGGTCCATTCCTCTAGCACCCGAAAGAGCTGGGCTGAAAGTGAGGCTTCAGCTATACCGTGTCACATCGCCTCTTCCATTAGAAATATGCAGAGGGGACAGGGCGTGGTGGCTCACACCTGTAATCCCAGCACTTTGGGAGGCCGAGGCGGGCAGATAACCTGAGGTCAGGAGCTCGAGACCAGCCTGACCAACATAGTGAAACCCCATCTCTACCAAAAATACAAGAATTAGCTGGATGTGGTGGCTCACACCTGTAATCCCAGCTGCTTGGGAAGCTGAGGCAGGAGAATCACTTGAACCGAGGAGGCAGAGTTGCAGTGAGCAGAGATAGTGCCATTGCACTCCAGCCTGGGCAACAGGGTGAGATGCTATCTCAAAAAAAAAAAAAAGAAAGAAAGAAAAGAAAAAGAAATACACTGTGTGTGTGTTTTATTCTTCCACAATATTAGGCTGAGGAGATGATATTGGGCAAAATATATTGTGCCCATAACTCATATTAATGGGAATTCAATAGTGGCAACTTGTCATCTGCTGAGATTAGAAGGGAATATTGTGAATATTGTTATAATGATGTTAAAAAGGCATTATGAATTAGGTTCCATGCACCACATCGGATTCTTTGTAAATAATTGAGGAAGAAACTGGTGCTTGGAATTTGGGGTTATCCATTTTTGAGATCCCAGCAGTTCCATCACCAGGCTGACAGGGCCCCATTGATCTGACCACTCACAGGGCCGCAGCGGGGACATCTGCACGAGGCACGGCCAATGGCTCCGTAAAATAAGCATTGAGCAGAAATTAGTAACCGCCACATCGAGCAATGGACTATACGTTTTTCCTACAAAATCTTCTCAAGTCCAGATATTCTGTGTCCCTCGCCTCCAGTTGCAGGAACTCTGGTGGCATCTGAGTTGGCAGCAGCTTGCCACCACCACTCACACCCACCTCTGGCTCCCTCAGTGGCAAAGTCTTGAGCCTTGATATACCCACGATCAGACAGTCAGTCAGGCACCAGCAGCTTTGTCCCTGGCAGAAGAGCCAGGGTGTCTGGCCACCACCCATCTTCAGGTGGGCCTCTCAGTCCTGCTCTCTTGTCCTGAAGGACTCCACCACCTGCTGGCTGTGCCTTCAGCTCCTCAAGGCTCAGGATGGAAGGCAGCTGGGAGCTTCGTAGGAGACCCCACTGCAGTGCGTTCTCTTTAGCTCAGACCTGGTGTCTCCATGTGGCCCCGTGAAAGATCAGTAGGGACCCACGCAGTGGTTCATGCCTGTAGTCCCAGCACTTTGGGAGGCCGAGGTGGGCGGATCACCTCAGGTCAAGAGTTCGAGACCAGCCTGGCCAACATGGTGAAACCCCATCTCTACTAAAAATACAAAAATTAGCCGAGTGGTGGGAGTGTGGCAATAGTAGAGGCATGCATCTATAATCCCAACTGTCAGGGAGGCTGAGGCAGGAAAATCACTTGAACCCAGGAGGTGAAGGTTGCAGTGAGCAGAGATTGCTCCATTGTACTCCAGCCTGGGCAATTCACAAGACTCTGTCTCAAAAAAAAGAAAAAAGAGGGCCAGGTGCAGTGACTCACCGCTGTAATCCCAGCACTTTGGGAGGCCAAGGCAGGTGTATCACCTGAGGTCAGGAGTTCAAGACCAGCCTGGCCAACATGGCAAAACCCTGTCTGTACTAAAAATACAAAAATTAGTTGGGCATAGTGGTGTACACCTGTAATCCCAGCTACTCAGGAGGCTGAGGCAGGAGAATCACTTGAACCCAGGAGGCAGAGGTTGTAGTGAGTAAAAATCGTACTTAATACTACGGATAATCTTGTCACATAAATCTCCTGGTTAGCAGTGAGCTGCAGCTACCGCTGCTAGTCTCCAAGAATCTTTCAGTAACTGATTCCACCTCCTGTAATCTATCTCCTTTCTTCTATCGATTTCAGCTGCCATGTTGCCAGGCACGTGGGAGAACCGCCTTAACCTTTACAGGTGGGGTTTCTTGGGGAGCAGGCACTTGCTGATGGAGCCTGTTCATTCATCCCACTTGGTGTCATTCTCACACGTGTATCCGCTTTTGATGGCTGTTTCCTGCTCTTGGGGTCTGGTACTATGGTTTGTGTCTTCTGCAGAATCTCCTTGTTTTAAAGGCTGAGCAGGCTGGGCGTGGTGGCTCATGCTTGTAATCTCAGCACTTTGGGAGGCCAAGGAGGGTGGATCACCTGAGGAGTTTGAGACCAGCCTAGCCAACATGGCAAAACCCCCTCTCTACTCAAAATACAAAAATTAGCTGGGCATGGTGATGGGCGCCTGTAATCCCAGCTACTCAGGAGGCTGACTCAGGAGAATCGCTTGAACCTGGGAGGCGGAGGTTGCAGTGAGCAGAGATCTCACCATTCCACTCCAGCCTGGGTAATAAGAGCGAAACTCCGTTGCAAAAGAAAAAGAAAGAAAGATCAATAGGCCTTCCTGGCCAGAGTCAGCTCTGTCATTTGTTATCAAAGGCCAGAAATTGGCTTGAAGCAGAGGAGTGGCTACCCCCAAGGAAACTCTGAAAGGAGAGGAGGGGAGGAGCGGGCAGATGCTCATCCTGCCTCTGTTCAGAATGCTCTGGAGATCTGACCCTGTCCAATCCAAGGACTCCAGGAGCAGAAAAAGCCTCCTGTGACCATGGCCGACCTCGTGGGCCATTCTGAAGCCGCTGCACTTCGGTAAGTGATGTGATTCCTCCTTGTCATTGGGGTGTTATTTGTTCCTGGATTTCCAGTTTGACTTCTGTCCTATGGCGTGCCTGAGGGCGACAAGAGACAGGAAGAGGCTGCTGTGGTTTGAGAGGCAGTCAGGACCAGGAGGTTTCTTTGCATGCAGGTGAAACTGTCAGTCACTTAGCCAGCCGCATTCATCCTAGCTGAGATACCATCGCGCACCAGCTGCGTAAGCACTCAGCACCCCTCTTGGCCTGCACCGCAATGGGATTAGGAGCCCAGACTCTGGATTCAAACTGCCCAAGTTTGCATCCAGACTCTCCCACTTTCTAGCTGTGTGACCTTTAGCAAGTTGCTTACTCTCTCAGAGTGTTGGTTTCCTCTTCTATAAAATGAGATAATGATACTATCCGTTTCGTTGGGTTGTGAGGAAATTTACATGAATTAATAATATAAAGCACTTACATCAGTGTCTGGCATCTAGAAGAGACGCTGTGAGCGTGATCTGTTGTTACTGTTCCCATGGCCTTCACTGTGTGACCTCCTCCCCTCTGCCTGTCTCTTTTCCTCTAGAATGAGGGTCCTTGAGACAAAAGACCTGTCCTCTTAGGTTCTGCATTGCTGGCATCTCCCGCTTGCCCGTTATGTGCTCAGTAAATATGTGTTGAATTATCAAGTTGAATTGTGGGTAGAAGGTGTAGTCATGGAAATCCACTCGCTTTACTGAGAAATAGCTGTGCACTTTTGAAAGTCATATTTCACTTTTCCACGGTCGTATGTTCTCATTTCGGAGGAGCCCTGTGGCTGCCTCTCCTTCTTTGTATGGCAGGCGTCTCGGCGATCGTACTCGACAGTCTACAGATCAATTAGGCATGTATTGGCATGCACGTAGCACCTCACTCATTAATGGAATCCCAGAGCCAGGCGTTTTGCAGAGCACCTGCTGCACCTCCGTGAAATGGGCAGTCATCTCTCTCTGATGTTCTCAAACCCAGAACCCGTGTCCCCCATGGTCCTGGGCTCCGGCGCCCGTTCTGTTTGTTGGTGGTTTCGGTTCTGGTTGTTTTTGTTGTTGCTGTTCTTTTGTTCTGTTTTTTAAGCCACTTGTGGAGGGCCAGGCCCTGTGCCAAGAGTTTTATGTTTTGTCTCCGTTCTTAGAGCAACCCCATGTGGTAAGTCTACAGTTACACCCATTTACACACAAGGAAACTGAGTTTTGGAAAGTCAGGACTTGCTCAACGTGGTAGCTCATACGTGGTATTATAGGAATGGGGCTTGAACTCAGACCTTTTTTACTTCCAAGCCTATGACTCTAACACCCAATTCTTTTCTCCAGATGTCTGCCCTTAGTTATCTGCCCAGAACCTCAAATATAAAATTCCCAGAATGGAGCTCCATATCCTCAGCCTTAAAGCTGCACTTTCTTCTGCACGCCCAGCTCAGGGTTCAGGTTTCCACACCCCCCACCAGCAGCTGCGGCCACAGGACTCTTCCCTCCCTTACCGTCCATCATTGCTGCCCATCAGTGAGCCGAGATCCACCTTCGTAGCTTTCTGGAGTCCATCCTTTTCCCCCAAGTCCCACTTCCGCCGCCATAGTCCAAGTCCATCACATCTCACCGAGGAGACAGCCAGCCTCCGCTGGCCTCCTGCCTCCAATCTGCTCAGTCCCCCACACCCATCCATTTTTGTTTAATGCGTAATTACTCCTTACTTGCCCTGAAGGAAAAGTGGCTTAAGACCCTTGGCGATCCCACCTCAGCCGGCTTCACCAAGCCTCACCTGTCACCTCTGCACCCCCGCACCCATCCGGTCCTTCGTTTCAGCCAAACATCAGCTGCATGCCCCAACCCTGATGCAGGTGAGTTCAGCTGGGTTGTGTGTGAGTGACCCCTGGTTCCATGTCAGGCAGAACACAAATTCTAATGAACGCTGGCCTTAAAGACAGGCAACCTTGGGTTCATACCACTGGTAAGCTGCTTGACCATTCTGTGGCTTCATTTTCCAAATCTGTAAAATGGATATAATACTACTACTACCTTAAAAGAAATTCCACATAAAAAAAATCTAGCCCATTACTAAGCAAATAGTAAGTGTCCAATAAATGCTGGTGATTGTGGTGAAATACAAATTTCATCTTCAGGATAAATTCCTGGAGGCTCATTTTTTTTTTTTTAAGAAATGGACTGACATGTAAGAAAATAAGGAGTGTAGCATTTAAACACTGACATCTTGCTGGTTTCCCCATGTTCTTCTGAGGAAGTCAGACACCCCTGGCACCGTGGCACGGCTTGAGTACACTTCAGCATCTCCATGTATGTGACCGGTCCTCCCTTCCCGATCCCGCTCCCCACCCTGCCTTCTTTCCCACCATTTTCTCTTTCATGTGTTCATTCAATAAATACTCGTGCTTTGTTAACTTAGGAGATTCTGTGGCTCAGCTGGTTGAGGATGAACTTCTGAGAAGGCAGCTTCCCACATGTCAGTGACCCCACTTGCAATGCAGGGTGCGCCGTCCCAGGCAGTGACTCCTAATCTACCTTCCACAGTGGCCACACACACCTGCCACTGCACTGTGCTGGGGCTTTTTTAAAACTTTTAGGCCAGATGCAGTGGCTCACACATGTAATCCCGGCACTTTGGGAGATCAAGGCAGGCAGATCACCTGAGGTCAGGAGTTTGAGACCATCCTCGCCAACACGGTGAAACCTAAAAATCTCTACTAAAAATACAGGAAAAAAAAAAAAAAAAAAACTTAGGCATGGTAGTGTGTGCCTGTAATCCCAGCTGCTTGGGAGACTGAGGCAGGAGAATTGCTTGAACCTGGGAGGCAGAGGCTGCAACGAGCTGAGACCATGCCATTGTACTCGGCAACAAGAATGAAACTCTGCCTTAAAAAAAAATTTGAGGTTCAGGATATACCGTGCCGATTTTCAGTGCTGGCGTTCACCTTCCAGCCTCCACCTTTGAAAAACTCCCCGCAGCCCCACCACTCATCGGGTGAGTTGCATTCTGATTACCTGAAGGGTAGCCTGTCCTCCAGCCTTCTCCATCCAAGTCCAACCCTCTGGCTGCTCCAGCTTCGTGGCCTCAGATGCCACGCCAGGGTCTAGGAGCAAAGGCCATGCTCAGGGGCAAAACAGCTTCCATCAGCCTCACGCCTCTGGTGACTCCTAGCACCCACAGTTTTCTCATCAGGGCAGGCCACAAAATGAAGAAGAAAAATCTTTTTCGAATGGAAAAATAGGGCTGCTGCTATTTTATGGTGGTGTGCTTTATGGTTTTCAAACATTTTAATTAGTTTCATTTTTTTTATTTATTTTTTTTATATATTTTTTTTTATTGCATTTTAGGTTTTGGGGTACATGTGATGAATATGCAAGATTGTTGCATAGGTACACACATGGCAGTGTGCTTTGCTGCCTTCTGTCCCCTCACCTGTATCTGTCATTTCTCCCCATGCTATCTCTTCCCACCTCCCCACCCCTCACCCCTCCCCCATTTCCCCCCAACGGACCCCAGTGTGTAGTGCTCCCCTCCCTGTGTCCATGTGTTCTCATTGTTCAACACCCGCCTATGAACGAGAATCTACAGTGTTTGATTTTCTGCTCTTGTGTCAGTTTGCTGAGAATGATGGTTTCCAGGTTCATCCATGTCCCTACAAAGGACGTGAACTCATCGTTTTTGATGGCTGCATAATATTCCATGGTGTATATGTACCACATTTTCCCTATCCAGTCTATCATCGTTGGGCATTTGGGTTGGTTCCAGGTCTTTGCTATTGTAAACAGTGCTGCAATGAACATTCGTGTGCACGTGTCCTTGTAGTAGAATGATTTATAATCCTTTGGATATATACCCAGTAATGGGATTGCTGGGTCAAATGGGATTTCTATTTTTAGGTCCTTGAGGAATCGCCACACTGTCTTCCACAATGGTTGAATTAATTTACATTCCCACCAGCAGTGTAAAATTGTTCCTATTTCTCCACATCCTCTCCAGCATCTGTTGTTTCCAGATTTTTTAATGATCGCCATTCTAACTGGTGTGAGATGGTATCTCAATGTGGTTTTGATTTGCATTTCTCTGATGACCAGTGATGATGAGCATTTTTTCATATGTTTGTTGGCCTCCTTTATGTCTTCTTTTGTAAAGTATCTGTTCATATCCTTCGCCCATTTTTGAATGGGCTTGTTTGTTTTTTTTTTCTTGTAGATCTGTTTTAGTTCTTTGTAAATTCTGGATATCAGCCCCTTGTCAGATGGGTAGACTGCAAAAATTTTTTCCCATTCTATTGGTTGCCAATTCACTCTACTGACTGTTTCTTTTGCCGTGCAGAAGCTATGGAGTTTGATTAGGTCCCATTTGTCTATTTTGGCTTTTGTTGCCATTGCTTTTGGCATTTTGGTCATGAAGTCCTTGCCTACACCTATGTCCTGAATGGTTTTGCCTAGATTTTCTTCTAAGGTTTTTATGGTATTAGGTCTGATGTTTAAGTCTTTAATCCATCTGGAGTTAATTTTGGTGTAAGGTGTTAGGAAGGGGTCCTGTTTCTGCTTTCTGCACATGGCTAGCCAGTTTTCCCAACACCATTTATTAAACAGGGAGTCCTTTCCCCATTGCTTGTTTTTGTCAGGTTTGTCGAAGATCAGATGGTTGTGGGTATGTTGTATTTCCTGTGAGGCCTCTGTTCTGTTCCATTGGTCTATATCTCTGTTTTGGTACCAGTACCATGCTGTTTTGATTACTGTAGCCTTGTAGTATAGTTTGAAGTCCGGTAGTGTGATGCCTCCTGCTTTGTTCTTTTTGCTTAGAATTGACTTGGCTATGCGGGCTCTCTTTTGGTTCCATATGAAGTTTAAGGTGTTTTTTTCCAGTTCTGTGAAGAAAGTCATTGGTAGCTTGATGGGAATAGCGTTGAATCTGTAAATTACTTTGGGCAGTATGGCCATTTTCACGATGTTGATTCTTCCTAACCATGAACATGGAATGTTTCTCCATCTGTTTGTATCCTCTCTTATTTCGTTGAGCAATGGCTTGTAGTTCTCCTTGAAGAGGTCCTTTACGTTCCTTGTTAGTTGTATTCCTAGGTACTTTATTCTCTTTGTAGCAATTGTGAATGGCAGTTCGTTCTTGATTTGGCTCTCTTGAAGTCTATTACTGGTGTATAGGAATGCTTGTGATTTTTGCACGTTGATTTTGTATCCTGAGACTTGGCTGAAGTTGTTTATCAGTTTCAGGAGATTTTGGGCTGAGATGATGGGGTCTTCCAGATATACAATCATGTCATCTGCAAATAGAGACAATTTGATTTCCTCCTTTCCAATTTGGATACCCTTTATTTCTTTTTCTTGCCTGATTGCTCTGGCTAGAACTTCCAGTACTATATTGAATAGGGGTGGTGAGAGAGGGCATCCTTGTCTAGTGCCAGATTTCAAAGGGAATGCTTCCAGTTTTTGCCCATTCAGTATGATATTGGCTGTTGGTTTGTCGTAAATAGCTTTTATTGTTTTGAGATACGTTCCGTCAATACCTAGTTTATTGAGGGTTTTTAGCATAAAGGGTTGTTGAATTTTGTCAAAAGCCTTCTCTGCATCAATCGAGATAATCATGTGGTTTTTGTCTTTGGTTCTGTTTATGTGGTGAATTACGTTTATGGACTTGCGTATGCTGAACCAGCCTTGCATCCCCGGGATGAATCCTACTTGATCATGGTGGATGAGCTTTTTGATATGCTGTTGCAATCGGTTTGCCAGTATTTTATTGAAGATTTTTGCATCTATGTTCATCATGGATATTGGCCTGAAATTTTCTTTTCTTGTTGAGTCTCTGCCGGGTTTTGGTATCAGGATGATGTTTGTCTCGTAAAATGATTTGGGAAGGATTCCCTCTTTTTGGATTGTCTGGAATAGTTTCAGAAGGAATGGTATCAGCTCCTCCTTGTATGTCTGGTAGAATTCAGCTGTGAACCCATCTGGACCTGGGCTTTTTTTGGGTGGTAGGCTCTTTATTGCTGCCTCGACTTCAGACCATGTTATTGGTCTATTCAGGGTTTCGGCTTCTTCCAGGTTTAGACTTGGGAGGTTGCAGGTGTCCAGGAATTTATCCATTTCTTCCAGGTTTACTAGTTTATGTGCATAGAGTTGTTTGTAATAATCTCTGATGATGGTTTGGATTTCTGTGGAATCTGTGGTGATATCACCTTTATCGTTTTTTATTGCATCAATTTGGTTATTCTCTCTTTTCTTTTTTATTAATCTGGCTAGTGGTCTGTCTATTTTGTTGATCTTTTCAAAAAACCAGCTCCTGGATTTATTGATTTTTTGAAGAGTTTTTTGTGTCTCTATTTCCTTCAGTTCTGCTCTGATCTTAGTTATTTCCTGTCTTCTGCTAGGTTTTGAGTTTTTTTGATCTTGCTCCTCTAGCTCTTTCAATTTTGATGATAGGGTGTCAATTTTCGATCTCTCCTTTCTTCTCATATGGGCACTCATTGCTATATATTTTCCTCTAGAGACTGCTTTAAATGTGTCCCAGAGATTCTGGTATGTTGTGTCTTCGTTCTCATTGGTTTCGAAGAACATCTTTATTTCTGCCTTCATTTCATTGTTTATCCAGTCAACATTCAAGAGCAAGTTGTTCAGTTTCCATGAAGCTGTGCGGTTCTGAGTTAGTTTCTGCATTCTGAGTTCTAACTCGATTGCACTGTGGTCTGAGAGACTGTTTTTTATGATTTCTGTTCTTTTGCATTTGCTGAGGAGTGATTTATTGCCAATTATGTGGTCAATTTTAGAGTAGGTGTGATGTGGTGCTGAGAAGAATGTATATTCTGTGGATTTGGGGTGGAGAGTTCTGTAAATGTCTATTAGGTTTGCTTGTTCCAGGTCTGTATTCAGGTCCTGGATATCCTTGTTGATTTTCTGTCTGGTTGATCTGTCTAATATTGACAATGGGGTGTTAAAGTCTCCCACTATTATTGTGTGGGAGTCTAAGTCTCTTTGTAAGTCATTAAGAACTTGCCTTATGTATCTGGGTGCTCCTGTATTGGGTGCGTATATATTTAGGATCGTTAGCTCTTCTTGTTGCAGTGATCCTTTTACCATTATGTAATGTCCTTCTTTGTCTCTTTTGATCTTTGTTGCTTTAAAGTCTATTTTATCAGAGATGAGAATTGCAACTCCTTCCTTTTTTTGCTCTCCATTTGCTTGGTAGATCTTCCTCCATCCCTTTATTTTGAGCCTTTGTGTATCCTTGCATGTAAGATGGGTTTCCTGGATACAGCACACTGATGGGTTTTGGCTTTTTATCCAATTTGCCAGTCTGTGTCTTTTGATTGGGGCATTTAGTCCATTGACATTTAGGGATAGTATTGTTATGTGTGAATTTGATGCTGTCATTTTGATGCTACCTGGCTGTTTTGTTGGTTAGTTGATGCAGATTCTTGATTGTGTTGATGCTTTTTTACCATTTGGTGTGTTTTTGGAGTGGCTGGTACTGGTTGTTCCTTTATATGTGTAGAGCCTCTTTCAGGAGTTCTTGTAGAGCAGGTTTGGTGGTGATGAAATCTCTTGAGTGCTTGCTTGTTCACAAAGGATTTTATTTTTCCTTCACTTATGAAGCTTAGTTTGGCTGGATAGGAGATTCTGGGTTGAAAGTTCTTTTCTTTAAGGATGTTGAATATTGGCCCCCAATCTCTTCTGGCTTGTAGGGTTTCTGCTGAGAGATCTACTGTGAGTCTAATGGGCTTCCCTTTGTGGGTAACCCGACCTTTCTCTCTGGCTGCCCTTAGCATTTTCTCTTTCATTTCAACCCTGGTGAATCTGACGATTATGTGCCTTGGGGTTGCTCTTCTTGAGGAATATCTTTGTGGTGTTCTCTGTATTTCCTGGATTTGAATATTGGTCTGCCTTGCTAGGTTAGGGAAGTTTTCCTGGATAATATCCTGAAGAGTATTTTCCAGCTTGGATTCATTCTCTTCATCACATTCAGGTACACCTATCAGACGTAGATTAGGTCTTTTCACATAGTCCCACATTTCTTGAAGATTTTGTTCATTCCTTTTTGCGCTTTTTTCTCTGTTCTTGCCTTCTCTTTTTATTTCAT
The DNA here is from genome assembly GCF_048565385.1 of Saimiri boliviensis. NCBI lineage: Eukaryota > Metazoa > Chordata > Mammalia > Primates > Cebidae > Saimiri > Saimiri boliviensis. The sequence goes on from NC_133449.1 coordinate 23,068,325, forward strand.
TGAGTTGATCTTCGACCTCTGATATCCTTTCTTCTGCTTGGTCAATTCGGCTGTTGAAGCTTGTGCATGTTTCACGAAGTTCTCATGTTGCGTTTTTCAGCTCCATCAATTCACTTATACTCCTCTCTATGCTGTCCATTCTCGTCAGCAGTTCGTCCAATCTTTTTTCAAGGTTCCTGTTTTCTTTGCGATGAGTTAGAACATGTTCTTTTAGCTCATTGTAGTTTCTTACTACCCACCTTCTGAAGTCTGATTCTGTCATTTCATCACCCTCCTTCTCCATCCGGTCTGGTTCCCTTGCTGGTGAGGAGTTGTGATCCCTTTCAGGAGGAGAGGTGTTCTGGTTTCGGGAGTTTTCATCCTTTTTACGCTGGTTTCTTCCCATTTTTGTGGGTTTATCCACCTGTTGTCTGTCTCTGTCCCAGGGAGTTGGAGCTTTATGAGTTTCCGTTGCACTACTGCCTTTTTTGATTTTTCTTTCAGGTCGGACCGCCCAGCTAGCAGCACGACTAGCCACTGCCTGCCCGCAGGGGCTTTGCTGAGCTGCTGTGGGCTCCGCCCAGCTGCCCTGAGCTCTTCCCTGTAGTCCTTTTTATATGGGCGTAGTTAGAACTGTCTCGGCAATGGTGGCCCCGCCTCTGTTATGGCGGACTCTCTCTGTTGTGGGAGGTTGCCTCGGCAACGGCAGCCTGCCTCCCTAGTGGTGGAGAGTCTCAGTAATGGCGGAAGCCCCTCCCCCACGGAGCCGGACTGTCCCGGTTCAGCTGTGCTTGGTTTGAAGGGCTCAACCTTCAAATTACTTCAAAAACTTTCCAATTACTGTTTTTGTTTTTCGTTGTTGTTGGGGGTGGAGGGGTGGGACCAACCGAGCCTGATCACCTGGCTCCCTGACTCAGAGTCTTTTCTTTTAAGTTGAACAACCCCGCGTTCCGGTCGCTTGTTGAAAAGGCACCGGGGTCTCCCGTGCTGCGACTCACGGAGTCAGCTCGAACTGCGGCGCCGGCTCCTGGCGGATTTTTTGCCTAGGAATCTCCTGGCCTGGCTCGCTATTTCAGATGAATGGGCAACTCTGCCGTCTCTGGGCTCTGCTCGCCAGCTAAGAGGGCTCCCAGACCAGTGGCTTTTGTGCAGAGAAGGGCAGCAACAGGGCGTGGTCACAGCAGCCGCGCGGGCGGAATCAGCCCTGCGGGGGCCAAAACAGCCGCACCGGCTGGGACTGCGACGCTGGCGACCCCTCTGCCTGGGTATCTCCTGGTCTGTGGGCAATAAGAGTTCGTCTGGAAATGCGGCGTCCACTCACCCTCTGCACTTTCACTGGGAGCTGAAGTCCTGAGCTGTTCTTAGGCGGCCATCTTCCCAGCATTCCCATTTAGTTTCATTTTTTAATATAAATGTACCCTGATGTTTTGTGCAGGAAGGGCTCCGTTCTTAAAATCTCAGAAATAAAGTAGGAAAATGACAGATTGGCTATTAAAGCGTCACACTCAGATGTGTTATTATTATTATTGTTATTTAACATTTCTAAATGCCAACACTGAGCCAGGAGTGGGGGGTGTCAGGGGTCCTGAGGGCTTGGTAGTTGCTTTCTCAGCCACCCAAGATCGTCGTGACCCACCAGGAACTTCACAAGATGCCAGTCATCTGGCTTATCAACTTGGGTGGTCTTGGCTTTGTGTTCCAGCCCTGTTCCTGGCTCACCTTTGAACTTGCTATGATTTTCCAGTTCCACTCCCCATCCCTTCCAGGTAGGGATTTAGGCCATATTTTAGGGTGGCAAGGTGGGCCACTTCCAAAGGAACCCATCTCTTCTTGAAAACATTCAATTGATGTAAAAGCAGAATTTGACGTTCAGAGCACTCCTTACATAGTAGGTTCAATAGTGCCCGCCCCCCAGCCAAATACACGTCCACTCAGAATCTCTAAATGTGACCTTTGCAGATAGATGTAATTCAGGTAAGGCTCAAGATGAAACCATCTAGATTGGGGTGGGCCCTAAACCCAATGACAAGTGCCTTTATAAGAGAACAGAAAGGGAAGTTTGACACACAGAGAAGACCACATGAAGCCAGAGCCAAGCCGAGTGACGCTGCCACAAAGCAGGGAATGCCAGGAGCCACCAGAACTGGAAGAGGCAAAGGACCCTCCCCTGGAGCATCCAGAGTGAGTGTGGCCCTACTGACAGCTTTGCTTCAGACTTCAGACCTCCAGAACTGTGAGAGGGGGCGTTTCTGTCCCATAAGCCACCCACCGTGTGGTTGTTTGCTGTCACAGCCCCAGAAGAATGATACACCCCGTGGACACCCCATGGAAGTGTCTCTTCCTAGCATCTCCTTCAACAAGGTCTGTCTGAGTGGGGCTGGATTTTTGCAAAAGATGCCCTTGGTGCTCTGAGTTTAATCCAGGAGCAGCAGGCTGACCCGCTGATCTCATCTCTGCTGAGTTGCAATGAAACACCATCACACCTTCTTCCTCGGGGTCAAAAAATGTTTCTACAAGCTTCCTAATGACCACCTGCCTGCTTCCTTTAACATACGGACTCTACTTTGGAAAAGTTTCAAAGGGCAATTAAAGCGAGAAGCTCTAGTACTCCCATGTCCCTCTCAGAAACGAAGGCAGTGGGTGCGTCATTTGCGTGCAGCGGTGTCTCCAAGAAGGGGCAGACTTGTGAGTGGGATCAGCCGCTCAATGTGGCCTCCACTTAAAGGGAGCCGACATCGGGGCTCTTATGAAGCTGGAGTAAGAAAATGGAAACAGACGTGCTCTACTGGTTATTCCCCTCGCAGAAAGCTCTTGATCAGACTCAGAGCATCCGGGAAATTCTTTAAATCAAAAAACCACATAGGCCAAATAAAAGCTCCAAGCCCCAACCACTCCCCTCTTCTCACAGACTTTAATTCAGAAGAAAATTCTCTTTGCTGCCATCTCTGCTCCTCTTTATCTCGTTATAATTGAAAGGAGAAAAAGTGGGCAGATTCATGGACTCGGACACTCCTTCCCGTTAAAGACTCTGCTTTGACTGTGTTATTGCCAGCAGGTCATTTTGCAGAATTCCAAGAAGGGACTGGTTCCCGTCATCCACGGTGAGCCCTCTAGAGACAGAAGGGCTCCACAAACTCACACGCCTGCCTGGAGGAAACTGTACCCAAATGTCAGCCGAGGCTTACAGGCCTATTTTAGAAGACGAGCGATCCCCAGGCAGGCTCCAGCCAGCCTCCTGGGTCTGCGCCGTGTTTTTCTCTGGCTGCTCCCGTGAGCCTGGGTATGAAATTAGATGGCGGCCCACTGTTTACCCAGCTGTTGCTGGTGCCCAGAGCCCATACCAGGGCAGGCAGCAGTGCTGCTCAGAGGATATTTATTCTCCCACCGCCCAGGGACTCGGGGCAGAGCTGTGTACCCTGCTCCTGGAAACAGGCACCCTCCTCCCAGCTTCACCCTCCGGGGATTAGAATGGCAGAAACTCTGGGACTAGGGAGGATCTACATTTGGAAAGTGTTGGCTCTGCCCAGCGGTGTTCGTGCTGGTAATTTATGTCTTGGAAATGATTTAATAACTTGAATTTAATTTCTTTGGAGGAACATGGCAACAGCCTGAGCTCATCACGTCCTTCCAAGCCTTTGGCGACATCGTAATCCCAAACTGGCAATGCTGGAGAAAATGCCTAGACCTACTTTGAGCACAGAGGCTTGGCGGGGGTCGGGGGATGCTCATGAGGGACAGAGGAAGTCAAGAGGCACCGCACTTGATCTAGGAAGTTTTACTCAGCCTTTTTAATTTTATTTTATGATTATTTCTTTTTCTGAGACAGAGTCTTGCTCTGTTGCCCAGGCTAGAGTGCAATGACACGATTTCGGCTCACTGCAACCTTCGCCTCCTGGGTTCAAGCGATTCTCCCGAGTCAGCCTCCCGAGTAGCCGGGATTACAGGCGCATGCCACCATGCCCTGCTAATTTTTGTATTTTTCATAGAGAAGGGGTTTCCCCATGTTGGCCAGGCTGGTCTCAAACTCCTGACCTCAGGTGATCCGCCCTCCTTGGCCTCCCAAAATGCTGGGATTACAAGCATGAGCCACCACGCCCAGCCTGCTCAGCCTTTAAAACAAGGAGATTCTGCAGAAGACACAAACCATAGTACCAGACCCCAAGAGCAGGAAACAGCCATCAGAGTGGATACACGTGTGAGAAGGACACCAAGTGGGTTGAATGAACAGGCTCCATCAGCAAGTGCCTGCTCCCCAAGAAACCCCACCTGTAAAGGTTAGGGCGGTTCTCCCACGTGCCTGGCAACATGGCAGCTGAAATCGGTATAAGAAAGGAGATGGATTACAGGAGGTGGAATCAGTTACTGAAAGATTCTTGGAGACTAGCAGCGGTAGCTGCAGCTCACTGCTAACCAGGAGATTTATGTGACAAGATTATCGATGGTATTAAGCACATTTAAAAGAGAGGATTATACCTACTCCTGGGTCAGTTCTGTGCCACCAGGCCCTGGTCTGGCCAGCGTGTTAACAGATGGACTGCCGGCTGCACAAAGGTGAAGCTAAACATTTGCACAGTCACGGGAAGCAGGGAGGCTGAGATGATGAGCTCAATGCTGAGCGGCTAAGTTCAAATCCAAGGGAAGGATCTGGTTTTGGGTCCCTGCCAAATCCTAGGAAAGCTCTATTTCCACCTCCTCCCTTTCTGCGCCCCAGGCTCCCCAACCCCCACAACCCCCACCCCTGCCAGCCTGCCCAGATTTTTGGCTTGGTGAACTCCTTTCACCAAGGGGAGGGTACCCATATGTAACTAGAAGCAGGAGGACGGTGTCGGAGGCTCCGAGGGGTGAGAGGAAGGAGACAGCGCCAAGCCCACCAGCCGCCCTCCCAGAAATGAACTTCTAAGCAATAGCAGACTCTCTGCTCCAGAGAAGAAGCACTTTATCGCTCTACCACCAGAGAGAGTTTAAAATTAGACTCAGCGAAGCTCAGGAGGATATGCTGTTGGGAGCAGTTCTGGTGGCCTTTGGAAGGGATGGCTGGGATGTGGCTGACGGGCTTTTTCCATCCCTGATGTTTAAGCCTCGCCTGGAACCAGGACTGTGCAGAACCCAAGCACGTGGAAGGCCTCCAGGGAGGCTTAACTATCTAGGGACACCCTTCAGCCCTGTCTCAGGAATTGCTGCAGAACCCTTGAAGTTGTGAGCAGAGAGCTTAAATGGAGTGTGACCTCAGAAAATGCTACTTTAAAAAACTGTGGTAAGCTATACGTAACATAAAGTTTGCCATTTTAAAATATACACTTCAGGGGTATTTTGTACATTTCAGAGGCTGTGAGACCATCCCCACTATCTAGCACTGGAATGTCTTCATCGCCCCAAAAGGAATCCCCATACCCATTACGCAGTCTCCCCTCCTTCCTTCTACCTAAAACCATTACTTTTCTTTCTTTTTTTTTTTTTTCTTTGTTTTTTTTTTTGTTTGTTTGTTTGTTTTTTTGAGACAGAGTTTTGCTCTTGTTGCACAGGCTGGACTGCAATGGAATGGTCTTGGCTCACTTCAGCCTCCACCTCTTGGGTTCAAGCAATCCTCCTGCCTCAGCCTCCTGAGTAGCTGAGATTATAGGTGCCTACCACCATGCCTGGCTAATTTTTGTATTTTTTAGTAGAGATGAGATTTCACCATGTTGGCCAGGCTGGTCTCGATCTCCTAACCTCAAATGATCTGTCTGCCTTGGCCTCCCAAAGTGCTAGGATTACAGGTGTGAGCAACTACACCCAGCCAAGCATTACTTTTTAAAGTAAGGGACAGGGAATGACCTCAGGAAATGTCCATTTAGCTATGTGGGGGAGGGAGAAGCCATGTGCTGGAGCTGAGCCCCTCCTTGGTGCCCTCTCCCTTAGCACACACCGCATTGTAGCTAGTTGTCTAAACTGTCTCTTCCCACCACGGGCACTGCCAGTGTCTGATTCCTCTCTGTGACCCCAGCTCCTAAAACAGCAGGGAGTACCTCACAAGCCTCAGTGACCTTTGTTGGCCGGAAGGATATAAAAACCAGTCATTCAGTAGCTGATGTGCCCTGTCTTATTGTTGGGGGATGTAACTCTTTGTCCCGGAGTTGTCACACTTTTGATCCCTGCACAGAAAGAAGCAAACCCAGAGTAGGAAGAACAGGCCTTTCATGTCGCTCCTTTTAATTAGACGCCCTGTTAAATTGCAGCAATTTTGCACTGTGGTTCCCTCTCAGCGTGTCGAGAAGCTCTGAAGACGCTCTTAACCAAGGAAGCCAGGAGTTCATTTTATTCTTTTCCTCCTCATTTTCTCCCAGAGGCCAATTGACTTTTTTTTTTTTTTTTTAGACATTTTGCTTTTCGCCGGTGCCGTTGCTTGAGATTTGTGTATATAACAACGCTCCTTTCATAAAGGAGGTGAGGGTGAGGAGCGGAATCCTCGGGGCCCCCACTAATCACTTTTGATGGAGTAAGACTTGGAGAATCAATGATTTTGCCTTAGCGTCAGAGGAAATTTGCTGTTCTCAAGCCTTCTTACATGGAAATATAAGCCACCAGGAGAGCCCAGCCTCCCCTGGGCTACCCAAGTCCCCCCTCCGCCGCCTGGCAGGAGCTGGAAAGATCAAAGGGACAGATGACAGTGCTTGGTGCCCATTTGTCACTCCATTGGAGGGAACCAGTTGCAATGTTAACAGTCAGGCCTGGTCCCATGTTTCATGAATATTTGAGAATGTTTGCTGGCAGAATTCTAACTGTGCTGTGTCCTCCACGGCGTACGTGTCACCCATATTCCAGAGCCTAATCGGAGCTCTGGGGGAAGGAAGCGCCACTTCTCCATTAGATTCCTTTATTATCCTAAAACACGCCTGCTAAGCGGTGCCGTGTCTGGGGTCTAAAGTCCGTGTGGTCCTTCTCATTCTTAGTGCTCCGAGAATCCCGACGCCTGGGCAGGGAAAGTGTTTTATTTTCATGGACTGATAACGTAGAGGCCGCGGAAGGCATGGCCTAGGGTGCTAGCCTCCTTCTCGCAATTTTTCTCGTGTGCCTTCAAGCCTGTTCATCGGTGGCGCTGGTTTCTCAAAAGTCCTCTCACCTGCCCTCTGCTCACACCAACCCCACCCGTCCTCCAGATCCCCTCCACGGTCGTCACATCCCTCGTCCTCCTCTGTAACCTCTGACAGTTCTGGATGGCCTGGTCCCCGCCATGCCCTTTGGGCTTGCCCCTGCCCTGTGAGTAGCCTGACATGCGCTCCTGGGTTGGTGGCAGGGCCTGCTCCTCCTCCCGGCCTCCCTGCCACCCAGCCTGGCATGAAACCGAACATCACGTGGGCCCCAGGAGGGAGGATGAGTTAGGATGCCCAGGACTCTCTTCCTCGGCCCAGTGGGAAGGTGCACCTGGCCACTTGGGAGCAGGTCTCAGCACCCCTCACCAATTTCAGGTCACCCCTCTCAACAGCAGCTAAGCTCAAGCTGTGAGGGCTGCCCCTCACCCACCCTCATCCTCCCAGGCACCCCCTCTTGCCCGCCTGGGCCCTGGAGACCCGTGCTTCATCCACAGGCAAGTCTGTTTCCCTTCCGTGGGGTTTTCTCCACACTACAGCAATGGTGCCTCTGGGGCTTCTCTCCCTGACCTCTGCCCCAAGGAGCCCAGGTCCAGTGTGATGCTTCTTAGTCTGTGGTCCAAGGCCTCCTGCTTGTGACACAGGCAGATTCCCAGACATCGCCTCTCCCCTAACCAAAGTTTATTGATTCTGAGTCTCTAGAGCTGTGGCCTAGATTTGCATTTTTAACAAGCTCCCTCGGGATGTTTTGTGCACTGAGATTTGAGGCCAGGGTTGTTCTAGGATGTACCGGCAGGTGGACTGGGGGCCACGGAGAAAAGGCAGAGAGAAATTGTTCCGGGCCTGGCCTGGAGCACCCACCAGCCCCCAGAGGGCACGTCTCCCCCACAGCTCTCCAGTTAAGCCTGCCAGGAGAGAGGCGCCAGGAGCAGACACCGGCTGTACCCAAAGACTGATGATTTCAACCCCGGGCCTCCGGCCGCATCCTCTACCTCACTCACACATCACACCATGGCTCTTGGTTTATGTGTTTGTCTCCTGGTTACACATGTGTTCCTTGAGGCCGAGGATGTGTCTTATTCATTCTTCTCTCCACCCGTCCACTGGGGTTTGATATGTTGAAGTTGCTCAAAAAAATGTCTGTTGAATTTAATGTAATCAAATGGCTGAAATGAGGCAGAAATGAGCCAGGTGGCCTTTGTGCCCCATGCCTGGGCTTGTGCCCTGCCTGCAGGAGTGGAGGATGGCCTGGCCTGCCTACATCTCCCCTGGCAAAGGAAATATTGATTTTTCTGTTTGTTTTGCAAGGAAGCTGTCCCCACTGGGACAGCCAGATCGAGTGCAAGTGAAATGGAAACTCCGAAGAAGGCAGTGCTCCTGTGGCTGGTCTGTATATAGGGCAGCCCGGGTGAGTCCAGGCGGAGGCGGCCCTGGGCCTGGGGGGCACCCTTGGAGCTGTGGCCTTGGGGGCCAGGGTTATCCTGGAATCCCGCCACCCACCCACCTCGGTTTAGCTCTTCTCCACGCTGCTGTGGAGATGGGAAACGTGGCAAAGTCATTTGCAGGGCGCCTTTTCAGTGGGAGCCAAGTTGAGCAGCCTTAGCCCCAGGACCCCAGAGAAGATCTGCCACTCCTGTTGGCTGGAACAGAAGGGTCAGCAGACAGAGAGCCCATTTGGGACCTGCAGAGAAACAGGCTTTTCCTCTCTGCCTCAGAGGAAAATTTGAGTTGAGCAAAAGAGTCCAACTCCGCAGCCATCTGTATGCTACATGGTCCAGAAGCTAAATCCAGCACTCTGGTTACTCAGAACAATTCTCCAAGGAGCCTTCCCAAATTTGGGACTCGGTGACCTTTAAAGGGGTTGCTGGTTCTGTAAGCACAGGGCAGGTGAGGCTGCCATGTACAGCTGTACAAGCTGTGCACTGAACAACTGTCAACATCTATTCTGGGTCCTGCCAGATTGTGATAACTTGCAAAGGCACGCAGCTGGCATCCTGGGAGAGCCCAGCCAACCCTTCCAAAGGGAGGCTGCCTAAAGACCAGGAAATGGAGCCGCCAGCTGAGCTGGAAGGCTCAGTGTTCAGACCCCTCACTTTACAGACAAAAGCAGAGGCCTAGAGAGGGAAGGGAGATGTTGAAGGTCACACGGCATCTGTGGAAGAGCCAGTGGCATGGCTGGGCTTCCTGGCTGCAAACCCACTCCTGCCTCTTGCTGTCTTTTCTGTTCTGTTCCTCTGAGACTCTACCTGCCCTGGGACCAGGGAGGGATGCAGCTTTGAAGGAAGTGCACATTCTAGCGGGGTCTTCTTTTGCCTCTGCCCAAGTAGTGTTCTAGCTTCTGGTTTTTCTCGAAGCCCCTCGGTCAGGCTGACCCTTCCTGCTGTTTGTTCCGGCTCGGGCCCATGTGTTTTGGCCATCTCACGCTCCACCGCCCGCTCTCCCCAGATTGTTCCCTGTAGGTATTGTTTTTGCATCTGCCCCTGCCAAAGTATGTGGGCTGGTGTTCAAGACTTGAACACTCTAGGAGCCTTTGGAGCAAGGATGTGTTCATTCCATTCAGGCTGCAGACGTCCTGCGCAGGCCCTGGTCCCCTCTAGACCTGTGCGAGGTCCTGAGCACGGCCCAGTGCAGGATAAGATCCCCTCCCACACAGAGGCCGCGGATCCATCCCCAAACTTCAGGGGCAGCTTCTGAAGTCCAGGCTGCCTAGAGCCAGGGTCCCCAGCACCCCTTCTGGAACCCAATCCCTCTCCTAGCCCAGGCCCCAAGCATGGCTGGGAGAGTGCACTGTGAGTCAGCAGCAGACCAAGTGGTCCTTTATTCCATGGCGATGGAAGCCAGAGGCCCCGCATCCATTCATTCATTCACTACATAGCTAAGTGTTTATTTAAGACCTACTGTGTGCTCGTGCGGAAGTGAGAGTCCCCAATCGCCACAAACGTCCCTTCCACTGGGAGCTCACATGCATATGGATGAAGACAGATGACAAAATAAGTTAGGAAATCTCAGATGGGCTAACGACCCCCCCGAGAAGTATAGTAGGGAAGGAAGTCTGAGAGTGTCAGGGTGGAAGGGGAGAGTGCTGTGACTTTAAATGGCACCCTTAGGGGACCCTGAGCAAAGACCTGGCAAGGTGAGGGGCAGCTGGGTATCTGGACAAGCATGTTGAGGCCAGGGGTGAAAAGGAGCAGTGGCCCCGAGGGAGGGGCAAGGAGCAGACAAGAGTCCAGCGCCCTTGCAGCATTTTAACTGGCTCCCTCGGGCTGCCCTGCAGACTGAACAGGACAAGGAAAGAGCCGGGACACAGTCCGCAGGCTCCTGCATCCTGTCCCGTCCCAGGCCAGCCCTCTCTCTGGTCCCGAAACACGTGACAGCTGCTCCCTGGGCAGAGCCTTGGGCATCTACAGCACTCAGACTCACTTCTTCCCCCACGTAACTCCACATCTCAGCCTCCCCCTGGATTTCCTGATGCAGATCCCGCATCCCAGCCCCCTCGGGTGTCCCTGCCTCCTCCTGCTCCTTAACCCCCACAGCCAGTGACTACTCTAGGTCTGTCCATTCTGTTAAAATTCTCCGCCGTCCATCCTGTCACTGCATCTGCTCAGCCACCACGCTGGCCGCGATCACTGCCCCGTCACTCCTGGACCACTGTAAAGCCTCCCATGGGTCTCCTAGCACTCCATCCTGCCCCTCCAGCCTGCCCTCTCCATCCTCCAGAGATCCCATCCACAATCAAGATACAACTCGCCTTCCTCGTCGCATTCCAGCCTCATCTGCTGCCCACACCCACCCGCCCTACTGGCGACGGCCTGGGAGTGAGGCTCATCCTCATGCTGCTGATTTCAGCCTCTGCCCTTACTCCTTCTTCTTCATTCATCTCCAGAACCTGGTCCTAACCATCTCTTCCCTGAAGTCTTTCTTGCTAAGCCCTTTTAGCCTCAGAGCAGCTCCCCTTAGGACTGCCAAACAAGCATCTGCCATGACTGGGAGCACGGAAGGTTTTCAGCAAACGGTTGTTGAGTGAGTGAATGGGGGCTTTTCCTGAGCACCTACTTGAAGCAAGCTGCACCCACTCACTGCTGTGGAAAGAGAGAAATGAGAGACCCTCTGAAGGGGGCGCCCAACCTCATCAGTGAGTGGTGGTCCCAACTGGCCTGAGGCAGCAGTAGAATTCACAAAGAGCAGCAGCCAGGGGCACAGGAGCACATCGGAAGCCCAGCCATGAGGCTGCGTGACCCCACCTCCAGGACACCATCAGTCCCAGGATGCTGATTCCCATCCTGAGCCCCTGGTTGCCCACCCAAAGCTCCAGGCCACTCTGACCCTAAGACTCAGGAGTCCGGGAAGCTGAGCCCCACTGTCTCTGAGCTCTGATCCTGGAGCTGTCATTTGTGTCCTGGGGGAATGTTCCCAGCTGCTCGGAAGCATTCTGACCTGGGGGAGCCAAGCAGGAAGCTGGCAGTTAAGCTGCCGGGAGAGAGGCCCAGGGTCCATTGGGCCGCAGGCCCGGGGCCTCTCCAGGAGCATGGAGATGTGTGCAGGCCCTGCCAGGCCGTCTATAGCCCGGGTTTGCTCTGAAGTCAGCCCTGCTTTGGGCTCACTTGGAATTTTTAGTGGGAAGGAAGAATCCATCCTTTTTCCATTGTAGACATGACAGAGGTATGGCTTATCTGCCCAAAAGAGAGGGAAGAACTGAGAGCTTGCAATGACCTTGCTCCTTCCAGGGACGGCCAAGAGGACAAGATTCTTTATGAATCTGTTGGAGCAAACAGACCATCTCCTGGCCCCCAAAGGGGAATGGGAGTCCCCACAACCTTCTGCAGGTAGCCTGGTACCCCCTCCCTGCAGGCACGTTGGTCCAGGAACTTTACACTGACCCAAAAGTCATTTTTAGGAGAGTTTCACCATTTAGTTTTGTAGGTCTTGAAGACTTTTCCCAGCTACCCCACTGGTCTTCTCAGGGCTTTGTTCTCTGCTCAAGTACTGTGGTTTTCATCCACCGGGGAGTCATGTGGAAATTAGCAAGCAGGAGCAGGTGGGGATATTGACGCTCTGGTTAAGTTGGAGTGAACTAGAGATGTCCTTGGGGAAGGGGGCCCCCCAGCTCCTGGGAGCCCTTGGGCTGGAAGCCATCAAGCAGGCTGGAGAAAGAACATCTCCATCTCCAGGCTGCCTCCTCTGATGGCTTTTGACTGCCCAGGACTTCCAGAGTGATTCTGAGCCTCATAAGTGATAGAAATCAGTCACTGATCCCAATGTTTTGTTTGCAAAACCCGGTGGATGCTTGGGAGCATTCAGACACTGAAGGGTTTCGGTTGGATTTTTTTCTATCCTTTTTCATGTGGAAGAGTCTGGGGTTATATAAGAAGGGTGAAAACAGGGCCTGCAGTGAAGACATGCCCAGGCCTTTTACTCTCCCCAAGCCTGGTCTTCAGGCCTGTGTGTCTAATAGATGAATCTGTTCACTGCATCTATTCAATGCTGCAGCTTCTGGGTCCCCTTGGACAGCAGAATGTGTGCCAGTCCCCCTTTCCTGTGGGGTGGCTCCTCTCACCACTCCTTTGGGGCAGTGCTGAGGGGTAGAAGTGGTGGAAGAATATCAGACCCCTCAAGGGACATGGGGTCAGGACCAAGGTGGTCCAGGGAGCCTGCTCCCATCTACTGTGCCTTGACCCCTAAAATCCAGACTGTGAAATGCAGCGTCTGCACCTCAGAAAGGCCTCCCAGGGGCTCCTCTTAACGGTTTAGACGTCTCAGCCTGCACAGCTCCAAGGCAGTGAATTCTAAGGGAGGACCCTCATTTTACACATAAGGGGTGGGAGAGCCAGGGCACCCTGTGGCCAGGCGTGTCACTTATGTGCTCCTGATCCACAAGCTTTTCCTTCAGGGCCCCTCCCTCCCTGATTACACAAAGCACCGGCCTAGGAGAAGAGTCTGATCGTTTCCCTGGCACATGCTCCCTGTGAGCCCTTTTGCCTCAGTTTCCCTGCCTGCCAAACACGAATAACCATCTCATTCCCATCCAGTTCCCAAGGTAGTCATGAGACTAAAATGAAAGGCTAGGTGTGGTGGCCCTCGGAGGAAAGGATTTAATGAGAACGGTGTCAAGGAGTTGATTATACAGCAGAGGTGAGAAAGTTATGGCTTCTCTGCCTGGTGTGTTGCCCTGTGGTTTACCAGGCTGGCCTTATTTGGGAGCCACGGGCTTCATGGAGCATGCAGTGATTTCATGGTAAAGCTAGACACTCAGAGGTGAGGTGTCACCATCTGGAACCAATGCACGGTTTCCTGATGTCTGAGGCCGCCCACAGACTTCTGCCCGGCTCCTCCAGGCCCTGGAATGGCTCCCACCTGGACCCAAAACCAGGGACATTTTATTCCTCCTGGATTGATCGAATCCCAGATGCTCAAGCACTCACCCCCAGCCAAAACCAGTGCCCTTCCTCGCTGACTTCTTTTCACCGTTTTTCTGTAAACACATTAAAAATGGCCTTCCTGCGTTTCAGTTCTCCACCTCTCCTGCCATTTTCCATGTCCCCTGATTTCAACCTCCAGGATTGAAATTCTTTCTCCTGGTCTCCATGAGGAATTGGTGAAACAGAAAAAGCAGGAAATTAATGTCCCAGCCTCAAGGCTCCACACAGCATTAGATGGAATTAAAGTAGAATAATGAGTCAATGCACACACAACTCTGTTGTTCTTTGATTTTTCCTTTCAAAATTCACGTGGTGAACACTGCCCCCATCCCACATCGTCGTGGGCCGGGAGACGCACTGGTGTCCTGAATGAATTTACATACCAAATGGGTTTTAATTTTATATTTTTGCTTAAGGTCAGGACATTTATTTATTATCATTATTTGTTACTGAAGCACGAGTGGTTTTAATTATTTTAGTGTTCCTCCTACAAAGCAGGATCGCTGCTAGCTACGGACCATTTTCCGTTTCCGCTCGCATAAATAATATAGTTTTAATTTCATGAAGATTTAGTATTCGTCTGCTTTGTAAATTAAAGTCATCGTTTACCCCAACAGAGACGGGGCGTGTAGAGCATCCTGGTGGACTTTTCTGTCAGTTTCTTGAGGACCACTTTTCCTAACTTTGATTCTCTGATGCAGGTGCCCAGAAAGAGGGACCCACAGAGGGCCTGGGAAGGGAAGGGGTGGAAGGGGCTGGGAAGAAGAGAGAAAGGAACCTTTCTTTCCTGCAGCCTCACTGGCTTCTCTATGTATTATCCTATTCCATTTGTTCTCCCACAGAACCCTGCCAAAGCCAGTGTTTTTGTCTCTTTTTTACAAATAAGGAAACCGAGGTCCCTGCATGTTAACTGACTTGACCAAGGTCACTCAAATCCAAGTGACAGCTTCAAATGCTGATATTCCTGACCCAAGACCTAGCCCTTTGTTCTCTTACCTGCCCTCTCTGTGCCAACGCTTGGGAAGGTGGGCAGGGGTCTCTATGCAGGGCTGGGACCGAACGCTGGCAGAGATGCAGCCAGTGGTGGAAGGAGCAGAGATGGAGGCAGAGAGGAAGTAGGCAGGAAGGGTGGCAGGCAGCGGGCACTGCCAGACCATGGTGTGACTGTGTGGGTGCAAGTGGAGGGGAGCAGTATCCTGATCGCTTGTGGGGGCAGAGGATGTGACTTCCTAGGAGGCAGTATCCCCAACACATAGCCAGGGGACTCCATCTAGACACCCTAGAGCCACCGAATCTTGCACACTCCCCTCTGCAAAGCTGCCTCCATCCCTTCCCACGCTGTGTCTCCACCAGGATTCCAGCTCTCCCAAGGTGGCTGCTGGGTCCGTGAATTGTGAGCCCTCAGTGCAAGGAGCATGCCCCCTCCAGACACCGTGACTCCCTGTCTGTAAATCACTCTCCTGCATCCCACATGCTACCCGCAGCCATCCCTCGGCCAGCTTCTTCCTCAGAAGCATTCCAGAAGGTTTTCACACTTGCCGTGGCTTGTCAGGACACCATTTTGTGGCATCGGGTCCACATTTGCTGCCAGCATAACCTCTGGAATGCATGGGCTGCTTGGGGTTGCCATGGAGAAGCTGGGTCCGTTGGTGGTTTGAACTGAGGCACGTACAATAGAGCACCCTCGGCAGCCAGCCGGATGGGCAGGCCTGGGGTGGGGCGGGGCGCAGCCTCCCACCCTGCTGCCGACAGCTTTGACCCTGCCAGGCAGCTGCAACTCTAACCCTTGGGGCTGTTGGCAGGTTAAGGATGTAGTGGATTTAAATCATGCCCTCCTCGTTTTGCAAGGACTTTCTTGAGTTCTCCTCCAGGCTCCGCTACCGATCTGCCCTCCAGGCAGAGGTCTTGGTGTCCTGGTGGTGGCAACCCAGGGAGAGGAAGGAGCCCATTTCATAAGCGCGCTCACGTTGGAGCAGAACAGAGTCGCTAGGAGCCCAGCTGTGATTTATCAGGGGCCATGCCACACTGTCCTTGGGCACAACGTGGCTTAAGTCTAAACAGAAAATAGACCTCATGCTGAGTCATCCTTCTCCATAATGCAAGATGAGATTGTGCTGGCGGGAACACATTGTGTCTGGGGACGCACGCTGCCATCGTGGGAATGTGCCTCTTTAGCACGCCTTTAATCCCTCTCCTGCGAGCATCTCCCTCTAAACGAGGCCGACAGGAAGACTCCGACGCTGGGGCAGAGCCATCTCTTACACACAACGGCGAAATTATTTTCTTCATCTCAGAATCAGAAACAGGCTCCCCCAGGAGGACATAAGTAAGAGATTCCCAGTACATACTTTACCCATTTTTCAGATTTTCTTCCTTCTTACTCGTGGCACTAATGTAAGTGCTACTTCTGAGTGGTACCAGCCAGGTGGGTACCTGGGGATACAGGAGAGCTCAGGGCTGCATTTAGAATCAAATAGAGCTAATGGTGAAGCCTCTTCCCACTGAAAAGAGAAGCAAAATGCTTTTCAGAGCTGGATCACTTGCTGCTTTACAGAGAGGGCTCTGCTTTTGGGGGACAGGTTCTCCCTGAAACCCAGACCTGCATATTTTTAAAATCTTCAGGGAAGGCTGTCTTTTACAAAGGTACAATTAGGCACGAATTTGCTTATCATTTTTCCAATATAATAGGTGAGGAGATTGAGGTCGCATCTCTGGGAAGAGTCTGAGGAGGACATCATTTCCTCTGGGGCCAGGTTGCAAACTTGCTGTGTGTCTGTTCACCCACATCTATTTTTTTTTTTTTTTTTTTTTTTTTTTAGAATGGCTCTGGCTCTGTCGCCCAGGTTGGAATGCAGTGGCAGGGTCTCAACTCATTGCAACCTCTGCCTCCTGAGTTCAAGCTATTCTCCTGCCTCAACCTCCCAAGCAATTGGGATTATAGGCTTGTGCCACCATGTTCAGCTAACTTTTATATATTTAGTAGAGATGGGATTTAACCATGTCAGCCAGACTGGTCTTGAACTCCTGGCCGAAAGTGATCCACGCACCTCAGCCTCACCGAGTGCTGGAATTACAGGCATGAGCCACCCCGCCTGGCCTTGTGCACCCATCTCTAACATGAGGCTCTGTAAGGTTCCTTCCAGCCCTGACATGCTCTCAGTCTAGGGAAGGAAATGGGGAGCTCTTGTAGGTTCTTCTGCAGAGAAGATGCATCTTCATGGTCCCCATCCCCTACCTGTGGTCTTTCTCCAACCCTGCCCATTTGTGGGCCCTGGGCTGGTCCCCCTCACTCCTCCATCTCAGTGGAAGAGAGACATAGGATGCCTCCGGAGCTGGTGCCAGGAGTAAGGCCCCCTTCCCGTCCAGGGAGCTCTTGGTTCTTCAGGGCTTGGAGGCATCTGAAAGTCAGTGAGAGATGAGGCTGGGCCACTCTGAAGGTCAAGGGTTTGGAAACGGCATCCTGGGTACAAATAATAACCAGCCTGAGTACCTAAGAGGTTGGTAATATGAGGCACAGTAATAACGCTTGGCATTTATGAAATCTTTACCACCTGCCAGGCATGAAGAAGTGCCTTGCACACATTTTACACCAAATCATGTAGGGCAGGTATTATTATTCCAATTTTAAGATGAAAAAACTGAGGGTTAGGGAAGTTTGTTTACCAAGATTATTTGCAAAGTAAGTGACCTTGAAAAATGCTGACCTCAGATCCATCTGACTTCAGGACAGAGTGGAAGAGTTTAACGTCCTTATGTTTGCCTCAAGCAAAAGATGAAAATTCAGATGATATTCATTGTGCTGCATGTGTGCACACTCACATATATGCTGGGTACGAGCGCACGCACACCTGCCCTGGGTGTTCCCTGCCCGTCGCGTTCCCTGGTGCACAGTGCCTGCTACAGCCATGGACGGCTGCGTGAAAGTCATCATTCCACAGTCACAAAAAGAACTGATCACCCCTCTCCAAGGACCTCTCACAAATTCACAAGCACAGCGGGGCCTGCAGCAGAGAAGACCTCCAGGCTGCTCATCCAGAGCCCCTGCCTGCAGCCCCGTGGTGGCCCAGGGGAGGGCTTCGGCAGAGGCCAAGACTCCCTGGCTCCCTGTGTTTTGCTTATGACTAGGAGTGTTCATCGTCCGTGGTCCCTGGGCTGTCTGTCTTCCAACACTGAGATGGAGCCTGATCACTCCAAGTGGCCAGCACTGAGATTGGGCTTAAGGGTCAAGAACGGCAGCGCCTGTGTCCCCCAAATCATAGGGGTGGCCCTCTTCAGCCCCAGAAGGCTGGGGGTAGGGCTGGGTGGGCAGGGAAAAGCCAGGCTTGGCACGGAGCCCCTTGGAGCTGCCACCAGCCAGCCCAGCTTGCATTAAAGAAGGGTCATGGGAAACTCCAGGATCCCTATCCCAGGTATTCTTTCCTATTTAAGGAGTATTTTTTACTTAAGCAGCTACTTTGGAGCAGACAGGGGCAAAAAAAATAGAGATCGTTAGGTTTCTCCTTCAGAGGAT
The DNA here is from genome assembly GCF_048565385.1 of Saimiri boliviensis. Taxonomy (NCBI): domain Eukaryota; kingdom Metazoa; phylum Chordata; class Mammalia; order Primates; family Cebidae; genus Saimiri; species Saimiri boliviensis. The sequence goes on from NC_133449.1 coordinate 23,086,297, forward strand.
GTTGAAGATAAAAGCACATCCCACAGAATCGTCCGAAGCCAGCAGCAAGGGCCCTGGGCTGAGCTCCAAGCTATGGGTTCAAGGCCCATGTTGCCTCCAGCCTTGCCTAAGTCTCTCAGCACACCCTGGTCCCTGTTTCTTCATTGATCAAGTAAAATCACCCTCACAAATGGATGTGGAAAATGTCAAGGAGCTTTTCAAATGAGGAACCCAGGGCTTTTCTCATCAGTAGTAACAAGAAGAAAAATTACAGAAGGAAACACCTGTTTCTTTAGCCATCTTCTCAATTATCATTGACTCCTAAAGTAGTGAAATATCTTTGAATAGATATTTTTAAAATCTATACTTAATATAATAAAATATATTTTTTCTGTATTATATTCTCTATAAATGTTTACTATATTTAGTAATTTATCCTTATATGACATGTAAATATTTACATATATAAATATTTATATGTACTTTAGTCCATGTGTGTACATAGACACAGACACACATACATATGTATTTTGGAAAAGTCAGAACAAGAAGAATTATAAATGAAGATATTGGCACTCTTAATAGCATGCGTAATTTTTTTCCTCCAGCATTTTCTGTTCTGTGGATAGGGAGTGTGTGCATTACTATTTGTCATTTAAAGACAAAGGAAACATGAGCCCAGCTTCTTTGTGTGGTGCCTGCCAGATGCCATGTCCCTCCCCCTGGGCCTCCATCCACACGCTGGTTACATAGAGCAGCGCTGGGTCAGCCGTGGCTGCCTGGGTTTCTCATTCCAGGGCCTTCCTTAGCATGTACCCCAAAGGCCCAGACCCCTCCTCCCCCACTTTCATTCTGCATACACCAGTGCAGGAGATATGTCATGCTAACCAGAAGCTTGCTCTGTGTTTAAATGTGAGGCTGGGGTAGGAGGGAAGAGGCACCGTGTCCCCATGTGTTAGCTAGAACGCAGCCCAAGCTGGAGGTTGGTGACACTGCCATAATTGGAGGTAAGAGCTGTGAGGCCATTCATATAAATTTTTGACATAAAAACGTAGGCTGCTTCATAAAAGGTTCCAGCGACAATAGGTTATAGTGACAGCTTTTCAACAATTGTCTAAGCCTCCAGATGGAAGGGGATTCAGCATCATGAGTTATGGGCGGTCTGGACAACATGGTATCCTTTCAAAGGCATGGATCTAAGGGAAGAATAAAGTTATCCAGGACGGCCCGCACTGAGTAACGCTATTGTTAAAACGCGGTCTAGAGAAAGAGAGAAATGATGAGACGCTTAGAAGATTCAGCGACTGTAGCTGCAAGGCCTTGGTCTTGCAGCCTGGGCACTGGGTGTTCGCAGCTCCATCATCTGGTGTAACGAGCACTTTATCCACCAGATTCCGAGTTGAACATCACACCCGCCTGGCGGGGCTCCCAGGCCTTCCTGTAAAGGGGGCGTTGTTCCTCTACCAGCTCAGCTGTTTGTGTGGTTCTGCCCTTTTGTTTAAATTGCCTCTATTAACTGCTGGATGGAACTTGTGGGAGCCTTCTATGCAGGTGTCTTCTGGAGGGCAGGCCATGCCGGAAAGAAGGGAGCTCAAAGAAGGAGTGGGACCCATCAGGTTGGGACATGGGAAAAGGCCTGGCTCCCACAGAGTCCTCTCTGCTGGAATCCACCCTTTGCCTCTGATCGGGTACTGGCTGCTGAGTCAGAGAGCAGAAGTCCTTACATAGCTGAGAATAATAACTATCACTTATTGAGTGCCTACAGTGTATTCGAAACTACATTAAGCACTTTGCATCATCTCATTTAAACCTCACAGCAACCCTGTGGTGTAGACATTGTCATTCCCATTTTATAGCTAAGAGAACTGAGGCCCAGAGAAGTTAATCTGCAGCTTGCAAATGTTCAGATCGTTTGGAGTTCAAACTGGGGTCTGTTCTACCCCCAAGTCTGCACTCCTGGCCACTCATTGTGCTACACTGACTCCTGAACATTCATGCTCAAAGACTGAACAAAAAGGCGTCATCAAAGAAGGGGAAGAGTTTATGAATGCCTTCTAAGGCCATTGAGGAGCACAGCAAGTGGGGACGTGAGATTTGCTTGGCAGAGAAAATTCATTGTAAATGGGTTTGGGGTGGGAGTAAAGCATCCTCGGTAGTAAAGCGTCTGCATTCAGCAACTTCAAGGTGGGCTTGTAAATTTATACGAATAATTTGTTAATGGCAGTTACAGGAGATGAAGTAATTCACATGGTCATAAGGGAGTAAAATTCCACCCTGGAATGCACATGTGTACTCAAGCCTCCCGCTCTGTGCTTTGCTACAGGAAAGCATGGCAGGTCTGATGTCTTTTGAAGCCTTGCTTGTGATTGCAAAGGAGACCACACCAGGGTCCGTGAGAGCTTAGCCAAGCACCCAACCTCATAGTGATTTCCTGCCGTCTTCTAGATTGTAAGCATCAATGTGTGCCTTTAGGTGACACTGCTGGAGTGGAGGGTTACTCTTAGCTCTGAGATACCCAGTGAGAAATGTGAGGGCACTTCCCCTACTCAGTAGTGCGTCTCAGGTTGGTAGGTTCCCAGGCTTGCCCACCATACTGGCTGACATGATCTTGTCTGATGGAGACCCAGGGGTTTCCATCCTACATCCTAGCATGTTGGTATTCATGCTCCAGCCTTTTCACAGGGCCATGCTGTTTGCACACCAAGTCCTCCGTGGTGTTGGGCATGTGGTAGGGGGTGGGGCTGGCAGTGGAGGGCTCCACTCATAGCTGCTGCTTTGATGTCAGGCTGTGAAGGACACTCTTGGGGCTCTGGGGCCGGGGAGGATGATTGGCTGGGGCTGAGGCAGGGCAGAGGGAGCAGAATCCAGGGGCTATGGCAGTCACTGCCCTGGAGAAACTCACCAGGGGCAGGGGAAACAGCAAGGGTCCCCCCGTGCTTCTCTGGTGCCCCTGTGCCTCCACGAGCACGAAGTATCGACTGCTAATTTCCCCCAGAATTTGAAGACAGCCAGAGTGCAGGGCCTTTTCATCCTAACACACCAGAGACAGCCCGTGCCGGTCGGCAAGACATAACATCGTTCCTGTGCCTCCCAGAGCATCTCCTGAGTCATCCGTCCCCCCACCCCCAGCCCCCCGCCCCCGGGGCCTGTCCATAGCAGGCGTGTTGTGCTGCCCTTTCTCCTTGCGCTTTTCTTAGTAACAGCACTGGCTGCTGCTCCTGCACAGAGGACTCGTGGAGACATTCTGTCCTGGTTGGCCCCAAAGGCTGGCTCTGGTTCAGCACGTCCATCCCCACCCTGCCCAGAGTCTTGTGTGAGGTCAGTGGGGGAACTTTTAGGAAGCCACAAGGAGGGTTGGGGAGTCAGAAAAGCTGTGACTGTGGCTTAAAAGCAGGTGAATGCCTCTCCTAGCCAAGGGACAGCTCCAGGCAGCTGTTCTATGTTAATTTTTTTTTTTTTTTTTTAGGGACAGGGTCTTGCCATGTTTCCCAGACTGGTCTTGAACTCCTGGGCTCGAGCAATCCACCCATCTCGGCCTCCAAAAGTACTGGGATTACAAGCGCAAGGCACCACTTCCGACCTCTACATGGGAATGTCCTGTCCTGAGGGTCTGATTCCTGGGCGGAGGGAAGGCCTGGACTTGTGTAAGGGTGGATCTCAGGTGCTACTCAGGCCCCTCTCAGGGGAGCCACACCCCATTGGCTCAGAGAGATCAGGAAGAGGAGAGGGTCTGCTTAGCCTGGGCCAGCTGGGACTTGCCAGCATCTCTGGGGCTTCATGACCCCTCTGATTTCTTAGGAAAAGACATCACAGCTCTTGCCAATCCATGTCTGAGTCATTGAGTATGCAGTGAATCACCCTCTGTGCCCGGCCTGATGGTGGGCAGTCTGGGGTGAGGTCAGGACACTGCCTCTCTTCAGGGTAGGTCCAAATCAGGGAAGTGACTCCCCCTACCCCAGGGCAAATAAGGGCTTGGGAAAGCAGGTTCAAGGTCAGAGGTGAAGTTGGACAGCCTTCCCCGAACTCTGGAACCACAAGGAAGACCCAGCCTGTGGGAGTTTCTGTAGCTGCTGGAGCCAGAAAAGGCACCCAGAGGCAGGGCCTCAATGCAGAAACCCATTTATCCCACGTGGCTGGAACCCGCCTCTAACCAGCAGTCAAGGCGTTTCCTGGGCCGGAAGATAAAGGCTGGGGCAGAGTGGGTCAGGGCTCTGACATCAGGATAGGGGCATGTTCTCTGAGTTCTTTGGGGACCTCTGGTGGGCCGTGAGCTCTATGTCTTGGGACAAAATCCCAGATTCCAGAGTTGAAGAAGCCTCCCAGGTCTCCTACCCAGCCACTTGCTTTTCAGGTGAGGTCTGAGGCCCAGGCCTTTTGAAAGTTCCTGGGATGTTTGGAATAAGAATTCTGAAAGCGCTGATTTTCTGAAAGAGGGAGTTTGAGGAGGCTGGCCGGGAAAGCATACACTTCTCGGGTGCGGGAGTCCAGGAAAGCCGCAAACACTTTGAGCCCACACTCCACCCCTCGCCTGTCTCCAGGCCAGTCCCACGTGGTGCCCAGCCCTGGGGAGCAGGCCAGGCTGAGGAGCCCTGGTGGCCTCCATCAGAGGCCCTGGGGCGGCTGCATTTACGGTCCAGCGGGAAGGGGAGCCTGCTCTCAGCCCGTCACTGAGCTTACTGCAGGAACAGCTCTTGTGGGGTCCCCCAGCCACCCATATTGCCCCGTCTCCTCCTGAGGGACTGTGCTCAGAGGAGGTGCCTGGATTTGTGGTGAGGGTGACCCCAGCCCATGAGGTCAGTTCTGTGAGCTCAGGCCTGGGTACCGGGTACACAGTTCTAGTGTGGGTCTAGTCTTCAGTGCCCAGGGTCTGGGGCAGCCCCCAAGGAGACCCTGTTGCCATCCAGCATGAAGCATCTAGACAAGGGACCACTGGCCAACTGGAAGGTAATTTCCATTCTCTATAACTAAGGCAGTTGCTGCTGGTTACGAGGCTTGCTAATAAATGGCCCCACTGGGACGCGAATGTCACAGGGGGAAAGACTTGGCAGTGATGAAAAAGACTGATTTCCCGGGAGACGGCATCCCCCCCAGCCGCAGCAGGAGCCCTGGAGGTGGCCTTGGAGGGCCTTTCCTTTTGGTTCTGACACTAAGCAGGTCCTGAGATTTCAGGCCTCTGGAGTGCTGAGGGCCCATCTGCAAATTGGAGAGACCAAGTCACTTTGAGTCATTTTAGACCGTCACAGATATGAGCAAGAGGCAGGGTGAGGACAGAGGGAGGGCCCTTTCCCCGGGGTGGTGTCCTCCCACCCTCTCCAGCACGTGCTCCTCTCCGCTCCTTGCTGGCTGTTAGCCTGAGGTCCCCATCCTGACTCGCGCCTCCTGCCCCTCAATCGTGGGCTGCAGCCAAGGCCTGAGCAACACTCGTCCAGGGCCAGGCCCCTCCGATGGGGAAACGGGAAGGGCTGTCCGCTGAGTGCCCTGACTCCACCTGGCCCTGCCTGCCACATCAGGCCTGATCTGACCCACCACCGCCTTCCCCGGCGTGAGACCTCAGCCCCTGGGAGGACAACACAGCCCTGCTCCTTTTCCTTTGTTGCCTTTTTTTTTTTTTTTTTTTGGAGATGAGAGTCACTCTGTCACCCAGATTGCAGTGCAGTGGCACAGTCTCAGCTCACTACAACCTCCACTTCCCAGGCTCAAGGGATCTTCCCACCTCAGCCTCCTGAGTAGCTGGGACTACAGGCATGTGCCACCACAGCCAGCTCATTTTTTGATTTCTTGAAAAGATGAGGTCTCACTATACTGCCCAGGCTGGTCTTCAACTCTTAGGCTCTAGCAATCCTCCCACCTCGGCCTCCCAAAGTGCTGGGATTTCAGGTGTGAGCCACCGCGCCTACCTGCTCCTTCTGGAGCGACTTCCATGTGGCTCTCATGCACAGCTGGAGACAGCTCCACGGGGACCAGACCAGGCCTCCCACAGAACACAGCCCCTGGCGCCCCAGGACTGCACATGGTGAGGGACCTTAAGAAGCATTCGCCCTTTATCTTCCCTCAGTTTTCGTTGAGCTATGAAGTCGATTTGGTCATTTTCAGGACATGTAACTCCTTAGTGAAAAAACTGCCCGTGAAAATAGACACATATCCTAGCTTTTGGGCCTGAAAGAGAGGAATTATTATAAAAGCAAAGAAGTCATTCAAACCTTCCTCCTCCTCAGGTGCTTAACACACGAAATCCTTCCAATCCTCAGAAACTGGGAAAAACTTTTTTTTTTTTTTTTTTTTTGAGATGGAGTCTCGCTCTGTCAGCCAGGCTGGAGTGCAGTGGTGTGATCCTGCCTCACTGCAACTTCTGCCTCCCGGGTTCAAGTGATTCTCATGCCTCAGCCTCCCAAGTAGCTGGGGTTATAGGTGCCTGCTACCATGCCCAGCTAATTTTTGTATTTTTAGTAGAGATAGGCTTTCACCATGTTGACCAGGCTGGTCTTGAACTCCTGACCTCAGGTGATCCACCCGCCTCAGCCTCCCAAAGTACTGAGATTACAGGCATAAACCACAGCGCCCAGCCAAGGGAACCTTTCTTTTCTTTTTTTTTTTTAATTAATTAATTAATTAATTTTTTATTGCATTTTAGGTTTTGGGGTACATGTGAAGAACATGCAAGATTGTTGCATAGGTACACACATGGCAGTGTGATTTGCTGCCTTCCTCCCCATCACCTATATCGGGAAAACTTTCTTAAAGGACAAGTGAGGGTATGGGAGTTTCAGGTGGGGGGTCAATCTGTGAGCAAGTGTGTGTGTGTGTGTGTGTGTGTGTGTGTGTGTGAGAGAGAGAGAGAGAGAGAGAGAGAGAGGAGAGAGGGAAGAATGGAAAGAGATTACTGATTCCAGAACATTCCTGGGCCTTGTACACAGCCTGCTGAGGAATGCTGGGAGGTCCTTCTCCCAGCTGCTATGCTGCTGGGTGCAGGGGTCTCTGGCATCATTTGTTTCACGTCCCTTGCGTGATTGCAAGGTGCCCTTCCCGTGACTCACTGTGCTGTTGCCTTTCCCAATTTCCAGCCCAATTTAGGCAAGAGTCCTAAGGCATGGGGTTAGGCATTGCCTCAAAGCATCTTAAGTAATCTGCCCAAAATTCCGTGTTCATCCTGACCAATTTAACAATTAAAGGATCACTTTATGAAATTTCTTGTCTTATAAACGCAATTAGTAGTTTTAATCTCCTGAGGGAACAAATCATTCACTGCTTGATGGAAGCTGGTTTTATCAGATAATTTTTCTTCTTAAGTTACACTGAAATAAAAGCTGAGGGGAAGAGGAGAGTCATTTGTGGGGCATCTGAGGGCACTTGTGGGCAGGTCAGGGAGGACAGAAGGGAGCTTAATGCTTGCAGAACCCACACTCAATGGCAGACACTGTCCTAGTCCCTGAGACACCCTTAGCTAGGGCTTATCTTAGCCCATTCAGGCTGCCATAACAAAATACCATAAACAGGGTGGCTTAGAAACAACAGAAATGTATTCTCACAGTCCTGGAAGATGAAAAACCCACAATCAAGGCAACGTACAATGTGGTGTCTGGTAAGGGCTGGGCCTGGCTCATGGACAGCAGCTTCTCACTGTCCTCCATGGTGGAAAGGGCAAGCTCTGGTCTCTTGAGCCCCTTATAAGGGAGGGCACTAATCCCCTTGGTGAGAGCCCCACCCTCATGACTTACTCACTTCCCTAAGGCTTCCCTTTCTCATACTATCACACCAGGGGTTAGGTTTTGACATGGATTTTGAGGAGGCACAAATATTCAGACCACAGCAGGGCTCTGACACCCTACAGACCATGAGGTGGGGACTCAGAGAGTGGCTACAAACTTCCCAGACCACACAGGAGCTCAGAGATCAGCTGGGGATTTGAAAGGAGGTCACTCTGACCCCAGAGAAGAATCTCCTCCCACCGCCCCAAGCAGGGAACGTGAAAAGGAAGGAGGGATGGAGACAGGTTTGAGAAGCAGAGGGGATGTAGAAAAGGCCACAGAGACCATCGGCAATCCGTTTTGGTTTTTCAGTCTTGAACCAAATGGAAAAGTTACTTTTAATGAAATATCTGAAATCCAGTCATATCAGGACTACATTCTTTAGAGCAAGGGTCTCCATCCCCAGGCCACAAACCAGTAGGGTCCATGGCTGTTAGGAACCAGCCACACAGCAGGCGAGTGGCAGGCAGGCCAGCACGACCACCTGAGCTCCACCTTCTGTCTGTCAGATCCGCGATGTCACTAGATTCTCATAGGAGTGCGAACCCTGTTGTGAACTGTGTGTGTGAGGGATCTGGGTTGCATGCTCCTTATGAGAATCTAATGCCTGATGACCTGAGGTGAAACAGTTTCATCCCAAACCCCATCCCCATCCACGGAAAAATCGTCTTCCACGAAACTGGTCCCTGGTGCCAGAAAGCTTGGGGATCGCTTCTGTAGAGGGCTCTGAACCTGTTTGTTTTGTGAGCAAGCCTCTGTCATCATGTTAACTGCCGTTCCCCCAATTTACACGCTTAGTCACTTTAGATTCTCTCACACTCATCTCTTTCTAGGGGCCCTGAAATTGTCCCAGGATGAGGAAGGAAGGAGGGTGGGAGGGGGGTTCTCCAGCCTACAGGTTGTCAGTAGTTGGCCCAAAATGTCACCTTTCAGCATCCACACAAAGACAGCAATTTCCACCTCCATTCCCGGTATGACGGGAGGGAAAAGGAACACGGAGAGTCTTTTGGAGGAAGTTCCCACATACAGAAGAGAGTAAAACTGTGTCTGTAAACATGAAAATAGCAGCATCTGCTTATGAAGTTTTGGTCTTTTATTTCATTTTCTCCTAAACACATCTATAGCTCACTGTCTGTACCAGGAACTCCCACATGCCCGTGAGGTCTCTTGCCTGTTGCCCTGACTTGCAGTTGAATATTTCATTTTTGTGTTCATCCTTCTTCCCTGGCAAGACTGCAGTCTCCTTGGAGGTAGAGCCCAGTGGGTTTTTTTTGTTTTTTGTTTTTTGTTTTCCCACGGTCTTATCTTCTATGCCTGGAATATCATAGGAGCTCAGAAAATGTTTGTTGTTTTGTTTTTATTCAAAGTTAGAGCTATAATTCGCAAAATACACACCTCACATTTACTCTGTTAAATTCTTCCTTTAATTGAAATGCATTCATTTGGAGAAAGCGATGCTGATAGGAACCAGATAACTGGAGAACTGATGATTTTCTAAGTGCTGGGGGCCCCTTAGGATGTGAATTACAATATGGAGCGTTTAGATACCAAACCCATTGGGGGAGGCACTGAGGATTATTTATTCTCACACAGAGCACTCAATGCAAACCCCAACTCATATTAATTAAAAATTCTAAATCACACAATTGTTTTTTTCCGAAAATACTTTTATGCTGTTTTATTTATCACCATTAATAATAACAATAAAGATAATAATAATAAAACTACTATGTGATTAAGGTGCAGATAAGCAATTAGGAAACAAAATATTTACAGGTTTTTAGGGAGCCCTGTGCTCGGAATGGGAATAGGATAATTACAATGGAGGTTTAGCATAAGAGCTCATTCCAGAAGATTATCCACTGAGAGTTGAAGTCAGTCACTGGGTTCTATTTTGTCTGTGATTCTATTAACCTGTTCCCCTGATATCAATCATTTGGTCACTCATTCATTTGACACAAATGTATTAAGTGTCTGGAATATGCCAGGCAGTGTGCTAGATGCTGGAACATGAGGGTAAATAGAACATTCCCCACTCCTGTGGTCTGGGGTGGTCATGTCATTACAGCCAGGTGGGAGATGGCTGGCAGTGGCAGGGGCAGGCACCGTGTGCCATGGGGCAGCTTTCCCCCTGGGTATTTTGTCTAAGCCGAGGCCCATAGGGTGAGTTGGAGATCTCCAGGAGAAAGCGTGGGAGAGAGAATTCCCTGGAGAGGCCCAGTGAAGAGTGCAAGCTTGGTACTTGTGAGGACTGAGAAGTCATTGAGCCCTGTTGCTGGAGAAGGCAGCAATCAGAGATGAGCTGGAGAGGTGAGCTGTAGCAGAGATGTCTGAGGGCTGTGAGGACGCGCAGATGCGTTTTTGAGAAATGGAGAGCAGGTATGCTCTTTAGAATGCCCCTTCTCCAACTGGTTGTAGAGAGAGGGACCAGGAAGCAGGGATGCCCGTGTGGAGCCAGCGCAGGACTTCATGATGGCCATGGCCTAGAGATGGGTAATAGCGGGAAAAGGGGGAATGGGGGGATGTCAGAAATTCAGGACAGAGATAATAACGATGACAAATACATAATATGCTCTTACCATGTGCCAGAGCTTATTGCAAGTGCTTTGCCTGTTCATTTGGTTCTATCTTCCAACAAACCTATGAGATAATGACTATTATCCCCATTGTACAGGTGAGGAAACTGAGACACAAAGAGATTAAATAGTTGGTGCAATACTACACCACTAATCTAAGTAGCAAATGGGAATCAGTCTCCTGTTTGGATGTGAACCCACCCCCCAACCCCATTTTGTTCTGGAGCCCCTGGTCCACACTACTGTCTTTAGTGACATGGGGATGGGAGGTCTGTAAGGTAGGGAGGGTGGGCCGAGCCGATGAGTTGCTTTTGTGACACGTACCCCTGACAGTCCCTCAGGGATCATGTGGTATCAGAAGCAGCAGAGAGTCCTCATCCCTGGCTAACCATCTACCTGCCCACAAGGCCCTTCCTCCTAACACTTGGAAATCAAGCCTTTCAACTGGATGCTAGTAGTCAGGGATTGTCTTGGGGTGGGGTGGGGGATACCGCTGCTGGGCCTGTTGGACCCATGGCCAGGCCTGAGCTCCAAACCCAACTCTTGCTGGCCTCTTGGTACTGAATGGCACCTTGATGCATTTGTTCTGGTGTGCTTTGGAGAACCAACTGACTTCCCAGCTTCCTATTTTGTCACTATCTGAGTGAGCTTTTATGGAGAATCTGCTACTCTTTCAGAAGTTTCATGGACATTTTCTTCATCTTTTGCCTGGAATGAAGTTCATAAATTGGTGCTTTGAGAGGTTTGGTCCAGAATGAGCCACAGGAAATGGCTAAAGACATGGTCATCTCCTCAATTTCCCGCTTCCCCATAGGCCCTCTGTTTCCATTTTCGCTGTGGGACTTACGTGGTTTTCGACTCTGAAATTTTCAGTTTCATCAGTCATCTGATCAGCAGATTGCCACTTGCCACCACTCCAGCCTTGTCCTTTGCGAGGCTTAGTCCTAGGACAAGAAAGTAGCCCTGTGGGGTTGGGCAGGTGCCCTGAAATGCTATACAGAAAGCCTGGGTCTTGGTGTCTCAATTCACTATAGAAACTTGACCCGGATCACCTTCTGTTCTGGACCTCACTTGTCCCTACAAAAGTAGAAATGCAGGTTTCTGTTGTTGGGTAAATATTTGTAGTAGTAAAGTAAGATAATAGATCCATGCATTTATTCA